>NW_028225181.1:63927104-64336619 GCF_052327205.1 Somniosus microcephalus | reverse complement strand
TGGTATGTTGGCCTTCATATCAAGGGGGTTCGAGTATAGGAATAGGGATACCTTACTACAGCTGTACAAAGTGCTGGTGAGACCGTATCTGGAGTATTGTGTACAGTTTTGGTCGCCCCATCTGCGGAAGGATGTTCTTGCCATGGAAAGAGTGCAACGGCGATTCACCAGGCTGATACCTGGAATGGCGGGAATGACCTACGAAGAGAGATTAAATAGTTTGGGCTTGTACTCACTGGAGTTTAGAAGATTGAGAGGGGATCTCATCGAAACATATAAAATTATGGCAGGCCTGGACAGGCTGAATTCAGAGAGAATGTTTCCAATGGCCGGGGAGCACAGAACCAGGGGCCACAGTCTAAAAATAGCGGGCAAATCATTTAAAACAGAGATGAGGAATAATTTCTTCACTCAAAGAGTGGTGAGCCTGTGGAATTCCCTGCCACAGAGGGCTGTGAAGGCTAATTCAATAAATATTTTCAAGAGAGAATTGGATATATTTCTGAAGGCTAAGGGGATTAAGGGTTACGGAGAAAAGGTGGGGACGGGGTACTGAACTGGTAAGATCAGCTATGATCTCAGACGAAGATCAGCCATGATCTCATTGAATGGCGGAGCAGGCTCGAAGGGCCGAATGGCCTACTCCTGTTCCTATCTCTATGTTTCTATGTTTTCTATGAGATTGGGGGGGGAGCCTCGGGAGATCGGGGGGGCGGGGCTCGGGGTCTCCCCCTCCCCCCTCCCCTCCCCCTTCCCCCACCCCTCCCCTCCCCCTTTCTATCTCCCCTCCCCTTCCACCCGCTCCCTCAACCCTCCCCTCCCCTCCTCCCCCTCCTCTCCCCGGCCTCCCTCCTCCCCCTCTCCTCCCCCTCCTCCCCTCCCCCTCCCCCCTCCTCCCCCTCCCCTCCCCCCTCCTCCCTCCCCTCCCCCCTCCCTCCCCTCCCCCTCTACCCCTCCCCCCCTTCCCCGCTCCCCTCCCCCTCCCCTCCCCCCTCCCCTCCCCTTCCCCCCTCCCCTTCCCCCCTCCCCTCCCTTTCCCCCCTCTTCCCCCCTCCCCTCCCCTTCCCCCTCCCCTCCGCTTCCCCCCCTCTTCTTCCCCCGCCTCTTCCCCCCAGTCGCTCTCTCTCTTCCCCCCAGTCGCTCTCAATTTTCAATTCAATTCAATTCAAATCGCTTTATTGGCATGACAAGGTACATCTTATGTTGCCAAAGCATCGAAAAACATTTATGGTTGTACACAAAAATACAGATCAACCATACAGTGCATAAACAGATATATCACTGAGTGTATAAATATACATTCATATAATTTGTATATATTCTTTTCTTATATTTAGTGGTTTTCCCTCTGTTTATGGCAAGCTGTAACATAGCATGCCGCTAAGGTTGGACAATTTTTCTCTTCCCCTAGCAGGTATGGGAGTTTTTCGTCGTCATTCAAATTTCTGAATTCCGGGCAAATTTTTGTGAATTTTGGGTAGAAATTCTCCCTTATGCCCTGATATTTTCTACAACCTGTGAGGAAGTGCATCTCTGTCTCCACCACTCTCTGACTGCAGTGAGAGCATATCCTGTCCTCTCTTGGTAGCCGGGTCTGCCTGTGTCTACCTTTTTCGATCGCCAGGCTATGTTCACTAAGTCTGTACATTGTCAAGGTTTTTCTCAGTTTGCTATCCTTTACCATGGTCAGGTAATCAGCCATGTTGTATTGTCTGTTTAGGGGCAAGTAGCAATTGAGTTTACTTTGGGTTTTTGTTGTTTCTGCCCAATATGGCAGGTTTTTTCCTTTTGCTTAGCGACGATTGTGTTTGGTCGAATTCTTTGTGTTACGCTGTCACTGTCCTGGGGCTGGTTCTTGTTAGTAGTGTTAGTAGTTACTTCACTGAGTCCCAGGACTAGTTGACTGAGGGTATTCTTCTTTATGGTCCTCTCTTGGCATTTCAGGGCTTCGTAATGATAACATTGGGGGTTGCTCATTTCTAGGTGTTTCCAAAATTTGGTGGCTCTTTTTTGGGTAGTGATTATTAATGGATATTGGCCTAGTTCTGCCCTGCATGCATTGTTTACGGTTTTCCTTTGAGTCCGGAGGATGCTTTTACAGAATTCTGCATGTAGGATCTCAATTGGGTGTTTGTACCATTTTGCAAATTCTTGTTGTGTTAGCGGTCCCCATACCTCACTGCCATAGAGTGCAATTGGTTCAATTACTGATTTAAAAATTTTGAGCCAAATGCTAATTGGGATTTCTATTTGGATTGATTTTTTAATGGCATAGAAAGCCCTTCTTGCTTTCTCTTTCAGTTCATTCACAGCCAGATGAAAATTTCCCATAGAACTGATTTTTAGGCCCAAGTATGTGTAGTTAGTGGTTTGTTCAATTTTGGTAGTTCCTAGTGTGAAATTTATTTTGGGTCCCTGATGTCTGGACCTTTGCTGGAACACAAGGATTTTGGTTGTTTGGGGATTTATTGTCAGGGCCCAGGTCTGGCAGTACGACTCCAGCAGATCCAGGTTCTGCTGTAGACCCTCCTTAGTTGATGACAGCAGAACCAGGTCATCTGTATAGAGGAGGAATTTAACCTTGGATTCATCTCTCTCTTCCCCCAGTCGCTCTCTCTCTCTTCCCCCCAGTCGCTCTCTCTTCCCCCCAGTCGCTCTCTCTCTTCCCCCCCAGTCGCTCTATCTCTTCCCCCCCAGTCGCTCTCTCTCTTCCCCCCGTCGCTCTCTCTCTTCCCCCCCAGTTGCTCTCTCTCTTCCCCCCCAGTCGCTCTCTCTCTTCCCCCCCGTCACTCTCTCTCTTCCCCCCCAGTCGCTCTCTCTTTTCCCCCCCCAGTCACTCTCTCTCTTCCCCCCCAGTTGCTCTCTCTCTTTCCCCCCCCAGTCGCTCTCTCTCTCTCTCTTCCAACAAGAACATGCCCTCAAAAAAGGCTTGGCACCGCCGGACACCCCCAGCTAGTCTATATATATAAAAGGATTGATCTGTCTGTCTGTCTGTCTGCCATTCGGTGCGTCTGTCCGGCTATACACTCGAAAGTTATAGAGCGTACCTGCACGTGCGTTACATCAAAAGAAAGCTTACCGTTCCAGGATGGTCGTAAGCATATTTACTTTTCGGTCGGACAAAAATTGTTCACGCGTTATACAAAAAACGTTCAAAATTAAACTCATTATCTGCTAATTAGCATTGATTGACTGACGTCAAGGCCGACCAATCCTGTGCCGTCATGATTGGCCAATCCTACAGTTCAGTCACCTGATGGTTGGCCAATTGGTGTGTGTGTGGGCGGGTCTAATCGTTTTCATCTCAGGGATCTGGCAGCCATTGCTTCAACTACTTCCAGCTCAAAATCTGCTAATCCAGCTTCTAAAAAGTTAGTATCTCTTTTAAAAACAACATAAGATTTACCAAAAACGTTTTATAAGTACTTTCACTTTCATCTTTCAAGGTATTAAAAGGTAGAAATGTTGCCCGGCAGCAGATTCACAGAGGGACAGACAGACAGGCCCGAAAGCCTGGGACTCGATTTAAACCGCCCGGCCCAAAACAGCCCTGGCATCGCCGGGCTCCCCCAGCTAGTATATAGTAAACGGATAGTAAGAGGCGGAGTGGGGCTGATTATGGACCAAGAAGGAGACCTACGCATGGAGGCAGAGGGCATGGCTGAGGGGCTAAATGAGTATTTGCATCTGTCTTCATCAAGGAAGAAGATGCTGCCATAGATATCGTGAAGGAGGAGGTAGAAGAGATACAGGATGGGATAAAAATTGATAAAGAGGAGGGACAAGTAAGGCTGGCTGTACATAAAGTAGATAAGTGACCAGGACCAGATGAGATGCATCCTAGGACGCTGCAGGAAGTGAAGGAAGATATCGCAGAGGTACTGACCTTATTCTTTCAATCCTCCTTAGAAATGGGGATAGTGCCAGAGGACTGGAGAATTGCAAATGTTACTCACTTGCTCAAAGAAGGGTTTAAAGATAATCGCAGCAACGACAGCCAGTCAGTTTAACCTCGGTAGTGGGGAAGCTTTTAGAAACAATAATCAGGGAAAAAGATAAAAGTCACTTGGACAATTATGGCTTAATTAAGGCAAGCCAGCACTGATTTCTTAAAGACAAATCTTGCTGAACCAACTTAATCTAGTTTTCTGGTGAGGTAAAAGAGAGGGTTGATGACGGCAAAGCGGTTGATGTGGTTTACATCGATTTCCAAAAGACTTTCCCGAAAGTGCCACATAATAGGCTTGCCAGCAAAGTTGACCCTCATGGAATAAGTGGGCAGTGGCAGCATGGATACAAAATTGGCTCAGTGACAGAAAACAGAGTGTAGTTGAGAGCGGTTGTTTTTTGCACTGGAGGAAGGCATACAATGGTGTTCCTCAGGGATCAGTTCTAGGACCACTGCTTTTCTTGATGCATGTTAATGAATTGGATGTGGGTGTACAGGACACAATTTCAAAATTTGCACATGGCATAAACTTGGAATTATAGTGCAACGTGAAGAGAACATAGACAGGCTGGTGGAACGGGCAGACATGTGGCAGATGAAATATAAGGTAGAAAAGTGCGAAATCATACATTCTGGTAGAAAGAATGGGGAGAGGAAATTTAAACTATAGGGTACAAAACTAAAGTGGTTCCAAGAACAGAGAGACCTAGTGGCATATGTGCAGAAATCGTTGAAAGTGGCAGGACAGATGGAAAAAAGGTTAGCGGATCCTGAGCTTCATGAATAGAGGTATAGAGTAGAAAAGCGTGGATATTAGGATGAGCCTGTCTAAAAAAAATTCTTCGGCCTCAACTGGAGTATTGTGTCCAATTCTGGGCACCGCACTTTCGGAAGGATATGAATGCCTTAGAGAGGGTGCAGAAAAGGTTTACAAGAAGGATTCCAGGGATAAGGGACTTTAGATACGTGGATAGACTGGAAAAGGTGGGGTTGTTCTCCTTAGAGCAGAGAAGTTTGAGAGTGGCTTTGTTAGAGGTGTTCCAAACCATGAGGGGTGTGGACAAGGTAGAAGGAGGGAAAATATTTCAATTGGCAGAGGGGTCGAGAAACAGAGGACACTTGCCAAAAGAATCAATGACTACATGGGAAAAACTGTTCTGCTCAGCGAATTGTTAAGATCTGGAAATGAACGCCCGAGAGGATGATGGAGGCAGAATCAATCACAGCTTTCAGAAGGGAGTTGGATAAAAACCGGAATGAAAATTATTTGCAGGACTACGGGGAAAGGGCAGTGGAGTGGGTCAAGCTGAAGTGCTCTTGCAGAGAGCCGGCGTGTGTTCAGCTGGTCGAATGGCCTTCTTCCGTGCTTAAACATTCTCTGGTTCTATGAAAGACTGGGACCCGCACCGAAACTGGGGCCCATACTTTGCTTTCTGTTCCCGTTCCATATTCCACTTTTTTGTGGGTATCTCCCTTAAATCTCTGTCCGCGTTCTATATTTCACTCTATCCCGGGCATCTTCCTTTCCACTCTCTCCCCGTTCTATATTCCCCTCTATCCCAGATATCTCCCTATAATCTCTGTCCCCGTTCCATATTCCCCTCTATGCCGGGTATCTCCCTTTACTCTCTGTCCCCTTTCTATATTTCCCACTATCCTTAGTATCTCCTTTAATCGCTGTCTCTGTTCTATAATCACCACTATCAGAGGTATGTCGCTTTACTCTAGGTCGCCTTTCCATATTCGTCTCTATCCCGGGAACCTCCCTTTAATCTCTGCCCGTGTTCGATATTCCCCTCTATCCTGGGTATCTCACTGTCCCCGTTGTATATTCCCACTATCCCGTGTATCTGACGTTACTCTGTGTAGCCATTCTATATTACCCTCTATCCTGGGTTTCCCACTTTACTCTCTGTCCCCGTTCGATATTCCCCTCTATTCTGGGTATATCCCTTTACTCCCTGTCCCCATTTTATATTACCCTCTATCTCGGGTATCACACTTTACTCTCTGTATCCGTTATATATTCCCATCTATCCAAGAATCTCTTTGTACTCTCTGCCCCATTCTGTATTCCCCTCTATCCCGGGTACATCCCTTTTGGCTCTATCTTCGTTCTCCATTACCCACTATCCCGGTTATCTCCCATTACTCCCTGTCCACGTTCCACAATACCCTCTAACCTGGGTATCTCTCTGTATTCTCTGTCGCCTTTCTATATTCCGCTCTATCCTGGGTTTCCCTCTATATTCCCTGTTCCAGTTCTATATGCCCCTCTAACCCGGGTATCTCCCTTTACACTCTGTTCCCGTTCTATATTACCCAGCATCCAGGGTATCTCCCTTTACTCTCTGTCCCCGTTCTACGTTCCCATCGTCCCCGGGTATCTCCCTTTACTCTCTGTACCTGTTCCACAATACGCTCTAACTTGGGTATCTCTCTGTATTCACTGTCCACTTTCTATATCCCCCTTTATCCTGGGTTGCCCTCTATATTCCCTGTTCCAGTTCTATATACTAAACTATAGACCGGTTAGCCTAACATCTGTGGTAGGTAAAGTTTTGGAGTCCATTATTAAGGAGACAGTAACAAGACATTTGGATAATCATAATTTAATAGGACAAAGTTAGCATGGTTTTATGAAGGGGAAGTCATGTTTGACAAATTTGCTGGAGTTCTTTGAGGAAGTAACATATAGGGTGGAGAAAGGGGAACCAGCGGACATAGTGTATTTAGACTTCCAAAAGGCATTTGACAAGGTGCCACACAAAAGATTATTGCTTAAGATAAAAAAATCACGGGATTGGGGGTAATATTCTGGCATGGATAGAAGATTGGCTATCTAACAGAAGGCAGAGATTTGGGATAAACGGTTCATTCTCAGACTGGCAAACAGTAACTAGTGGTGTTCCGCAGGGGTCAGTGCTGGGTCCCCAACTCTTTACAATCTATATTAATGATTTGGAGGAGGGGACTGAGAGTAACATATTAAAGTTGCAGATGATACTAAGATGGGGGAGAAAGTAGTGAGTGAGGAGGACATAAAAAACCTGCAAGGGGACATAGACAGGCTAAGTAAGTGGGCAGAGATTTGGCAGATGGAATACAATACTGGAAAGTGTGAGGTTATGCACTTTGGCAGGAAAAATCGTAGAGCAAGTTATTATCTTAATGGCAAGGAACTGGAAAGTACTGAAGTACAAAGGGATCTGGGGGTCCTGGTGCACGAAACTCAAAAGGTTAGTATGCAGGTGCAGCAAGTGATTAAGAAGGCCAATGGAATGTTGGCTTTCATTGCTAGGGGGATAGAATATAAAAATAGGGAGGTATTGCTTCAGTTGTACAAGGTATTGGTGAGACCGCACCTGGAATGCTGCATACAGTTTTGGTGTCCATACTTAAGAAAATACATACTTGCTCTCGAGTCAGTACAAAGAAGGTTCACTCGGTTAATCCCGGGGATGAGGGGATGGATGTATGAGCAGAGGTTGAGTAGATTGGGACTCTACTCATTGGAGTTCAGAAGAATGAGAGGCGATCTTATTGAAACATATAAGATTGTGAAGGGGTTGGATCAGGTGGATGCGGGGAGGATGTTCCCGATGATGGGTGAAACTAGAGCTAGGGGGCATAGTCTTAGAATAAGGGGCTGCTCTTTCAAAACTGAGATGAGGAGGAACTACTTCACTCAGAGGGTGGTAGGTCCATGGAATATGCTGCCCAAAAAGCTGTAGAAGCTACATCATTACATAAATTTAAAACAGAAATAGACAGTTTCCTAGAAGTAATGGGAATTAAGGGTTACGGGGAGCAGGCAGGAATTTGGACATGAGTCTAGGTTCGGATCGGTCGTGGCCCTATGGGTAGCGCAGCGGGCCCAGGGGCTGTGTAGCCTGATCCTTCTCCTAGTTCGTGTGTTTCATTCTGTTAGATTCAGGAGATGGTTCTGTGATAGCAGATTGGCGGTTAGGATCAGATCAGCCATGATCTTATTGAATGGTGGAGCAGGCTCGAGGGGCCGATTGGCCTACTCCAGCTCCTATTTCTTATGTTCTTATGTTCTTATGTTCTATATACCCCTCTAACCCGTGTATCTCCCTTTAAACTCTGTTCCCGTTCTATATTACCCAGCATCCAGGGTATCTCCCTTTACTCTCTGTCCCCGTTCTATATTCCCCTCTATCACGGATATCTCCCGTTACTCTCTGTCCCTGTTCTATATTCCCATCCATCCCGGAAATCTCCCTTTAATCTCTGTCCCCATTCTATATTCCCCTCCATCCCAAGTATCCCACTTTACTCTCTAAACCCGTTCAATATTCCACTCTATTCCAGGTATCACCCTTTACTATCTATACCCGTTCTATATTCCACTCTATCCCGGGTATCCCACTTTACTCTCGGTCACCATTCTACATTTTCCCTCTAACCTGCGTATCTCACTTTAATCTCTGTCCCCGTTCTATATTCCCCTCTATCCCGGGTATCTCCCTTTAATCTCTGTCCCCGTTCTATATTCCCCTCTATCCCGGGTATCTCCCTTTAATCTCTGTCCCCGATCTACATTACCCTCGATCCCAGGTAGCTCCCTTTACACTCCGTCCACCTTCTATATTTCCCTCTATCCCAGATATCTGACTTTACTCTCTGTCTCCGTTATATTTTCCCCTGACAAAAGCGACAGACAAGCAGAGACAGAGAGACTGAGACACGGACTGACAGAGAAACAGACAGAGTCTGATAGAGAGGCAGAGACAGTAGCAGAGGCAGATGGGAAGATCGATCGAGTGATAGAGACAGTCAGACAGAGACAGACACAGAGGCAGAGGGACAGAGACAGAGCGATAGAGAGTGACAAATAGAGACAGACAAAGGCAGACACAGAGAGAGGCAGAGATTCAAAGAGAGAATGTCAGACAGAGACAGAGAGAGGCAACAGAGAGACAGACGGACAGAGAGAGTGAGAGAGTAAAAGAGAAAAGACAAGACATATGTAAAAAACACGCAATCCTATCAAGATTATAAGTTGATTAATGATTCCATAGGAAATAGACCTGCTAACACTGCTAGAGAGCCTGACTAAAAACGTGATTAAAAAAGAAAGAAGAGTACGGGCCAGCCACCTCCGATGGCCCGGAGGTACAGGCGGTGCGAGAGTCTGTCCCGTTGGAAGTTACAACGCATCAACATGATTGCGGAAGCATGACTGAGCATGAGGAGATCAAGGGATCTGTACATGCTCCTGCAAAACAATTCTCGTCTCCAGCTGACAACGTACTGTATATTCGAGCCACCATCGAGTCATTGTATAAGCAGGGTGTTGGTCAGCAAGGCACATTTACAACTAACTCCCCAGTTTGGCCGGTTAGGAATCCAGACGACAGCTGGTAACTAACTATCGATTACCGCAAACTCAATACCGTCACCGCGGCGAGTGCCCTGCTGGTTCGGGAGCCACCCACCATCCTCATTCAGCTTCCCAGCAGAAGTACTGTCTACCCAACCCTGGATGCTTCTGATGGATTTTGGAGTATCCCAGTAAGACAGGAAGATCAGTTTAAATTCGCATTGGTCTTCGAAAATCAGGGATACTCCTGGACGTGTTTGCCGCAGTGGTTCCATAAGGCCCCTACTATTTGTCACAAACGTATGGCCAAGTTTCTGAAGATCTTTTCACAACCTTCCTGTTTGCTTCAATATGTTGATGATAACCTGAACATTACCACAGACCTAAACCTCCTACAAGAACTATTGCGACTACTTAAGGTGACCAGACTTAAAGTTCACCCACATATGGCCCATTTGGCACAGGACTGTGTTACCTTTCAGGCATCCGAATCGGAGCATCTGGCATCAACCCGGACTAGCACAAGGTCGAAACCATCCAGCATTTATCCCTGCCCACCTCAAAGACCGCACTGTGCTCCTTCCTTGGGCTGGTGGGATCACAGCGGACCTTCAGTCTACCGTTTGCAGAGAATGCTGCACCGCTTTACGAACTACTTAAAGGAGATGACAATCCTGTCCAACCTGGCTGGACAGGTGGGCTGCACGGACGCAGTGGCATAGTTGGAGAAAGCCATCGCACAGGCCACATGTCTGGTTTCACCCAATCCCAGCAAACCTTTCCACATGGAGGTCGGAGCCACGGAGAAATGCCCACAGCTGCCCTAGGCCAATTTAACCAGGGCGGACTACTACCTATTGCATAGGCCTCCGGAATCTTAAGTGGCGCCAAACTGACTTACTCCACTTGCGAAATACACTTGTTGGCCACATTCTGGGCCGTCAAACGCTTCACCTACATCACGGGGTTCAACCGTGTGATACTGCACAGCCCACACTAACCTCTGAACCTGTTGCTCCATCCCGGAGACACGCTGATGCCATCAGCCTGGCAGAGCCATTGGATATTGCAACTGACGCAGCGCGACCTGGAGATCACCCCCAAACGAACTACCTTACTGCCTCAGCATCTCCTGTAGGACGGACCACTGCACAAATGTTCCCTTCCTCTACTGGACTTCCGCATCCTGTCGGTGCACGCAGAGGTCATTCAGTACAAATGTACCCCTCATTCGGCAATTACGCTGAGGTGGTTGCGCTCGTCACTGCCATTCAGATTACCAGTTCTCAAAGATTTAGCATTTGGCCCAAAAGTGCCTATGCTATGAAAACACTGTTGCCTTTACCCCTGTATGACTGGAATAACTTTTGCGTGATCGACGGTAAACACTTGCTGCAGGCGTACATTTGTCGGCTACTGGACATGGTGTTGCGGGGAAGTACGGCACCTGTCTATGTGGGCAAGGTTAGGGCACATTCCCACTCCATGAAAACACTAGCTAGATGTAATACCATGGCAGGCAAGGCAGCAAAGCAGGCCGCCATGGACGCCCCTATGTTGGCAAAACTCCAGGAACCTGACCCAATACCCGTATCAGCGGGTAAGCCCAGCCAATGATCGAACCTCATCGCAAGCCATGTAGGAACCATACTCGGCCACTATCGCATGGCACCAGCAGAGCCAGCCCTTACTGGCCCCAACCCCGTGGACCCCGCTCACATCCCTTCAGCAGGATGCGACCATGCTACCAATCCTCATGTACAACAGTACCCCGGATGTCTGCGTCACCTGCATCACCCTGGCTATGGGAGATGAATTATATGATTTACCACATGTCCAACCCGTGGGAGGGGGACATCATTCTACAAAGACCACTCTGGAGAAACTATCCGCCATTGCCTGGTACCCGGGCTGCGAATGCGACTTTGAATCCAGTGCACAGAGGTGCCTTTTGTGCCCCCAGCATAACCTGGGCACTTATTCCAATCGGGCACTATTAAAATGATCCCTGGTCAGACATCCAGGTAGACTTTATAGGTCCCCTTGTCACGGCGCCCTCGGGCTACAATTACTGTCTGGTCCTGATAGAAATATTCCCGAAATGGATTGAGTCTGTCCCCTGTCGACTGAACACCGCTTCACAACATCAAAACTATTTTTCTATCAGGTGGTCCACAGGTGGGGAATACCAATCCAGGTGGATAGTAACCAAGGGACACACTTTACCAGGGAAATCTTCTCAGAACCCCAGAGACTCATGAAAATCTCACACAACTTGCATGTGGTGCTCCACCCATGATCATCAGGGATAGTGGCGAGGGGAAAATGAACCTATAAAACCATGCTTAAAAAGTTTTGTATGGACCACCCCACACAGTGAGTTAACATGTTAGCCGAGTGCCTGGTGGCTATGAGAGCAACCCCACATAGCACCACAGGGATTTCAGCTTACCAGGCTATGATGGGCCGTTTACGTAGAAGACATGCTCACCTCCTCACTACATCCCTCACCCCACTTGTCCAGGGTGCGGCCAACCAGGAATGGTTACGGTCAATGATAGAAAACATTCAGGAAACAAATAAGTTCGTGGCTCAGGAAAAGTTTCGGCCTTTTGAGTATCAGGTAGGAGTTCGGATCATGGTCCTAAATTAGCTAAGAAAGGAACATGCCTTTGAACATAAGTGGGTGGTAATTTGACAAATCACAGACCGAGCCAGCCCCGCGGTGTACTTGATCCAGATCCAGGATAAGCTGGGCAGAAAGCGGCCCAGGTGGTAACACATCAATCAGTTAACATAAGAACATAAGAACATAAGAAATAAGAGCAGGAGTAGGCCAATCGGCCCCTCGAGCCTGCTCCACCATTCAATAAGATCATGGCTGATCTGATACTAACCTCAAATCTTCTATCACTCTGCATCCACCCGAACCCATGTGATCTCCCGGGAGAGGCGAAAAACCAGATAAAGACCCAATGGACAATTTGGGTGAAAAAAATCTGGGAAATTCCTCTCCGACCCATCTAGGCGATCGAAATTCTTCCAGGAGATCACTCTGTCCCTATATTTTCTACAGTACTTACCTTCTGTAAAGGCGATCTCCACCCCAGCCAGGAACAGGAATAAAACCATCTCCTGAAATCTAACAGAATTAGAACACAGTAGGAGCAGAACCAGGCTACACGGCCCCTGGGCCCACTCCACTACCCACAGGACCATGACCATTCCGAACCCAGACTCATGTCCAATTTCCTGCCCGCTCCCCGTAACCCTTAATTCCCTTTACTTCTAGGAAACTATCTATTTCTGTTTTAAATTTATTTAATGATGTAGCTTCCACAGCTTTCTGGGGCAGCAAATTCCACAAACCTACCACCCTCTGAGTGAAGAAGTTTCTCCTCATCTCAGTTTTGAATGAGCAGCCCCTTATTTTAAGATTATGCCCCCTAGTTCTAGTTTCACCCATCATTGGGAACATCCTCACCGCATCCACCCGATCAAGCCCCTTCACAATCTTATATGTTTCAATAAGATCGCCTCTCATTCTTCTGAACTCCAATGAGTAGAGTCCCAATCTACTCAACCTCTCCTCATATGACCACCCCCTCATCCCCGGGATTAACCGAGTGAACCTTCTTTGTACTGACTCGAGAGCAAGTATGTCTTTTCTTAAGTATGGACACCAAAACTGTATGCAGTATTCCAGGTGCGGCCTCACCAATACCTTGTACAACTGCAGCAATACCTCCCTGTTTTTATATTCCAACCCCCTAGCAATAAAAGCCAACATTCCATTGGCCTTCTTAATCACTTGCTGCACCTGCATACTAACTTTTTGAGTTTCGTGCACCAGGACCCCCAGATCCCTTTGTACTACAGTACTTTCCAGTTTCTTGCCATTAAGATAATAACTTGCTCTATGATTTTTCCTGCCAAAGTGCATAACCTCACACTTTCCAGTATTGTATTCCATCTGCCAAATCTCTGCCCACTTTCTTAGCCTGTCTATGTCCCTTTGCAGGTTTTTTATGTCCTCCTCACTCACTACTTTCCGTCCCATCTTTGTATCATCTGCAAACTTTGATATGTTACACTCGGTCCCCTCCTCCAAATCGTTAATATAGATTGTAAAGAGTTGGGGACCCAGCACTGACCCCTGCGGAACACCACTAGTTACTGGTTGCCAATCTGAGAACGAACCATTTATCCCAACTCTCTGCTTTCTGTTAGATAGCCAATCCTCCACCCACGCCAGAATATTACCCCCAATCCCGTGATTTTTTATCTTGAGCAATAATCTTTTGTGTGGCACCTTGTCAAATGCCTTTTGGAAGTCTAAATACACTACGTCCACTGGTTCCCCTTTATCCACCCTGTATGTTACTTCCTCAAAAAACTCAAGCAAATTTGTTAAACATGACTTCCCCTTCATGAAACCATGCTGAGTTTGCCCTATTAAATTATGTTTATCCAAATGTCCCGTTACTGTCTCCTTAATAATGGACTCTAACATTTTACCAACCACAGATGTTAGGCTAACAGGTCTATAGTTTCCAGTCTTCTGCCTACTACCCTTTTTAAATAAGGGTGTTACATTAGCAGTTTTCCAATCTGCCAGGACCTTTGCTGAGTCCAGTGAGTTTTGGAAAATTATTACCAATGCATCCACAATCCCTACTGGTACTTCCCTCAAGACCCTGGGATGCAAGCCATCAGGTCCAGGGGATTTATCCGCCTTGAGTCCCATTATTTTACCAAGTACCACTTCCTTAGTGATTTTAATTGTATTTAGTTCCTCCCCCCCTAGAGCCCCCTGTTTGTCCAGTGTTGGGATATTCTTAGTGTCCTCTACTGTAAAGACTGATACAAAATAATTGTTCAGTGTTTTTGCCATCTCCATGTTTCCCACCATTAATTTCCCGGTCTCATCCTCTAAGGGGCCAACATTTACTTTAGCCACCCTTTGGTAAAGGAGAAAATAGTCCACCAATTCAGTTTGCAGGTCGAAACACAGATTGGCTCCACTCCAGATTATAAAAGGATGGAGAGTGCTCATCGGCACTATCCAGCCATGGGTCATCAGCGTGAAACAAGGATTAATGAACGAATAAAATATATTAGAGTGTTATTCCTTATTTTTCTGTAATTAGTTTTAATCCGTTTTATGGCATGTCGGCGTCGCTGGCAAGTCCAGCATTTTTGCCTATCCCTAAATGCCATTGAGAAGGTGATGCTGAGCCGCCTTCTTCAACAGCTGCAGTCCTTGTGGTGAAGGTACTCCCACAGAGCAGTTAGGTAGGATTTTGACCAAGCGACGATGAATGATTGACAATATACTTACAAATCAGGATGGTGTGCGATTTGGAGGGGAACTTGGAGGTGTTGGAGTTCCCATGCAGCTGCTGCCCTTGTCCTTCTCGGTGGAAGAGGTCGCAGGTTTGGGTGTTGCTGCCGAAGATGCCTTGATGAATTGCTGCAGTGCATCTTGTAGATGCAACACACTGCAGCCACGGTCCGCAAGTGATGGAGCGAGTGAATGTTTAAGTAGGTGGCTGGGGTGCCAATCATGCGGGAAGCTTTGTCCTGGATGGTGGCGAGCTTCTTGAGTGTTGTTGGAGCTGCACTCATGCAGTCGTACAGAGAATTCCAACACACTCCGTACTTCTGCCTTGTAGATGGTGGAAAGGATTTGGGGAGTGGGAGGTGAGACATACGCCGCAGAATGCCTAGCCTCTGACCTGCTCATGTTGCCACAATATGTATGTGGATGGTCCAATTAATTTATGGTCAGTGGTGAACCGCAGGTTGTTGTTGGTGGGGGATTCAGCGATGGTAATGCCTTTGAATATCATGGCGATAGGTAGACCCTCGCTAGTTGGAGATAGTCATTGCCTGGCACGTGTGTGGAGTGAATATTATGTGCCACTTATCGCCCCAAGCCTGAACATCGTTCAGGTCCTGTTGCATGAGGGCATGGACTGCTTCATTATCTGAGGAGCTGAGAAAGGCACTGAACACTGTAGTCATCAGCAAACATCCCCATTTCTGAACTTATGTTGGAGGGAAGTTCATTGATGAAGCAGCTGAAGATGATTGGGCCTAGGACACTGCCCTGAGGAACTCCTGCAGCGATGTCCTGGGGCTATGATGATTGACCATCAACCACCACAGCCATTTCCTTTGTGCTAGGCATAACACCAGCCAGTGAAGATTCTCTCTCCCCCCTCCGATTCCCATTGACTTCAATTTTACTAGGGCTCCTTGATGCCGCTCTCAGTCAAATGCTGGCTTGATGTCAAGGACAGCCACTCTTACCTCACCTCTGGCATCCAGCTCCTTTATCCATGTTTGATCTTGGCTGCAATGAAGTCGGGAGCCGAATTTTCTTGGCGGATCCCAAACCAGGCATCAGTGAGCAGGTTACTGGTGAGTAAGTGCCACTTGATAGCATGTTGCTGACACCTTCAATCACTTTTCTGATGATTGCGAGTAGACCTATGGGGCGGTAATTGGCCGTGTTGGATTTGTCCTCCTTTTCAGGACAGCTCATACCTGTAGAGTTTTACACATTGTCGGATAGATGCCAGTGTTATAGCTGTACTGGAACAGCGTGGCTAGAGGGTCGACTAGTTCTGTAGCAGAAGACTTCACCACGATCGCCGGTATGTTGTCGGGGCCCATAGTGTTTGCTGTATCCAGTGTCCGCAGCCATTTCTTGACATCTACATATAACTGAAGACCCTCAACTCTGGTACCATTTTGATCAATCTCTGCGCTTTCTCCAAGGCCATGACATCCTTCATAACGTGTGATGCCAAGAATTGAACACAATACTCCAGGTCAGGCTCAACATTAATAAATGATTTGCATAACTGCCTTGCTTTTCTATTCTATGCCTCTATTTATAAAACCAAAGATACTGTATGTGTTTTTAACAGTCTTATCAATTTCTCCTGTCACCTTCAAAGATCTGTGCACATAAACTCTCAGGTCTCCATGTACCTGCACTCCATTTAAAAATCTGTACCATTTAGTTTATATTACCTCTCCTCATTTTTCCTCCCAAAGTGTATCACTGCACATTTCTCTGGGTTAAATATTATCTGCCCTGTGCCAACTGTGGCTCAGTGGCCAGCGCACTTGCTTCTGAGTTAGATGGTTGTGGGGTCAAATCCCCCTTCAGGGTACTTGAGCACTTAAATCTAGGCTGGCACTTCAGTGCAGTGCTGAGGGAGTGCTTCGCTGTCTTTTGAATGAGACGTTAAACTGAAACCACTGCCCGCTCTCTCAGGTGGACGTAAAATATTCCATGGCACTATTTCGAAGAAGAGCAGGGGAGTTATCCCCAGTGTTGTCGCCAATATGTATTGCTCAATCTGCATAAACAGAAAAACAGATTATCTGGTCATTATCACATTGCTGTTTGTGGGAGCTGGCTGTGTGCAAATTGGCGGCCGTGTTTCCCACATTACGACAGTGACTACACTTCAAAAGTACTTAATTGGTTGTAAAGAGCTTTGATACGTCCAGTGGCCGTGAAAGGCGCTATATTAATGCAAGACTTTTTTAAAATGCTTCTGCCCATTTCACCAATCTGTCTATGTGCTCCTGAAGTCTACTTCTCTCCTCACTGTTTGCTCCATTTCTGAGTTGCGTTTCACATCCAACCTACGAAATTATGCCTTTAGGCTTAGGTCCAGGCCTTTAATACCTATCAGAAAGAGCACTGGCCCTAATATCGACCCCTGGGGGACACCACTGTATACTTCCCTTCTGTCTGATAAAAACCGTTCACCACTACTGTCTTTTATCTGTCCCTCAGCCAATGTCGTATCCACACAGCCACTGCCCCTTTAACCCCATGGGTTTCCATTTCCCTATCAAAGTGTAATAAGTGGCAATTTAACAAACGCCATTTGGAAGTCTATATGCACAAAATCAACTGTACTACACTCATCAACCATCTCTGTTACTTCATCAAAGAACTCAGTCAAGTTTGTCAGCTACAATTAAACTTGAAACAGTCCGTGCTGGTCATCGTTTATTAATCCATGTTTTTTCCAAATGACAGATAATTTTTCTCTGGGTATATGGTCTCTTAAGTGTCCCCACCACGGATGTTCGGCTGACTGACTCGTAGTTACAGGATTTATCCCTCTCTCCTTTTTCAAACAGGATGAAATATTTGCAACCATGCAGTCCACTGGCACCTCTCCCATAGCCAAGGATGATTGGCAGATTCTGGCCAGAGCCTGCGCAAATTTCCACCATTCCTTCCATCATACATCCCATCAGGACCGGGTAAATGTTTAACTTTATTATGGCACAAAGAGCGTTGGATTGAGAGGGGTTAACTGAAGTTAACTTTAGAGTAACTGTAATTAATGTCAGTCTCCACGGGTTAACTGAAGCTGTTTGTTCAGTGATTGTAATTAATGTCTGTCTCCACGGGTTAACTGAAGCTGTTTGCTCAGTGACTGTAAGTAATGTCGGTCGCCAAGGACCATAATTGTATCAGTGCAGGGTTTCCCTCTTCTATTAATAAGGTTCTCCTTTCTATGTGATATACCACAGTGTCGGTGAGAGCATCACCTTCGTCACTAACAGGGATCAGCGCGCTGCTCCACAGAGAGGGAGTCGGAATCTGAGAAAAGTAGATTGGAATGTTCCAACAATGGATCTGAACCTGACAACAGTAGACTGGAATGTTACAACAATGGGCAGGAGTTTCTCCTGGGCCTTTGACAAACTTTCTGAACATTATGATAATATGCCTTTAGAATTTCGGATACAGCTGGCACTTCAGGTTATTCAGTGCATTTACTATCCCCTCCTTGCTGCTATTGGTGTTCCTGGTAAGTCTTTCTATCCAGCTATTAATTCTATGTACCATGATTTACAGAATTAATGTCCTTGTCATTTAGTCCTGCTTCTTGTTGTAGTTGTTGTTTCTGATAAGTTTATGTATCCAGCTCTTCACTCTGACAACCTTTGCTAACAGTTTCACTCTTCTCTTAATTTACCCTAAGCTTAGTTCAGACCTCATATCCTGTGAATCACCAGGCCTGCCTATTACCGCCTCCATAAAATTGCCAATTTGCACCTTTGCCTCAGCCATTCCGCTGCATTAACCTTCATCCAAGCCTTTGTTAAATACTGACTCGACTATTTCAATACTCTCCTAGACGACCTTCCAGTTACAAGCCTCCATAAACTAGAGCTAATCCAAAACTCTGCTGCCCATATCCTAACACGCATCATGTCCCGTTCACCCATCACCGCTGTGCTAGCTGACCAACATTTGCTCCTGATCCGGCAAAACCTCGATTTTAATATTCTCCTCCTTGTCTTCAAAAACCACCATGGCCTCACCCCTCCAATTATTCATTCCTTGCTCTTTTCCCACAGGCCTGCAATGTGTCCCCCTTCAAGTATTTATCAAATTTCCCTTTTAAAGTTAATTTATTTCCCTCTGCGCCACTCCCACAATTTCTCTCTCTAGTCTTTCTTTCTCTGTCTCTCTCTTCTCTCTTTCTGACTCTTGCTCATAGAATCATAGAATGGTACAGCACAGAAGGAGGATAATCGTCCCATCGTGTCCGTCTCTCTGAAAGAGCTATCTAATAAGTCCTACTCTTTAGCCAGAGCCATCTATTAAATTCCCCTTCACCTCACTGCATAGAGAAAATTCTCCTCATCTCGCCTCTGGTTCTTTTGCCAATTATGTTAAATCTGTGTCCTCTGGTTACCAAACATTCCCCCTTGGAAAAAGTTTCCACTTATGTAGTCTATCAAAACTATGAAAATTCTATCATGATTTTGAACATCTATATTAAATCTCCACTTATGGAAATGGATAAAAATAGACCAGGTGTGAAAGTTCTCAATGGAGGAAAGGCATATTTTACTAAGCTGAGATGTGATTTAGCAAAAATGAAGTGGAAACAGCTACTTGAAGATAAATCAGTGTCACAGCAGTAGGAGGCATTCAAGTAGGCGATAGTGATGGTTCAGAGCAAATATGTTCCCTCAAATAAACAGCATGGGACTCCCAAATCTAGATCCCCCTGGATTTCAAGGAGCATACAGAGTAGGATAAAGGAACAAAGGGAAGCTTTTGTCAGATACCGAGAGCTCAATACTATAGAGAGCCTAGAGGTGTATAGAAAATGCAATGGTTACATAGCATTACATAGGATATACAGAACAGGAACAGGCCATTCGACCCAACCAGTCTTTGCCGGTGCTTATGCTCCACTCGACCCTCCTCCCGTTTTTCATCATCTAACTCTATCAGCATAACCCTCTAATCCCTTTTCCCTCATATGCTTATCTAACCACTCCTTAAATGCATCGATATTATTCGTTTCAACCACTCCCTGTGGTAGCGAGTTCCACATTCTCATAACACTCTGGAAGAAAAAGTTTCTTCTGAATTGCCTATTTGATTTCTTGGTGACTATATTATGTAGATGGCTTCTGGTCACTCTCTTCCCCACAAATGGAAAGACTCTCTCTGTATGTACCCTAACAAAACTTTCATGATTTGAAGACCTCTATTAGGTCACATCTCAGCTTTCTTCTTTCAAGAGTAAAGAGACCTAACCTGATGGGTGTACCTTTGCATTTCTGGTATCACCCTTGTAAATCTGTTCTGCGCCCTCTCCAATGTCTCTATATCCTTTTCATAATATGGTGATCTGAATTGAACACAGTAATCTATGTGTGGTCTACCCAAGGATCGATACATGTTTTCCATAACTTCACTATTTTTCAATTCTATCCCTCTAGCAATAAACCCTAGTGCTTGGTTTGCTTTTTGTATGTCTTTATTAACTTGTGTCGATATTTTTAGTGACTTGTGTATTTGTACCCACATAATCCTTTACTCCTGTATCCCACTTAGATTCTTATTTTCCAAGTAATATGTGACATCACTATTTTTCTTACCAAAACGTAATAGCTTACATTTATCTGTGTTGCATTTCATTTGCCAATTATATAACCATTCTGAAAGTTTAGTAATGTCTTCTTGTAATGTGCTGCATTCCTCCTCAGTATTGTGACCACCCACCACCAATTTGGTGTCGTTCGCAAATTTAGAAATTGTGTTTTGATTCCAAAGTTTAAATCGTTAATTTAAATTGTGAACAACAGTGGTCCCATCACTGATCCTTTTGAAACATCACTTCCCACCTTCTGCCACTCTGAAAAGCTACCCTTTACCCTTCCTCCCTGCTTTCTGTCTTGAAGGAGCTAGCTTTCCATTCTGACACTTGTCCCCTGACACTACATTCTCTGACATTGTTCGTGAGTCTATTATAGCGTACCTTATCGAAGACCTTGTTAAAATGTAGATAAATTACAATTACTGCATTACTGTTGTCTGCTTTCTCTGTTACCGCTTCAAAAAATTCAATTAGGTTGGACAAGCAAAGCTTTCGCTGTTGAAATCAAAGCTGACTCTTCATTTTTATAGTTTCCATTTCTGGATGTTCTTCTATATTCTCCTTTGGTAGGGATTTCATTATTTTTCCTACCACCGATGTTAAGCATGCCTGGCCTAATGTTCCCTGGACATGTTCTATATCCCTTCTTAATATAACTAGTACTTTAGCGATAAACCAGTGCTCTGGCACTACAACTTTCTCTAACGAATTGCTAATTATGTGTAGTAAATCCTCTGATATTTATTTCCTAGATTCTTTTAAAATACGTGGATGTAATCCATCTGGACCAGCGGTTTTTTCTCTTTGATTTTGATCAGTTTAGTATATCTCCTCGATTTAATTTGAATGCCGGTAACTCATTACTAATCTGATCATCAGATGTCATCTCCACCTATTCTATCTCCCTAGTAAATAATGAAGCAAAGTTATTATGTAATACTTCTACCATCTCTCTATTGCTGCCTTTGGTTTTATCCTGTCCTTTTCTTTGTGGCCCGATTCCCATCACAACCTCCCTTTTTTTATTCATGTGCCTGTAAAATATTTTACTTTTTTTTAATATTCCTTGATAATTTAATTTCATAGTTCCTCTTTGTCTTCCTAACTTATTGACTGCTTTCCTAATCCCTTCATATTACCCCATCCATCCACTCCTCTGCTGTCCAGGTACTTAATGTATGCCTCTTTCCTTAACCTCAATTTTTCCCTTATGGCGTTATTCATCCACAGTGTCTCAATAGTGTTTAGTTTGTTCTTGGTTATTAGCAGAATATATTTTTCCTGCACTTTGTGGAACACTGTCTTAAATCTTTCCCATTGCTGTTCTGCCTCATTGGTTGACAATAGTGTTGCCCGTTTTATTTTCCCAAGTGCTATTCTTAGCCTCTCTAAATCAGCTTTTCTCCAATCTGTTACCCTGACCTCCTTAATTAATATCTTATAGCGTCTTATATTATGTCCACTATTGCTTGGATTTTCCCGTACCTTTACTTCTCTTATCTGCTCTGGTTCATTCCCCGTTACTATATCCAATAGTGAATCATCCCTTGTTGGGTTTTTACAAATAGGCTTATAAAGGATTCCTGTAAATATTGTAGGAACTCCATTCCCTTATGCCCTTTATCTACATCTTCTGTTAAATTACTATCTGGGAAGTTGAAATACCCCATGATTATTCTTTTATGTATTTTTACTAATTTCCCTAATTTGCCTGCATAGTTCTTCCTCCACTTTCCTTCCACTATTATGTAATGTATAGACTACACCTGTTAGTGTGATTAATCCTATATTATCTTTTCTCTCTATATATACATGTGGATTCGATTTCTATCTTGCTGACAGCTGCATCACGTATATTTCTGCCATTATTTTATCCTGAATAATACAGCTACTCCACCTCCCCTTATACACTCTGTCCCTTTTCTAAATATGTTATAACCTGCAATGTTTAATTCATAGTCCTGATTTTTCTGTAGCCATGTCTCAGTGAAATTAAAAAGGAAATTATGAAAGCAAAGAGAGGGCATGAAAAATACAGGGAAGTTAAAGATATTTTATGAATACATAAAGAGCAGGAGGATAGCGAAGGAAAGTATAGGGGCTATTAGAGACCCCAAAACGTAACTCTGCGTGGAGCCAGAAGACGGGCGTATGGTTCTTGAGGACTAATTTGCGACAGAAAAGAGGGACAATGCAAACATTACAGTTAAAGAGGAAGAGTGTGAAATATTTGTTGGGATAAGCATAGAGAGAGGGGAAGTCTTAAGAGGTTTAGCATTTTTGAAAGTAGATAAATTGCCAGACCCAGATGAAATGTATTCAAGGCTGGTTGGAGAGGCTAGGGAAGGTCATGTTGAGTAAGTTGATTGAATTTTTTAGGAGGTAACGATGAGGATCGATGAGGTTAGTGCATTTGATTCAGTCTACATAGATATTAGCAAGGCCTCGGACAAGGTCCCAAATGACAGGTTGGCCATAAAAGTAAAAGACAATGGGATCCTAGGGAAAGTGGCAAGTTAGACCCAAAGTTGGATCAATGGCAGGAAGCAAAGGGTAGTGGGTGTTTTTGTGACTGGAAGGCTGCTTCCAGTGGGGTTCTGCAGGGCTCAGTACAAGGTCCCTTGCTTTTTGTGGTATCCATCAGTGGTTTAGACTTCAATGTAGAGGGCATGATTAAGAAGTTTGCAGCTCAACAAAAAAATGCTGTGTGCTTGATAGTGATGCAGATAGCTGTAGACAGCAGGAAGATATCAATGGACTGGTGAGGTGGGCAGAAAACTGTCAGATATAATTCAATCCAGAGAAGTGGGGAGGGCTAACAACGCAAGGGAATACACTATAAATGGTAGGATACTGAGTAAATAAGAGTAACAGAGTGATCTTGGAGTGAATGTCCACAGATCCCTGAAGGCAGGAGGACTGGTTGATAAGATGGATAATAAGGCATACGGGATACTTGTGTTTATTAGCCGAGGCATAGAATATAAGAGTAGAGAGGTTATGCTAGAACTGTATAAAACACTAGTTAGGCCACAGCTAGACAACTGGGCACAGTTCTAGTAACCACTTTACAGGAAAGATGTGATTGCACCCGAGAGATTTCAGAGGAAATTTATGAGGATGTTGCCAGGAGTAGCTAAATTTGTCTACGAGGAATGATTGGATGGACTGCGATTGTTTTCTTTGGAATAGAGGAGGCTGAGGGGATCCTGAATTCAGGTAAATAAAATTATGAGGGGCCATAAGAACATAAGAACATAAGAAATAGGAGCAGGAGGAGGCCAATGGGCCCCTCGAGCCTGCTCCGCCATTCAATAAGATCATGGCTGATCTGATCCTAACCGCCAATCCATTATCACAGAACCATCTCCTGAATCTAACAAAATTAAACACACGAAATAGTAGCAGGATCAGGCTACACGGCCCCTGGGCCCGCTCTGCTACCCACAGGGCCATGATCGATCCGAACCTAGACTCATGTCCAAATTCCTGCCCGCTCCCCATCACCCTTAATTCCCTTTACTTCTAGGAAACTGTCTATTTCTGTTTTAAATTTATGTAATGATGTAGCTTCTACAGCTTTTTGGGGCAGCATATTCCATGGACCTACCACCCTCTGCGTGAAGTAGTTCCTCCTCATCTCAGTTTTGAAAGAGCAGCCCCTTATTCTAAGACTATGCCCCCTAGTTCTAGTTTCACCCATCATCGGGAACATCCTCCCTGCATCCACCCGATCCAACCCCTTCACAATCTTATATGTTTCAAGAAGATCGCCTCTCATTCTTCTGAACTCCAATGAGTAGAGTCCCAATCTACTCAACCTCTCCTCATATGTCCATCCCCTCATCCCCGGGATTAACCGAGTGAACCTTCTTTGTACTGACTCGAGAGCAAGTATGTCCTTTCTTAAGTATGGACACCAAAACTGTACGCAGTATTCCAGGTGCGGTCTCACCAATACCTTGTACAACTGAAGCAATACCTCCCTATTTTTATATTCTATCCCCCTAGCAATGAAAGCCAACATTCCATTGGCCTTCTTAATCACTTGCTGCACCTGCATACTAACCTTTTGAGTTTCGTGCACCAGGACCCCCAGGTCCCTTTGTACTTCTGTACTTTCAAGTTTCTTGCCATTAAGATAATAACTTGCTCTACGATTTTCCTGCCAAAGTGCATAACCTCATACTTTCCAGTATTGTATTCCATCTTCCAAATCTCTGCCCACTTACTTAGCCTGTCTATGTCCCCTTGCAGGTTTTTTATGTCCTCCTCACTCACTACTTTCCCTCCCATCTTAGTATCATCTGCAAACTTTGATATGTTACACTCGGTCCCCTCCTCCAAATCGTTAATATGGATTGTAAAGAGTTGGGGACCCAGCACTGACCCCTGCGGAACACCACTAGTTACTGATTGCCTGTCTGAGAATGAACCATTTATCCCAACTCTCTGCCTTCTGTTAGATAGCCAATCCTCTATCCATGCCAGAATATTACCCCCAATCCCGTGATTATTTATCTTAGGCAATAATCTTTTGTGTGGCACCTTGTCAAATACCTCTTGGAAGTCTAAATACACTACATCCACTGGCTCCCCTTTATCCACCCTATATGTTACTTCTTCAAAGAACTCCAGCAAATTTGTCAAACATGACTTCCTCTTCATAACACCATGCTGAATTTGTCCTATTAAATTATGATTATCCAAATGTCCTGTTACTGTCTCCTTAATAATGGACTCCAAAATTTAACTATCACAGATGTTGGGCTAACTGGTCTATAGTTTCCAGCCTTCTGTCCACTGCCCTTTTTAAATAAGGGTGTTACATTAGCAGTTTTCCAGTCTGCCGGGACCTTTGCCGAGTCCAGGGAGTTTTGGAAAATTATTACCAATGCATCCACAATCCCTACCGGCACTTCCCTCAAGACCCTAGGATGTAAGCCATCAGGTCCAGGTGATTTATCCGCCTTGAGTCCCATTATTTTACCGAGTACCACTTCCTTAGTGATTTTGATCGTGTTTAGCTCCTCCCCCCTTTAGCCCCCTGTTTGTCCAGTGTTGGGATACTCTTAGTGTCTTCTACTGTAAAGACTGATATAAAATATTCATTCAGTGTTTTTGCCATCTCCACATTTCCCACCATTAATTTCCCAGTCTCATCCTCTAAGGGACCAACATTTACTTTAGCCACCCTTTTTCTTTTGATATAAGTATAAAAACTCTTACTATCTGTTTTTATATTTTTTGCTAATTTACTTTCATAATCTATCTTCCCTTTCTTACTCAATCTTTTTGTTATTATTTGCTATCTTTTAAAGTTTTCCCAATCCTCTATCCTCCCACTAGATTTGGCTACCTTATACGCCCTTGTTTTTAGTTGAGTACTATCCTTAATTTCTTTACTTAGCCACGGATGGCTGTCTTTTCTTTTACACTCTTTTCTTCTCAGTGGAATATATATTTTTTGGAAGTTGTAAAATAACTCCCTAAAAGTACACCACTGATCATGTATCGTCTTACCCTTTAATCTATTTTCCCAATCCACTCTACTCAATTCCGCTCTCATACCTTCATAGGCTCCTTTATTCAAGCTTAGCACACTTGTTTGAGATCCAACCTTCTCAAACTCTAATTGAATATGAAGATAGAGTGGATAGGAAGCACCTATTTCCCTTAGCAGAGAGATCAATAACCAGGGGGCATATAATTATCATAATTTGTAGAAGGATGAGAGGGGAGTTTTGGAGAAATGATTTCACCCAGCGGGTGGTGGGGTCTGAAACGCAGTGCCTGACAGGGTGGTAGAGGCAGAAATCCTCAACACATTAAAAAGTAGTTGGATTTGTACTTAAGGTGCCATAACCTGCAGGGCTACAGATCTAAAGCTGGAAAATGGGATTAAGATGGATAGCTCTTTTTCGACTGGCGCAGACACAATGGGCCGAATAGCCTCCTTCTGTCCCATAAATTTCTCCGATTCTATAATTCTATGGCCTAGAAATTGGGTTGGGGCGCCAAAGTGGCGCAAAAGTCGCCTGAGCGCAGGATTTAGCGCAGCGATCGGAGTAATACCGATCGCCAGATATTCAGTTTCAGTGCCCCTCGAGGGAGATGGGGTGAGGCTCGACGCACACCGTGTCCCTCTTAGGGCACTGAAACTGATTATCGCAGCGCAATGTGCTGCAGCGCCACACGCTGCGGCACGGCATGCTGCGGTACTGCAGGCCTTCCTCCCACTGTTAAGGGGGAGGTGCCTGCAACAGCGCGATCCCCGCTCACGAGTGCCGGCAAATGAGCCCGGCACCAAGGAGAAGTGCCGGGCTCTCGGGAAACAGCCGCAAATGCCACGGGGTGGGGCGTTAGGAGGCCGGGGACGGAGGTGCTGGCAGGTGGCCGCCGAAAAAGTGGCCGCCCTGCAACTCCACCTTAACTTGCGCTGCTGCCGGCACAGTAAGGCCCTGTGAACCGGGCGCGGGTAGCGAATGGTGCAACTGCGGTGTTCGCTACCAAATATCGCAAACGGGGCGCAAATGGGGTGCTGCGCACACCGATGATGTCTTCCATGGCAGCGCAGCGCAACAGGCTAACGCCACCATTAGCGCCACTCCTGAATATCGCGGGAGGTGCAGCCAGTGGAGCTACAGCCACTACCTGCCTCTTTAGGCGCTAACAGGTGGCGCTACTCACCCAATTTCTCCCTCTATGATTCTTAACCTTCGCTACTGTAAAAAAGAACAATCTCCGCTTCTCAGTCTCTCCATGCAACTAAAGTCCCAGATCCCTGTTACCATTCAGGTAAATCTCCTTTACACCTTCTCTGATCCTTGACATGCTTGCTAAGTGTGCTGGACACAATACTCAGCTGGGGCCTAGCCACTGATTTATAAAAAGGTTAGCATTTCTTCCTCGATTTTGTTAATCTGTGTCTCTGTATGGAAGGTCAAGAACTGCGTATGTTTTTTTAACATTCGCTGCAACTTCTGCCACCTTCAAACAATTATGTACATAAACCCCAGGTCTGTCTCACTTTAACAATGGACCGTTTAGCTTATATTGCCTCTGCTCAAACTTCCTACCAAAATGTTTCACATCACACATTTCTGTGTTAAATTGCATCTGCCATGCATCTGCCCATCTCACCAGTCTGCCTGTGTCCCCCTGAAGTCTGTTACTGTAATCTGCAAACTTTGAAATGATGTGCTGTTTACCCAAGTCCATGGCATTGATGTATATGTAAAGAGCAATGGTCCCAAAGTCGACCACTTGGGAACATCTCTGTATTTTTCCCTCCAGTCTGAAAAACAGCCGTTTACCACTGCTCTCTGCTTCCTGTCTCTGAGCTAATTTTAGCGTCATGTTGCCATTGCCCCTTTAATCCCAAGTGACTCAAGTTTGATATTATTTGGTACTTTATCAAACGCCTTGTGAAAAGATAGGGAAATTGGAAAGTAGAGGCAGAAGCAATCATAAAATCATAGAATTGGTGAACAAGTTGTATTGACAATTTGTTTAGTGAAGCATGACATGCGCACGGATCATAAATACAAATTTAATTGAATCTAATTGTATAAATCAAGGTCAAATATGGATGGCAGTGCAGGCAGTGTGCCGCAACTGTTACATTTGGGAGTTTGTGGAGAGAATTATGATCCAGGACAACCATATTTGCAATAAGTGCCTGCATCGTGAGGAAGTTGAGCTCAGAGTTTTTAAGCTGGAGTCTGAGGTGCAGACATTGTGGGGATTCAGGGGTGGGTACAGTTACCTGGACACTTTGACACAGGAGGCAATCACACCCTTTAGGTTAGGTAGTGGTACAGTTATGGTTAGTGATCAGGGACAGGAGGGTGTGACTACAACTCAGGCAGGATTAGGGAACCCCAGGTTCAGTGCTGGAGGAGCAGCAGCTTTTGCCCTTGTCCAACAGGTGTGAGGTTCTTGCTGCCTGTGTGGATGTGGGAATAGCCTGCAGGATTGATCAGGAAACGGACCATGGCAGCATGGAACAGGAGGCCATTCAAGTGAGGGAGTGAAAGGGAATGTTGTTGTGGTAGGGGACAAGATATTCAGAGGGAAAGATACTGTTTTCTGCAAATGCGACCGAGATCTGAAGGTTGTGTTGCCTGCCCGGTGCCTGGGCTAAAGCCATCTCCTCGCAGCTGGAGAAGAACTTGGAGTGGGAGGGGGAGAATCCAGTTGTTGTGGTCCACATAGGAAACAACAACACAGGTAGAACTAGGATTAAGCTTCTGCTGAGAGATTTGGAGGAGCTAGTTTACAGATTAAAGAAGCAGAACCTCAAAGGTAATAAACTCGGGACTGTTACCCGAGTCTCGCGCAAATTGGCATAGGAAAAACAGGTCAGAGCTTTAAATGTGTGGCTCAAAGAATAGTGTGGGAGGAAGGGGTTTCAGTTCATGGGGCACTGGCACCAGTACTGGGGAAAGAGGGAGCTGTTCCGGTGAGACGGGCTCCACTTAAACCATGCTGGGACCAGTGTCCTGGTGAACCGAATAACTAGGGTAGTAGACAGGGCTTTGAGCTAATGAAGCCTGAGGATTAGGAGGATTTTAGAACTCAGCAAAGGAGGACCAAGAAATTGATCAAGAAATGGAAAATGGAATATGAGAGTAACTGGCGAAAGACATAAAAACAGACTGCAAATCTTTAAAGTTATGTAACCAGCAAAAGATATGTGAAAGTAAATGCGGGTCCTTTGCAGGCTGAGACAGGAGTATTTTAATGGGGTATAAGGCAATGGCATATAAATTAAGCAAGTACTTTGTGTCCCTCTTCACAAAAGAAGATCCAAAAAACTTCCCGGAAATAATGGAGAACCAAGGGGCTAGCGACAATGAGGAACTGAAAGAAATTAGTCTCAGTGAAAAAGTAGTACTGGACAAATTAATGGGACTGAAAGCCGATAAACCACCTCGACCTGATGGCCTACATCCTAGGCTTTGGCCAAGAGGTGGCTATAGAGAGAGTGGATGCAATGTTTGTCCGTTTCCAAAATTCCATAGATTCGAGAACAGTTCCCACGGATTGGGTTGTAGAAAATGTAACCCCACTGCTTAAGAATGGAGGGAGAGGGAAAACGGGGAATTACAGAGCAGTTAGCCTGACATCAGGTCTAGAAAATACTGGAATCTATTTTTATGGACGTGGTAACATGGCATTTAGAAAACAGTAATACGATTGGGCACAGTCAATACAGATTTATGAAAGGGAAATCGTGTTTGACAAATCTATAAGAGTTTTATAAGATTGTAAATAACAGAATAGGTAAGGGGCAACCTGTGGATATGGAATGTTTGGATATTCAGAAGGCATTCAATAAGGTGCCACACAAGAGGTAATAAAACAAAATTAGGGCTAATGGGGTTGGGGTAATACACTAGCATGGATTGAGGATTGGTTAACGGACAGAAAACAGAGTAGGAATAAACGGGTTGGCAGGCTGTAATTGGTGGTGTACCGCAAGGATCAGTGCTTGGGCATCAGGTATTCACAATCTACGTCAAAGTTTTGGATATGGGACGAAATGTAATATATGTAAGTCTGCTGATGGTACAAAGCTGGTTGGGAATGTAAGTTGTGAGGAGGATGCAAGGAGGCTTCAAGGGGATATAGACTGGCTAAGTGCGTCGGTAAAAACATGGCAATTGGAATATAAGGTGGAAAAAATGTGACGCTATCCATTTTGTAGGACAAATAGAAAAGCAGATTATTATTAAATGGTGAGAGATTGGGAAATGTTGGTGTTCAGATGGGCCTGGGTGTGTTTGTACACGGATCACTGAAAGTTAACATGCAGGTATAGCAATCAATTAGGAAAGCAAATGGCATATCGGCCTTTATTACAAGAGGATTTGAGTATAAGAGTAAAGACGTCTTACCACACTTATATATGGCCCTGTTGAGACCACACCTGGAGTATTCTGCACAGTTTTGGTCTCCTTACCTAAGGAAGGGTATACGTGCCACAAAGGGAGAGCAACGAAGCTCCAACGGACAGGTTCCTGAGATGGGGGATTGTCCTATGAGGAGACTTTGAGTTGTCTAGGCCAATAGACTCTAGAGTTTAAGAGAATGCGAGGTGATTCACTGAAACATACAAAATTCTTGCAGGCCTTGACAGGGTAGATGCAGTCAGGATGTTTCCCTTGGCTGGGGAGTCTAGAAACAGACGGCACAGTCTTAGAATGAGGGATCTGCAATTTAGGACTGAGATGAAGAGAAATTTCTTCACTCAGAGGGTGGTGAAACTTTGGAATTGTGTACCCCAGAGAGCTGTGGAGGCTCAGTCGTTGAATATATTCAAGACAGAGATCGCTAGATTTTTGAATATTAGGGGAAGAAAGGGATATGAGGATAGTGCAGGAAAGTGGAGATAAGGTAGAAGATCAAACCTGATTGTATTGAATGGAAGAGCTGGTTCCAAGGGCCAAGTGGCCTACTGCTGCTCCTATTTCTTATGTTCCTATGTTCTTATGTTTCATGTAGTTTTGACATGGTAACAGGATATTTATCTCGTTGGTTAATATTTTAAGCACTTTGCTTTGATTCCTTGGCGTCAAACCTTTGCTCGTTGTATTTATTCTTCCCATCTGTAAAGAGCCATTACAGGTTTGGCTGGCTGAGGTCAATTTTTAGAAACATCCTGTTTTTCTTGTTCTCGATTCAGTTGTACAGAATGCCCTGGGAATGAAATTCCTGGATTGAGGCGGGAGCAGTGCAATGAAGACGGCTCTGGGAATGAAATTCCTGGACTGAGGTGGGAGCAGACTAACCTAGCCGGCCATGGGAATCAAATTCCTGGACTGAGTCGGGAGCAGTGCAATTTAGGCAGCCCTGGAAATAATATTCCAAGATTGATGTGGAGCAGTGCAATCGAGGCAGCCCTGGGAATTATATTCCTGGCATGAGGCGAGAGCAGTGTAATCTGGACGGCCATGGGAATGAAATTCCTGGATTTAGGCGGGAGCAATATAATCTGGGCGCCCCTGGAATTGAAATTGCTGAACTGAGGCGGGGGCAGTATAATGTAAGCGGTCCTGGGAATGAAATTCCTGGACTGAGCAGGGAGCAGTGTAAACTAGGCTTCCCTGGGAATGAACTTCCTGTACTGAGCAGGGAGCAGTGTAAACTAGGCTTCCCTGGGAATGAACTTCCTGTACTGAGGCGGCAGCAGTGTAAGCAAGATGGACCTGGCAATGGAATTCATGGAGTGAGGCGGGAGCTTTGTAACCTAAGCGGTACTGGGAATGAAATGCCTGGACTGAGGTGAGATCAGTGTAATCTAGGCGGACCTGAGAATGAAATTCATAGACTAAGGTGGGAGCAGTGTCAACTAGGCGGCCCTAGCAATGAATTTCCTGCACTGAGTCGGGACCAGTGTCTTGTAGGCAGTCCCATCATTCCATCACTTGGATAATCTCTACAATTATGCCGTTTAGTAATATATATTTATTTTGAAGGTTTTTAGCCTAATGATCTGAGATGGGATAAATCAGAGATCAAGATTGGGACAATCCATTTTTTTTCTTATTTTATTCCTCCCTTTTTTCAGACGTCTCTCGACTTTTGTTCTCAGTTAAAGTGCAATACAGGAATATAACTTCCTTTTGCTCTGTTCTGTCCCCAGAATTTTCTGGCCTCCTGAAATACCCTCTAATCATTCAGTTCCGGACAGTTTCTCGTTTCCCACCATCTCCAGTTCTGCAATAGTGGCACTGCTTCTGATGGTTATAATAGGATTATAAGGATAATTTACTTTCTCACCAAATATTTATTCTGCCAGATTTCAATACATTTATTTCCAATCTTTGTTATGAATTTACAATCGGTTCCCATGCCTGTCTGACACAGTCCAGTGAATCCCCGGAGTGCATTGCGCACAAGTATTCTATTCCTAGTACTGGTGAGAGTGATTGATCCTCTGGGGATTGCAACCAGAATCAAGTCCACTGCACCACATGTGTCTCAGCTGCACGGGGGGTGGGAAGGAAAAAGAATGGAAGAGCAATAGTGGTAGGAGTTTCCATAGTTAGGGGAGTTGACAAGTGTTTCTGCGGCCATAAACGTGACTACAGGATGGTAGGTTGCCTTCTTGATGCCATCGTGAAGGATATCACTGAGCGGCTGCAGAACAATTTGTTGAGGGAGGGTGAACAGCCAGAGGTCGTTGGCCATATCGGTACCAATTACACAGGCAGAAAGAGGGATGAGATTCCCCAGGCAGATTTTTAGGAGGTAGGAGAGAGATTAAAAAGCAGGACCATAAAGCTAGTCAACTCCAGATTATTACCGGTGCCATGTGCTAGTGAGTACAGGAGTAGGAGGTTAGAACAGATGAATGCGTGGCTGGAGAGATTATGCAGGAGGGAAGGCTTTAGATTCCTGTGGCATTGGGACAATTCCTGAGGAAAGTGTGACCTGTACAAGCCGGATGGGATAAAACTCAACAGAGCCGGGACCAATTTTCTCACACGGCAGTGCACTAGTGCTGTTGGGGAGGGAATAAAGTAGCTTGGCAGGGGGATGGGCACCATCACATAGGAGTAGAAAAAAGGAATAAGGTGCATAAAAGAGTGAGTGTGTTGGATAGTTCTTGTGAACATAGTATTACTGGAGGCGGAAGTAGTTCCATATTAGATAGGAGCAGACTCAGGAAGACTACGCAACATCCAATAATGGGTTTAGAACGCATGTACGTAAACACACACAGTGTGGTGAACAAGATTGGTGAGATACAGGCACAATTAGCAGTGTGGCAATGTGGTATTGTGGCTTAATAACTGTGAGGACTAGGCACTTAATGGTCAAGGGTAAAAAGTGCTCAGAAACGATAGGGAAGGAAAAAAAGCGAGGCGGGGTGGCAGTGCTGCTTAAGGAAGACATTGTAGTTTTGGAAAGGGAGAAAGTTCTTGAGGGGACAAGTACAGAATCCATTTGTTTAGAGTTGAGGAGCTCGAATGGTATGATCACGCTATTGGGGCTATTCTACAGTCCTCCAAACAGCGGGAGGCAGGTAGAGGAGCAAATCTGCAGGAAATCGCAGAGATATGCAAGAGCTATAGAGTGGTGATACGGGGGGACTTTACTTACCCAAATCTCGATTTGGATAATGCAAGGATAAAGGCAAAGGAGGGGGAGGAATTTCTGAAATGTGTTCTGGCGAATTTCATTGACCAGTATGTTCTTAGCCCAATTATGAATGAGGCAATGCTGAATCTGGTGCTGTGGAATGAGGTGGGCCAAGTCGACCAAGTGCCTGTGGGAAAACACTTGAGGACGATTGATCATTATATCATCAGATTTGAACGAGCAATGGAGAGGTGCAAAGAGCCACCTAGAGTGGATCTTCTAAACTGGAATAGGGCTAACTTTAACGGGATGTGAAGGCATCGAGACAGGGTAAAATGGAACCAAAGACTGACAGGAAAAACTACAGCGAAACAATTGGTGATCTTTAAGGTGGAGATGTTCCAATTAAAGGCTAGGTATATTCCAACAAGAGAGAAGGGTAAGAGAACCAAAGCAAGGCTCCTTCGATGACAAGGGCGATAGAGAAGATGATTAAACATAAAAGAGCTTTTATGATGAATATCAGGCGAATTCTTCAAGGGAGAGCCAAATTAAATACGTTAATTTGAGATGGAAGGTGAAGATGAAAATAAGGTTGGCAAAGAGAGATTATGAGAGTAGAATGGCAAGTAACATAAGAGGGAACCCAAAAATCTTCTACCAGCTAATAAACAGTAAGCGGGTACAATTAGAAGGGGTGGGCCTATTAGTGACGAAGAAGGTGAGGATTGATGAAAGGAATGCAATGGATGTTGTCTACATGGATTTTAGGAAGGCGTTTGACAAAGCATCACTTAGGAGGCTGATTAATAAAATGGAGGGTCATGGAATAGTGGACAGTTGCAGCTTGGATAAGGAATTGGCTTACAGACAGGAAACAATGAGTTCTGGTAAATGGCTGTTTTTCAGACTTGAGGATGGTAGACAGGTTATGCAGAATTTTTATAAAATGCTGGTTAGGCCACAACTGCAGAATTACGCCCAGTTCTGGTCATCACACTTTAGGAAGAATGTGAAGGCACTTGAGAGGGTGCAGAGAAGATTTACCAGAATGCTTTCGGGTATGGGGGATCTTAGCAACAAGGACAGGTTGGAGAAGCTGGATGTGTTTCATTAGAGAAAAGGAGGTTGAGGGGTGATTTGATAAATGTGTACAAGATATTGGCAGGTTTGGATAGGCTAGATGGGGAACGGCTGTTCCCACCAGTGCATGGTGCATGGACTGGTGTACACAGATTTAAGGTTTTGGTCAGGAGATACAGGGAGGACATGAGGAGAAACGTTTTTATGCAGTAAGTGGTGAGGACATGGAACTAGTTTCCGATGGAAGTGGTGGAATCAGAGAAACTCAATGTTTTCAACGGGAGATTGAATCGGCACTTGACAGAAATAAACTTGAAGGTCTACGGGGATAGAGCGGGGGAATGGGACTGACTAGATTGCTCTACAGAGAGCCGGCACAGACTCGATGGGCCAAATGCCCTTCCCCTATGCCGTTATGACTCTATGATTCTATGACACTATGTTTTACTGTTCTTGTCATTTACTCCACTGCCCCAGCTGCTGTCAGTATACCTGGTAAGTCTCTGTACCCAGCTATTAATTATATAATCGATGTTTCACTGAATTACTGTTCTTGTCATTTACTCCCCCAGTCCCCCCCAGCCCCCCGCATTGGTATTCCTGGCAAGTGTCTGTATTAATTCTGTAAATAATGTTTAACACTATTTCTCTCGTTGTCTTTCCCCAGCCCATCCAAGCTGCTGTTGGCTATTGATACTGAAAGTGATACGGTGTTACCAAGATTCAAATTTGCTATATTCAACTCAGGCAATAATATTGGAGGAGACTCTTTATTTAACGAATTTCAGTCTGTTTTCTCCACCGAACATTTGTAACAGATCAGAAGAATGTTGCCTTGGTTTACGACATTTTCCACCTAATGGCGAAAGGTCATCGACCTGAAACGTTCATTCTCTTTCTCTCTCCACAAATGTCTGACCCGCTGAGTATTTCCAGCATTTTCTATTTTTGTTTCAGATTTCCAGCATCCGCAATATTTTGCTTTTGTGTTCACTTAATGGTCGGTATGTTTACTTACACAGAGTCACAGGAACAAACCCTGGCAGATCACATCAACATCTTCAAATGTCTGAAATATCCGCTAATCATTCAGTTCCAGTCAGTTTCCCACCATCTCCAGTTCTGCATTAGTGACACTGCTTCTGATGGTTCGAATAGGATTACAAACATAATTTACATTCTCGCAAAATGTTCATTCAGCCAGTTTCAATATGTTTATTTCAGATTTACAGTGTCCGTCGAATTTTGCTTTTGTTTTCACCTAATGCTCGGTGTAGGTAGTTACACAGAATCACAGGAACAAATCCTAGCAGATGTCATACACATGCTATCTATTTCCAATCTCTGTTTTGAATTTATAATTGCATACCATGCCCGTCTGGCACAGTTTACTGGATCGGTCAGTGAGACCCAGAATGATTCTCCGTTACCTCTTGCTGTACTTCAAGATAAACAATTCCAGATTAGTAACTGAATTACTGAGGATAAGGAAATCCTTTGCCATCTTCGCATCTACTATTCACTGCAAAAGTTGCAAACCATCAGGTGACAAAGTACAAGGTTAAATCTCTTTCATTTCTGTTCAGATACTTTACAAACACATTCGGTGATAAGTTGCTTTTGTGGTTAATTCGTTGATTCCATGCTAATAAATGCACTTAATGAGACATTGCCTGTTCAATTATAACTATTTATTTTAATTCAGAGTCCACTCTTTGCAATGTTATTTTGAAAATCTTCAATTCAATCATCTAAAATTTGTGCATTTTTAAAAAATGCAGAAAACTCAATCTTTAACACATTTCTTACAGCCCAGTTATCTTTTTAACTGCAGTCATTTGGATTTATTATCTTAGCATCTGTACATTTTAAATAAAAATGCGTGTAATTATTGCATGTCACGGTTGCAGTTTCTGTATTTTGCTGTTGCATTCATCTTCAGTTGGAAACATAATGGCTATTCTAATCAGGAGCCGGAATGCAAGTGGGATTTCCCCCTCCCTAACACAGGGGGACAGAAGCGAATTGCACCGCTCCAAATGCTGATTGATCCCGGGACACGAAGGCTTTTGGACAGTTTCTGGTCCTTTCTGTCTCTGGTACCCCTAGTAATACTTTTGTCTGCTGAGCTAAATGTAGATCGATTGATCTCTCATTGATCAAACATCTGTAACTTTCCTGATGTATGTATTTATTCCCATTTCATTTCTTGATTCCACAATGTATTCCCAATTATTCTTAAATTAAACCCTGTATTCAGCCCCAGAGGTAATTTAATTAGATTATATCATTGAATGTCGATTATAAGTTGCAGATTTCACCCCGAATTACAACAAACTGCTGTTTTTGCTCCCAGCCTGATGTATAATTTCTCTGTTTAACTTCCTTCCTCACAGTTAATTTAGTGACGATTGTGATCCTGTCTCGGGGAAAGTGTGGTCTCTCCAAATGTGTCACACGCTACTTGGTGGCTATGGCAGCGGCGGATCTACTGGTCATCATCCTCGACCTGATATTAAGGCACATTCCGATTGTTTATAGGGAACAGTTTAGCTTTGTGGCGTCCATCCCCGTGTGTAATATCCATGGCGTCCTGCTTTTTGCAGCCACAGACTGTTCGGTCTGGTTCACCGTCACTTTCACCTTTGATCGATATGTTGCCATTTGTTGCCAGAAGATGAAAACAACATATTGCACCGAGAAAACAGCGGCTGTGGTTCTGGGAACAGTGACTGTGCTGGGCTGTTTAAAGAACATCATCTGGTATTTTATGTTAATGTATAAATATGCGCTTGTGAACTACCCCTGGTTTTGCTTTATAATAATCGATGTTTGGTATTCACCGATTTGGGTTGCAATCGAGTTCCTTCATCACATTCTAAATCCGGGGATCCCATTTGTGGTGATTCTGCTGCTCAATGCTCTCACTGTCAGACACATTTTAGTGTCTGGCAGAGCCCGCAGGAGACTCCGGGGTCCCAGAAGTGGGGAGGGTCCCAGAGACCAAGAGATGGAGAGCCGCAGGAAGTCCATCATTTTACTGCTTGTTATCTCGGGCAATTTCATCCTGTTATGGGCAGTGTTTATGGTGTATTCTATATGGTACCGGATGTGGGAATTGGGGTATAGATCTGTACGTCTACCTGTTTATGTACAAGAAATGGGATTCATGCTCCAGTTGCTGAGTTGCTGCACAAATACTGCGATTTATGCCATGACCCAGACTAAGTTCAGAGAGCAGTTGAAGAATGTGGGGAAATATCCCTTTACTCTGATTGTAAAATTCATTAAAGGATGAGAAAAAGTGGGTAATTTGTAGCCTGAGAGATTCCTAGGCCTGATATTTTGGCAAGCCGTGCTCCCCCATCAGGGGGCCCAGTGATCTGGGACATTAACATGCTCACTCACACACTGTCTGCACTGGGCTCCCTGTGATGGGCGCTGTCATCTGGCAGGCCCCATCTGGAAAGGCACCAGTGCCCTTGACAAAGATAGCCAACACCAACGCACCGCCTGAAGCAGCGCAACTCCCGCCTGCACCAAGATGGCGGCCGCCTTGCCCTAGACAAAAATGGTGGCGCTGCTCAATGAACAATGTAGCGGGACATCGTCCCCCCCGCCCTGTACAAAGATGGTGGCTGTCGGGGCCTATACCCAGCTGGCGCATTGACGCCATTGATGTTTTCGCTTCACGGAAGCGATGCCAAGTGTGTGACAGCATCCGCAGGGCACAGCAGCTGGAGCTTTACTTAACTTGGGAGTGAGCAGCGAGAGGAAGTGTCCCGGCTCGGGCCTGTGCAACCTGCATGAGGCCGAGCAGCCCAGCACCAGGCAGCGTGTCCACCCAACCACCCACTGCTAGCTCACCGCCTGCCGGTCGCTCTCCACATATAGAATAGGCAGGACCTCCATGCTGTCCTTATAATTCGATATAAACCTTTAAAACCTATTTATTTATCTATCTATTTATATCTCTTTATAAATCTATGTACCATTTTATAACACTTTATAAACTTTTATAATCCTTTATTAATCACAGGTTAGTTACAGAGTCAAGCTCATCTACACTGTCCAATCAAACACTCCTAGGGCAGGTACAGCACGGGTTAGACACAGAGTAAAGTGCCCTCGACACCATCCCATCAAACACTCCCAGGGCAAGTACAGCACGGGTTAGACACAGAGTAAAGTGCCCTCGACACCATCCCATCAAACACTCCTATCGCATGTACAGCCCATGCTAGATACAGATTAAAGCTCCCTCTGCACACTCCCATCTAACACTTCCAGGAACTGTACAGCACGGGTTAGATACAGAGTAAAGCTCCCTCTACGCTGACCCATCAACACTCCAAGAGCAGTTACTTCACGGGCTATATACTGAGTGTGGTAAACCACTGTTATTGTTGTTCACCTTTGTTGTTGTTGTTGCACACTGTTGTATCTATGCATGCCTCAGCTGGCTCCGCCCCTGGCTCCACCCACATGCCCAGGTATAAAGGTGACTGCTCTGCAGCCACCTGCCTTCTTGGAAACCAGTCAACCACGAGAGGCATGCTCTGTTCTTTGTCAATAAAAGCCTTTTAATTACTCTCCTAACTCTCCGTATTTTATGAGTAATTGATAACGCATCAATTTTATTAAAAATAACAAAATGTCGGCACCAAATGCTGAGCAGCAGGCGCTGCAGCAAATGACGGCACCAAACGCTGAGCAGCAGGCGCTGCTGCATGCCCTCAGACCAACATGCCTGGACCTAGACCCTCAAGAGGCGGGTTCATCTACCAAGTTCGCACAATAGCTGCATTGCTTCAAAGCTTACCTGGAAGCCTCAGCCGTGACACTAGATGGAAACAAACTAAAAATCCTGGCCTCCAAGGTGGGCCACCAAGTCTACACGCTCATCCAGGACACGACTACCTATGCGGCGGCTATCGATCTGCTAAAAGGACAATACACACGCCCGGTAAATACGGTTTATGCCAGACACCTCCTGAGATCCCGCAAACAGCAGTCCGGGGAATCGGTGGAGGCAATCCTACGGGCACTACAGATACTCGGCCGAGCCTGCGATTGGAAAGAGTTATCGGCCGCGACACACGCGGAGGGACTTATCCGAGATGAGTTCATTGCGGGCCTCAAGTCCGACTACTCCCGGCAGAGACTGTTGGAGAAGGGCGAAATCGACCTGAAGAAGGCAGTGTCCCTTGGGCTCTCGCTAGATGCGACCCACCGGAATATGGACGCATTCTCCCCTAACCGCTCCGCACCGTGAACGCCGCAACCTTGGGTCATGGGACCGCCACCCCCGGCACCAACTGCTGCAGCGATGTCCAAGGGCCCGAAATGTTACTTTTGTGGCCAGGCAAAACACCCCAGAGCATGCTGCCCGGCGAAAAACGCTGCCTGCTCTGGCTGTGGGAAGATAGGACACTACGTCAGCGCCTGCAAAGGTAAAACCGCTAACGCCAGCAACGCCGCGTGTGAACCGTGGGGGCAGCCATCTTGTCTGCCATCTTGGACACCTCCAGCCACGTGGGGATCAGGATCATGGGCGCAGCCATTTTGTCCGCCATCTTGGACGCCTCCAACTCCAATTGCGGGTGACCCGGACTCAACCACCGCCTCGTCTGGCGACCACAGCGACTCGCTCGACCATACGCTGGCCTCCGTGATGCTGGACCAATCTCTCCCTCACCAATTGTCCAGGTCCATGATGGACATTACGGTAAACAGCCGCGCCACTACCTGCCTTTTCGACAGCGGGAGCACGGAGAGCTTTATCCACCCCAATACGGTGCGCAGTTACTCTCTCCCGGTCCTGCCAACACGCCATCGGATCTCTATGGCTTCCAAATCCCATTCAGCAGACGTCAGTGGCTATTGTGTAGTGACCCTTTCAGTAAGGGGCACAGAATACAAAAATTTTAAATTTCTTGTCCTGCCCCATCTCTGCGCTGCCGTTCTACTGGAGTTGGATTTTCAGTGCCACCTTAAAAGTGTCACATTAGCGTACGACGGACCCCTCCCCCCACTCACAGTCTGCAGCCAGCAGCTTTTAAATCGCCCGCCACGCACCATTTGCAGCCTCTCCACGCTTAAGGTCCCCCCCCCCCACCTTGTTCGCTAACCTCACCCGCGACTGTAATCCCATCGCTACCAAAAGCAGACGGTACAGTGCCGGGGATAGGAGCTTCATTAAATCCGAAGTAGCAAGACTCCTGAAGGAAGGGATTATTGAGGGTAGCAGTAGCCCATGGCGAGCACAAGTGGTGGTAGTGAAGACTGGCAAAAAACAGCGCCTAGTTATTGACTACAGCCAGACGATCAATCACTGCACCCAGTTAGATGCATACCCACTCCCCCGCATATCTGACATGGTCAATCAGATAGCACAATACCGGGTGTTCTCGACGATTGTTCTGAAGTCGGCATACTACCAGCTCCCCATCAGGGCTGAGGACCGCCAGTACACAGCTTTTGAAGCTGACGGTCATCTCTACCAGTTCCTCCGAGTCCCCTTCGGCGTCACCAACGGGGTTTCGGTCTTCCAAAGGGAGATGGACCGAATGGTTTACCAGAACGCGCTGCAGGCCACCTTCCCCTATCTCGACAACGTCAACATCTGTGGCCACGACCAGCAGGACCATGACGTTAACCTAGAGAAATTCCTCCGTACGGCCCAGCGGCTGAATCTAACATACAACAAGGATAAATGTATGTTTCGCACCACGCGCCTCGCCATTCTTGGCTGCGTAGTGGAGAACGGAGTCATCGGCCCCGACCCCGACAGAATGCGCCCCCTTATGGAGCTCCCCCTCCCCCACTGCCAAAAAGCACTGAAGAGATGCCTAGGGTTTTTCTCTTACTATGCACAGTGGGTGCCCAACTATGCGGACAAAGCCAGACCCCTCATCAAGTCCACCTCCTTCCCCCTGACAGCAGAGGCATGTGCAGCCTTCACTCTCATAAAAAGAGATATTGCGAAGGCCACAATGCACGCAGTGGATGAGTCCATCCCTTTCCAAGTGGAGAGCGATGCATCCGACTTCGCCCTAGCTGCAACCCTTAACCAGGTGGGGAGACCGTATCCTTTTTCTCAAGGACCCTCCAGGGCCCCGAGATTCGACACTCCTCTGTCGAAAAGGAGGTCCAGGCCATTGTGGAAGCAGTGCGACATTGGAGGCATTACCTGGCTGGAAAACGATTTACCCTGCTCACTGACCAGCGTTCAGTAGCTTTTATGTTTAATAATAAGCAGAGGGGCAAAATAAAGAACGACAAGATCTTGAGGTGGAGAATTGAACTCTCCACCTACAATTACGATATCTTGTACCGGCCCGGGAAACTCAATGAGCCCCCAGATGCCCTATCACGTGGTACATGCGCCAACGCGCAGGTTGATAGACTGCAGACCCTCCACAATGACCTCTGCCACCCGGGGGTCACCAGCTTCTTCCATTTCATCAAATCCCATAACCTGCCCATCTCCATCGAGGAGGTCAGGACCATGACCAGGAACTGCCAAACCTGTGCCGAGTGCAAACCGCATTTTTACAGGCCAGACAGAGCAAGCCTGATCAAGGCCACTCGCCCCTTCGAGCACCTGAGCATCGATTTTAAAGGGCCCCTCACCTCCTCTGACCGCAACGTATACTTCCTCAACATAATTGATTAGTACTCCCGTTTCCCGTTTGCCATCCCTTGCCCAGACATGACCAGTACCACGGTCATTAAATGTCTGAATGACCTTTTCGCCTTGTTCGGCTTCCCTAGCTATATCCATAGCGACTGGGGCTCATCCTTTATGAGCAACGAACTCCGTCAGTACCTGCTCACGAGAGGTATTGCTACAAGCAGAACCACCAGCTACAACCCCCAGGGGAACGGCCAGGTGGAAAGAGAGAACACGACGGTTTGGAAGGCCGTCCTCTTAAACTTAAAATCTAAGGGCCTTCCGACCTCTCGCTGGCAGGAGGTCCTCCCTGCGGCGCTCCACTCCATTCGGTCACTGCTTTGTACGGCCACCAATGCCACCCCCCATGAAAAAATGTTCACTTTCCCCAGGAAGTCCACATCGGGGACCTCGCTACCGACATGGCTGTTGTCTCCAGGACCCGCCCTACTGCGGAAGCACGTGGGGTCCCATAAAATTGACCCCCAGGTCGAGAGGGTGAGCCTCCTCCACGCCAACCCCCAGTATGCTTACGTGGCGCACCCAGACGGGCGGGAGGACACAGTCTCCATACGAGACCTCGCACCTTCGGGTGCCCCTGAAACACTACCATTGCCATCCACCACTACCCACAACCAAACCCCTGTAGACAGCATGCCGCAGCCCCAGGACCCGCCATTGACCACCCAACCACTCAATGAGATGCCAGATTCAACGTTGGATGCTGCACCATCACCGCCGCCACCACGATGATCGGGACGACATACAAGGCCACCTGATAGACTTACTTACACGAACCTTTAGTACACTTCACCCCGTCGGACTCAATTTTAAACAAGGGGTGAATGTAGTAAACCACTGTTATTGTTGTTCACCGTTGTTGTTGTTGTTGCACACTGTTGTATCTATGCATGCCTCAGCTGGCTCCGCCCCTGGCTCCACCCACATGCCCAGGTATAAAGGTGACTGCTCTGCAGCCCCCTGCCTTCTTGGAAACCAATCAACCACGAGAGGCATGCTCTGTTCTTTGTTAATAAAAGCCTTTTAGTTACTCTCCTAACTCTCCGTCCTTTATGTGTAATTGATAGTGCATCACTGAGTAAAGCTCCCTCTGTACACTCCCATTGAATACTCCCAGGACATGTACAGCACGGGTTAGATACAGATTCAAGCTCCCTCTATACTATCCAATCAACAGTGCAGGGGCAGGTAATATACAGAGAAAAGCTCCCTCTACACACTCACTTCTAACACTGCGAATAAATGTACAGCACGGGTTAGATACAGAAAAAAGCTCGCTCTACATTATCCCATAAACAGTCCCAGGACAGGTACAACAGGGTTAGATAAAGAGTAAAGCTCCCTCTACAGTGTCCCATCAATGCTCCACGGGCAGGAACATCTTGGGCTGTACAGAGTAAAGCTCGCTCTACACAATCCCTTCTAACACTCCCAGGAAATTTACAGCACGGGATACTTACAGAGTAATTCTCCCTCTAAACTATCCCACAACACTCCGAGAGCAGTTACATCACGGGCTATATACAGGGTAAAGCTCCTTCTGCACCCTCCCTTCTAACATCCCCAGGAAAAGTACAGCACGGGTTAGATCCAGATTAAAGCTCACTCTAAATTGTTCAAGCAAACACTCCAAGGGCAGGTACAGCGCGGGTTCAATACAGAGTAAAGCTCCCTCTACACTATCCCATCAAACACTCCCAGGGCTGGTACAGCACGGGTTAGATACAGAGTAAAGCTTCCTCCACAATCTCCCATCAAACACTCCCAGGGATGGTACAGCGCGGGTTAGATACAGAGTAAAGCTCCCTCTACACTGTCCCATCAAACACTCCCAGGGCAGGTACAGCACGGGTTAGATACAGAGTAAAGCTCCCTCCACACTCTCCCATCAAACACTCCCAGGGCAGGTACAGCACGGGTTAGATACAGAGTAAAGCTCCCTCCACACTCTCCCATCAAACACTCCCAGGGCAGGTACAGCACGGGTTAGATACAGAGTAAAGCTCCCTCCACACTCTCCCATCAAACACTCCCAGGGCAGGTACAGCACGGGTTAGATACAGATTAAAGCTCCCTCCACACTCTCCCATCAAACACTCCCAGGGATGGTACAGCGCGGGTTAGATACAGAGTAAAGCTCCCTCTACAATGACCCTTCAAACACTCCCAGGGCTGATACAGCACGGGTTAGATACAGAGTAAAGCTCCCTCCACACTCTCCCATCAAACACTCCCAGGGCTGATACAGCACGGGTTAGATACAGAGTAAAGCTCCCTCTACACTGTCCCATCAAACACTCCCAGGGCAGGTACATTATGGTTTAGTTATGTCATGGTGGCGGCCACGTTGACTGAGACGTCTACACTCAATTGCAGATGTCACGGATTTATTAATCATCCAATAATTATACACATTTCAGTCACTGCTTCCGACTAACTCTTGCGAGTTTTAGCCTGAGAATTGAATTGTGTTACAGCCCCGAGCTCGGTGTACAGATTGATCAGATATTAACTGCATCCAAGGTATCAGTGCCAGCACCTCTTTTAAACCTTCTCCTCACTCCTTCTGCATGATAATTGGCCTGTTTCATAGTTACATCAAGAGCTGTCCTGGATAATGTTTCATTGAGCACTGATTTAAATTCTGTCCTTGTACCTACACATCCCTCAGTTGCATTTACTTCAATGACCATGCCTAATTGCCCAGTTCCAGACTCTGGTCTTTCTCAGGCAGGTGCTTATCATATCTGCATTGGCTCACTGTTCGGCAACACCTCGATTAAAACAAAATCTCATCCTTGTTTGAAAACCCCTCCATGCCCTCGACCCTCACTATCTCTGTCATTTGTTCCAGCACCGCCAAGATCGCTGCATTCCTCCGATTCTGTCCAGTTTGGGAACACCTCACCGATTTTAAACAATCCACCATTGGCGTCCACTTCCCCAAGCCACCCACCTGCGCCTGGTTGCCTAGGCACTGATCTCAGCCATTCCTTCCCTAAAACCCATTGCTTCTACCACCTCCTGTAAGATGTTCTTTAAAACTAGTCCTAATATCTCCTTGTTTGCTTCGGCAAAACACATTGAACATCGCGAGGCTCTATATAAAGCTATGTAAAAGCTTTGCTTCTTTCTTGCTATCTTCCTATGTCTCCAGTTAAGCTCGTCAAACAGCTGGTTACAACCTTAGAATTACCGTCTGATTCTCAATGTGTGAAGGTATCAACATTGAAGGATCTAACTTCCTACTTAACAAACAAAGACTAAAAACTGACATTACTGCTATATAAAGAAACCCCATCACCAGTGTTACATTAACAAACTGCAGGGCAATCTGATTAAACTTTCCTTACAAAACAACTTTTTAGAAACCCATTTACAGACATGTAAAACACATTTACATCACTTTTAAACAACACAAAACCTCCACACACGAAACCCATCCAACCCACACACCATAACACCAATCCTAGACCCTGTCACTTGGGAACAAACCAGAGACATACATTCCCCATTCCACACCACCCCTTACCCCATCCCACCCACTCACATCATCCCACACAAACCCCTCACAATATCCCACACCACCCGCTCACCGCAACCCATGCCCTCACCACATTCCACACCACCGCATCACCCTACACCACCCCACCACCTCAACACATCAAGCCCACCCCTTCACCCCTCCCCACACCACCCACTCACCCCATCCCCTCCACTCACCCCATCCCACCACATACGCTCACCCCATCCCACCCCAGGCCCTCACCCCATCCCACCCCCTCACCAAATCACACCCACTCAACACACCCCAGACCCTCAAACCATCCCACCCAACCCCCTCACCACCTCCGATGCCTTCACCACAACCCACCCACTCACTCCATCCCTCCCCACCCCCTTACCCCATCCCACCCACTGCCTCACCTTGTCCAATCCACACACCCCATCTGGACCAAAAACCTCACCGCACCCCAGACCACCCCTCACCACATGCCACTCCCTCACCCCATTCCCTCACCCCAAACCCTCACCCCATTCCACCCCACGCCTTCACACTATTACACCCCAGCCACTCACCCCATCCCTCCCCACAGCCTCACCCCATCCCACCACACCACCACACCCCATCACACCCGACCACCTCATCCCACTTCCTCACCCCACCCCATCAGACCAACCACCCCACCCCACCACACCCACTCACCCCAGCCCAAACCACCAACTCACCGAATCCCACCACCGCACCATAACACATCCCCTCACCACATCGCACCCCCTGACCGCACCCAACTCCCTCAACACATCACACCCCTCACCAAATCCCAGCCCACCCACTCACCCCACCAGAAACCACCCACTCACCAGAGGCCATCCCCTCACCCAACCCTAACCCATCCCCTCACCCAATTCGAACCCACGCCCTCAGACAACCGACCACAAACTCTCACACCATCCCACCCACCCCCTCACACAATTCCACCCCACCCCCTTACCCCATCCCACACCAGCCACGCCAACATCTCACCAAATCCCACCCCACCCCATCACACGATTCCACCCACGTCCTTAACCCATTCCACCTCACCCCCCACCACATCCCAGCCCACTTAAACCCATAACCCCAATCCATCACCCCACCACAGCGCTCCAACCCATCCCACCTCTCCCCCTCACACCAATCTAGACCCCCATCCCTCACCAATCCCTCACCCCTTCCATGATTCACCCCACACACCTGACCACACCGACTCGACCCCCTCATCACTCCACAACCCCTCACCCATCGCACCACCTCACCCCATTCACCCCAGATTATCACCTATCCCAACCCAACCTCTCACTTCACACCACAACCCCTCACCCCAATCCACACATCCCCCTCACCTCACCCAACCCAACCCCCACACCCCATCCCACCCCCTCACCACATCCAGCCTCTCACCCTAACCCACCCCACGCCTTCACCCCACCCCACCCACTCATCCTTTCCCACCCCCTCACCCCACCCACCCCAACCCGTCACCCACCCAACCCACTCTCTCACCACACCCCACACACTCACACCACCCCACTCTCTCACCCCATCCCGTCACCCCCTCGTAAGAACATAGGAAAATAAGAGCATAAGACATAGGAGCAGAAGTCGGTCATCTGGCCCCAAGAGCCTGCACCGCCATTCAATCTTGGCTTGCAATCCATTTTCCTACCCACTACCAATAAAAGTTGACTCCCTTATCGTTCAAAAATCTGTCTGTCCCCACTTTTAATTTCCTCAATGACCCTCCGTCCACAGCTCTCTGGCGATTCACGACCCTATGAGAGAAGAAATTCCTCCTACTTTCCTATTTACAAAGGTGCCCCTTATTCTCAAATTATGCCCCGTAGTTCTAGATTCCACTACGAGGGGAAACATCCTCTCTGCATCTACCCTGTCAAGCCCCAATAGAAATTTATATGTTTCAATGAGAACCCCTGTCATTCATCTAAACTCCAATGAGTGTAGGTCAAACCTGCTCAACCTTTCTTCATAAGACAGCTTTCAGCTCTGGAATCAACCGTGTGAACCTTCTTAGAACTGCCTCCAATGCAAGTATATCCTTCCTTAAATAAGGAGATCAAAACTGTTCGCAGTACTCCAGGTGTGGACTTACCAACTCCCTGCTAACTTGTAACAGGATTTCCCTACTTTTGTACACCATTACCTTTTCAATAAAGGCCAACACTCCATTTGCCTTTCTAATTACTTGCTGTACCTGCATGCTAACGTTTTATGATTCATGTACAAGGATCCCCTGAACCTCTGTACCTCAGCATTTTGTAATCTCTCCTTATTCAAATAATAATTTGCTTTTTTCTTTTTCCTACCAAAGTGGATAACCTCGGATTTTCCCCACATTAAACTCCATCTGCTAGATTTTTGCCCACTCAGTTAGCCTAACTATATCCATTTGGTGATTATTAGCGTCCTCCACCTATCTTTGCATCATCCAAAAATTTGATTACATTACACTCAATCCCATACTCCACGTCATTAATATAGATTGGAAATAGTTGAGGCCCCAGCACTGATCCCTGTGGCACCCCATCCCACTCTCTCACCCCAACCACCCCACCCCCGTACCCAACCCCACCCCCGCAGACCATGCCACCCCAGTTCTTCATCACACCCCACTCACTCACCACATGCCACTGCCGCAGCCCACCCACCAGAATATTCATGCCACCCAACCACAGCCCCTCACCCCACACAACCATCCCCCTCATCCCACCGCACCCCCTCAGCCCATCTCCTCACCCACCTCACATCACAGCTTCAACCCATCCCAACACCACCACCTTTCCCCATCGCACCCGCTCACTGCTTCTCATCCACAATCTCACCCAACCCCACCCCACCCCCTCTCCCCACCCATCTCAACACCTCTCCGCATCCCACCCCACCCCCTCTCCCCATCCCGACCCAGCCCTCATCCCACCCATCCCTCACATTCATCCCATCCCAGCCCACCCCATCATACTACCCAAACCCACCCATTTCACCATCCCACGCCACCCATCGCACCGCCTCACCCCACCCCATCTCACCCCCTCATCTCACTGTCCCCTGACAAAACGTGCAGCAAAACGTGAACAACGTCCAGGCTTGGGTTGATAAGTGGTAATTACCTTCATGCCACACATGTGCCAGGCAATGGCTATCTCCAACAGGAAATTCTAACCAACTCCTCTTGACATTCAACTGCATTACCATTGTCGAATCCTTTACCTTCAACATCCTAGGCCATAAACATAACTGGCCTAGACACATATATGCTGTGACACGAAGCGCAGGTCAGAAGCTAATTATTCTGAGGCATGTGATTCGCCTCCTGACTGCCCAAAGACTTTCCCTTATCTACAATGCATAGTTCAGGATTGGATTTTGATATTATCCACTTGCTTGGATGAGTGCAGCTGCAACAACATTCGAGAAGCTCGACAACATCCAGGACAAAGCAGCCATCTTGACTGGCACCCCATCCACCACCTTAAACATTCACTCCCTCCACCACCGGCGCACCGTGGCTGCATTATTTACCATCTACAAGATGCACTGCAGCAACTCGTCAAGGGTATTTCGACAGCACCCCCCAAACCCGCGAACTCTGCAACCTAGAAGGACAAGAGCAGCAGGTGCATGAAACACCATCACCATCAAATCGCACACCATTCTGACTTGGAAATATAATGAAGTTGCATCACTGTAGCTGGCTCAAAGTCCTGGAACTTCCTCCCTAACAGCCTTGTGGTCTACACGTTCACCACGAAGACTGCAGCGATTCAAGAAGGTGGCACACCACCACCTTCTAAAGGGCAATAAATGCTGGCCTTGCCTGCGACGCCCACAACACAAGAATGAGTAAATGTATTCGCTATTCACCTGTAAAGCAATCCTTGGGCTGGACATTCTGTACTCTCACCCTATTTCTTACATTTAAAAGAGTTTTACTCCCTAGTGGGCTAACGGTCTGACAGGGGATTGTAGGGACAGAAAAATCCCACCCATAACAGGGACATATCCCACCCATATCAGAGACACATCCCACACATATCAGAGACAAATCCATCCCATATAAGATGCACATCACACCCATATCAGAGACAAATCCCTCTGATATCAGAGACACATCCAATCCATATCAGAGAAAAATCCCACCCATGTCAGAGATATATCACAAACATATCGGAGAAAATTCCGACCCATTCCTGAGACAAATCCCACCCATTTCAGAGATAGATCCCACCCACATCAGAGAGAAATCCTAACCAGCTCAGAGGCCCATCACACCAACACCAGATGCAAATCCCACCCATTTGAGTAATGGGTCAGTATTGAACAATGGGTATGTATATTGGATCTTTAATGGGCACTGAGCGTCAGATAGAGTTTATTCACAGGATAAATCCCTCCCATATCAGTAATGGATCAGTATTGAACATTGGGTTTGTATATTGGATCTTTAACGGGCACTGAGCGTCAGATAGAGTTTATTCACAGGATAAATCCCTCCCATATCAGTAATGGGTCAGTATTGGGCAGTGGTCTATCAATAACCCCATCTGCTGTACAAACTGCATGAATCCATTGACTAATGCATCCTCGGTGATGCTTGCCATTTATTTTAAATACAGAGACCATTGCAGTCCCTTTACTCTCCCAATGTCAGTGGGTGTACAGCAGTCAGTCTCTGGGACATTGGATTACGGTCAGGGGACTCACAATGTCGCTTGTTCTGGATACATAAGCATTATTTCAGCTCTCGTTCTGCTGACTCTTTATTGCATACATTGCTGTATGTGCACCTGTGCTCATCAGCAGATCGCATCTGTGCATCTGATATGCAAAGTCCATTGATCTCAATCTGTGAGCATTCTCTGACAAACACGACATCCTCCCACTTTACACAAGCCAACATTGTCGTAGCCCCGATGTGCTGAAGGAATAAAGATGGATCTCCTTCTCTTTGTCTTTCTGGATCATTTGCGCTTCGACCTATTTCCTTTTCCCAACAGTATCTCACCATCCTCCCAATACTGTCTCTCATCATCACCCCAATACTGACCCATTACTGCAATTTGATGGATTTGTCCTGAGAATATTCTCTCTAACACTCACTGCCCATTAAAATTCCAATATGCTCAGACACTCCCCCGTTACAATCTCCACATAGCCTTCACCCTGGGCAGCTGAATACAAATTATCCTACAGCATCAAAGCCCAGCTGGTCACCATGGGCACAGGAGAGATGCATATTTATTTGTTTAACTCAAATCATTCCAGTAAAAGTGTTTAATTTGCAGGGATTCTGACATATTAGTGATCATTGATAAATGATAATGTTTCAGCCAATCAGCACTGCTGTTTGTCCCACGTGAATCCGATGCGGTGGGTGTTGATGGATAAGCTGGCACTGAGTCTGAGGCCTCCCACAAGAGATTGTACCTCAGACTGAGAAGGTTGCAGGTGAAATGAGCTCGCTGCCAATCACACAGCAACATCACCTATGGCGACTCAAGTAAGCATTCGGGTATGAGTGGGCTTTTAGAGCATGTTCAAAAGTTTGCCCCTTGCTAGTTAGTGACTCAGTTGTGTCTAATCCGCTTCTCCTGTCCCGGTACAGGGCTCAGTAAAGACCTGCATTAGAATATTAGAAGGGAGACTGGAGCGGAACTGGAGAAGAGAATCGACAGGTCAGGAACACACACGGTTTATTCATTGGGGGTTTGGAGATTGAAGAGAGAAATCGGGGAGGATTGGAATCAAGGAACTGGTGTTTATCAAGAACATGTAAGGAGCTGGAGCTCACCTCTGTCCTTAGGTGTCCCAGCAAGAGAAAAATGGCGAACTCACCTCTGTCTGTGGGGTTCTAGTGAGGGAGAGAGCTCGAGCCCACCTCTGTCTGCCCGTATCCCAATGTGCGAGAGAGGTCGAGCTCACCTCTGTCTGGAGGGGTCCCAGTGTGAAAGTGAGGTAGAGCACACCTCTGTCTGTAGGGGTCCCAGTGAGTGAGAGATGTCGAGCTCACCTCTGTCTTTAGGTTTCCCAGTGAGGGAGAGAGGGCGAGCTCACCTCTGTCTATAGGTATCCCAGTGTGCGAGAGAGGTGGAGCTCACCTCTCTCTGTAGGGGTCCCAGTGTGAAAGTGAGGTAGAGCACACCTCTGTCTGTAGATTTCCCAGTGAGCGAGAGAGGTCGAGCTCACCTCTGTCTGCAGGTATCCCAGTGAGCGAGAGAGTTCGAGCTCACCTCTGTCTGTAGGTATCCCAGTGTGCGAGAGTGGGCCAACTCACCTCTGTCTGTAGATTTCCCAGTGAGCGAGAGAGGTCGAGCTCACCTCTGTCTGTAGGTTTCCCAGTGAGCGAGAGAGGTCGAGCTCACCTCTGTCTGTAGGTATCCCAGTGAGCAAGAGAGGTCGAGCTCACCTCTGTCTGTAGGTATCCCAGTGTGCGAGAGAGGTCGATCTCACCTCTGTCTGTAGGTATCCCAGTGAGCGAGAGAGATCGAGCTCACCTCTGTCTGTAGTGATCCCAGTGTGCGAGAGAGGTCGAGCTCACCTCTGTCTGTAGGTATCCCAGTGTGCGAGAGAGGTCGAGCTCACCTCTGTCTGTAAGGAACCCAGTGAGCGAGAGAGGTCGAGCTCACCTCTGGCTATAGGTATCCCAGTGAGCGAGAGAGGCCGAGCTCACCTCTGCCTGCAGGGTCGCAGTGAGGGAGTGGGGTCGAGCTCACCTCTGTCTGTAGTAATCCCAGCGAGCGAGAGAGGTCGAGCTCACCTCTGTCTGTAGGGATCCCAGCGAGCGAGAGAGGTCGAGCTCACCTCTGTCTGTAGGGATCCCAGCGAGCGAGAGAGGTCGAGCTCACCTCTGTCTGTAGGGATCCCAGCGAGCGAGAGAGGTCGAGCTCACCTCTGTCTGTAGGTATCCCAGTGAGCGAGGGAGGTCGAGCTCACCTCTGTCTGTAGTGATCCCAGCGAGCGAGAGAGGTCGAGCTCGCCTCTGTCTGTAGGGATTCCAGCGAGAGAGAGATGTCGAGCTCACCTCTGTCTGTACGGTAATCCAGTGAGCGAGAGAGGTCGAGCTCACCTCTGTCTGCATGGATCCCAGCGAGCGAGAGAGGTCGAGCTCACCTCTGTCTGTAGGTAATCCAGGGAGCGAGAGAGGTCGAGCTCACCTCTGTCTGTAGGTATCCCAGTGTGTGAAAGAGGTCGAGCTCACCTCTGTCTGCAGGGATCCCAGTGAGTGAGAGAGGTCGAGCTCACCTCTGTCTCTAGGGATCCCAGTGAGCGAGAGAGGTCGAACTCACCTCTGCCGGTAGGTATCCCAGTGAGTGAGAGAGGTCGAGCTCACCTCTCTCTGTCGGGTCCCAGAGAGGGAAAGAGGTCGAGCTCACCTCCGTCTGTAGGTACCCCAGTGAGCGAGAGAGGTCGAGCTCACCTCTCTCTGTAGGTATCCCAGTGTGCGAGAGAGGTGAAGCTCACCTCTGTCTGTAGCGATCCCAGCGAGCGAGAGAGGTCGAGCTCACCTCTGTCTCTAGGGATCCCAGTGAGCGAGAGAGTTCGAACTCACCTCTGTCTGTAGGGTCCCAGTGAGGAGGGAGGTCGAGCTCACCTCTGTCTGTAGGGATCCCAGTGAGCGAGAGAGGTCGAGCTCTCCTCCCTCTGTAGGGTCTCAGTAAGCCAGAGAGGTCGAGCTCACCTCTGTCTGTGGGGTCCAGTGAGTGAGAGAGGTCGAGCTCACCTCTGTCTGCAGGGCCCCAGTGACGGAGAGAGCTAAAGCTCACCTCTGACTGTAGGGTCCCAGTGTGCGAGAGAGGTCGAGCTCACCCACAGATATACCCACTGATTTCCTGTCTCACTCACTATTTAAAGTTTACTTCAACCTCTTATCTCCGTAGCACTCTCTTATACTAATTCCGTGTTTTCTTTTCCAGAATATCAACAAGTGAGATGAGGGCTCTGCTGCTGATTCTGGGTTACTTGTGTAAGTAATTTTCGTTAAAGACAAACTGCACCCTGGGAACAAGAAGAAGATGACAAAACTCCCAAGGCGCTTCACAGAGATTTTATCAATGAAATGGATGAAGCGAAAGGGACGGAGATGTTCAGAGGCGTGACCAGAACTTTTAATGATGGTTTTAAAGGAGCAGGTGATGTTGGAGAGGGGGGGAGGTTTGGGGAGGTAATTCCAGAGGTTGAGGTGTTGGTGACTAAAGGCACAGCTGAAAATGGTGGGACAAAAGGAGTGGAGGGAAGATAATCAAGAGGCTTGAGTAAATGAAAGAGAGAGAGTTTGAGGAGATAACAGAGAAAGGGAGGGGCAAGGACATGATATAATTTGAACACGAGGATGAACATTTTACATCGGAGGCATTCGCGGTCTGCGAACCAGTGTAGGTCAGCGAGCACAGTGGTGATGAGTGAATGGAATTTGGTGCAAGTTAAAGGTACAGGAAGCAGAATGCTGGATAAACTCAAACTTAGAGAGGGTGGAAGATGGGAGGTCAGCCAGGAGAGCGCTGAAATAGTTCAGTCTTGACAAAGAGAAGCATTACAGCAGAAGGTGGGCTGAGGAAAGGGCGGAGATGGGCAATGTTGCAGAGTTGGATGTAGGCAGTCTTTGTGATAGAGTTAATAAGTGGTCAGAAGCTCAGCTCTGTCAGTAACAGGGCAGCATGCGGATGAGATATAGGAGCGGGGCAAGGAGAGACCCACCGGATCTCCAGAGGTAAGTTTGTGGGAGCGGGTAGAGAACCCATTGCAAGAGATTCTCTGGCTACGACTGGATAGGTATGAGTGGAACCAAGCGAGAGCAGTCACACCCAGCTTGGCAGGGGAGGAGAGGCATTGGATGAGGATGGAGTGGCCAACCGTGTCAAAGGCTGCCGCTTGGTGGAGAAGGATGAGAAGGGAGAGTGCACCACAGTCACTGTCACAGAGGATGTAATTTGTGGCTTTGCTTAGGGCAGTTTCACGGCTGTAGCAGGGGCAGAAAACTAAGCGGAGATGTTCAAACATGGAGTTAGTATTAAATTCTTACATTCGTATTATTCATACATTGAATTACTTATCAGACGTAAATCTTACGCATTTGTAATAGAACTTTAATATTTTCATTATTTATTAGTATTATTTATTATGCATTTCAATACTTACATCATAATCACATTATTGATTAGTATTGTTTATTATGTACTTGTAATAGATCTTTAACATGTGTATTATTGCTTGATATTAATTATTATGCATTTTAATAGATCTTTAGCATTACCATTATTATTTATTTTTATTTATTATGCATTTTAATAGATCCTTAATACTATATTATTGAATGGTTTTGTTTATTATGCATTTGTTATAGATATTTTATCTTTGCATTATTGATAGATATTATTTATTATGCATTTGTAATAGATCATTATCAGTTGCATTATTGTTCGATATTATTTATGATGTATTTAATGGATATGTAAAATTTGCAGTATTGATCGATATTATTTATGCATTTGTAATAGATCTTGAATATTTGAAATGTTGATTTATATAATTTTTTATTTATAATAGATCTTTAATATTTTCATTATTGAATGCTATTAATTATTATGCACTTGTAATATGGTGTGGAGATGCTGGTGTTGGACTGGGGTGGACAAATGTAAGAAGTCACACAACACCAGGTTATAGTCCAACAGTTTTATTTGAAATCACAAGCTTTCGGAGCGCTGCTCCTTCCTGACGAAGGAGCAGCACTCCGAAAGCTTGTGATTTCAAATAAAACTGTTGGATTATAACCTGGTGTTGTGTGACTTCTTGCACTTGTAATAGATCTTTAATATTTGCATTATTCATTGATATTATTTATCATGCATTTATAATAGATATTTAATATTTGCATCATTGATTCATATTTTCTTTTATTTATATAATAGATTAAAAAAATGCATTATTGATAGATATTGGCCCGTATTTTCTGAGCGAATGCTTCCTGCATGCGGAAGCCTCCGATCTGGGAAAAATCTATGCCTTTCCCTGAGGGCTCCTGAGGTCCAGACTCTTCTGCTCCTGAGCCTCTCCTAATGTTGGTGCACAGAGGCCCAGGTATCCCAGGGACACATGTGGTTCGCAATCATTCCTGGCATCACGTGGGCCATGGAGAACGAATGAAAGAAGGGAATCCTCCTTCATACTTTTGACAGGTCTCTCAGCATAGACCTGTCAAAAGTATGAATAGGGATCACTCAAAAACACATCAAAACATAAAATAACATTTTTTTTAAATCACACTTTTAATAATTGGTTAAAATTACATTAAATTCAATATTTTAAACAAAAATTGATTTTATTGTATAAAATAACTTAAGTTTTTTTATGGGGCTGAAAATAAACTTACAATTTAAAAATTATTTTTAAGTTATAAATGAGTGAAACTATTCTAATATATTTACTTTTTTAAACTGTTATGCTGGTAAAAGCCGGCCTTATGCCTGCTTTAACCAGGCATGAGATTTTTAAAGGTTGTCAGTGGGCAGAGGTTCTGCAGGAAACGGAACTCTCCACCCGCAGATGCCATTCTTGACCAATCGGAAGTGCCGGTTTGCAGCATAGGGATCCAAAATTACGGGCCATTATTTATTATGCATTTGTAATTGATCTTTAATATTCGAATCATTGATCGATATTTTTATTATGCATTTGTAATAGAGCTTTAATATTTGCATGATTGATTGACATTATTTATTCTCCTCTTTCTTGGAGCCTGTTTATAGCTGCTGAGAAGTGAACACGTTTTCTATCTGTAAGATGCCCTAAATCATTGCCGTTTATTCATGCAAATATTTTAAATATTCGCCTGTAATTTGTAGTCAACGGTGAAGAAAAATAATTCACTGCTGGCCCCGAAGAAAAGTTTCCACAAAGATTTCATAATCCATGTGGTGAGAAGATTGCCTTTTTCGACATGTAAGTGATTTCAGTCGAGTTTCATGGGGAATCCCGAACGCCATCTGCTGTGACGTCAACAACCTGTCTAAGGAACCAGTCACAACACAGAATTCTCACAGACAGGGAATCAGGAAATGAGAACCTGATTTTATCCCGACTTTTTAATACTGTAACAGAGAGCAAAACAAAGATTGGGACTCTCGCATGGGATAAGGTAGAAAATGTTAGCATACAGTTACAGCAAGTAATTAGGAAGGCAAGTGGAATGTTGGCCTTTGTTGCAAAGGGAATGGAATATAAAAGTAGGGAAGACTTTCCAGATCTGGACAGGCCGCTGTTGAGAACGCACCTGGAGCACAGCATGCAATTTTGATCTCCTTATATAAGGAAGGATATACTTGCATTGGTGGCAATTCAAAGAAGGTTCACGAGGTTAATTCCTGAAATGAAGGGATGCCTTATGAAGAAAGGTTGAGCAGATTAGGCCGATACACATTGGAGTTTAGAACAATGACAGGTCATCTTATTGAAACATATAAGATTCTGAGCGGGTTTGACAGAGTAGATGCAGGGAGGATGCTTGCATTCGTGGGGTAATCTTGAAATAGGGGGGCATATTTTCAGGATTAAGGGGTCGCCCATTTAAAAGTAGATGAAGAGGAATGTTTTCTCTCAGAGGGTCGTGAATCTTTGGAATACTCTACCTCAGAGAGCCGTGGAGGCTGGGTCATTGAATATATTCAAGGCGGAGACAGGCATATATTTGAGCTACAAGGGTGTCAAGGGTTATTGGGAGTGGGCGGGAAAGTAGAGTTGAGGCCAAGGTCAGATCAGCCATGATCTTATTGAATGGTGGGGCAGGCTCGAGTGGATGAATGGCCTATTCCTGCCCCTATTTCTTATGTACATATGTAGCCGGAAATAATCATGAACAAGCTTCTAAAACACAAATATATTTTTAGAAGTCGCATAAAAATTGTAATCTTTACCATAATGGAGAAACTTGATAGTCCCAACATTAAAATACGTTTTTTAATGCCCTATTGTCTGTTTAGCGGTCAATACGCTGTTCAAACCCCAGTTATTCCTAATCCAACAGCACCTAACATTTAATGGGGTATTTAACAGCGATATTACAGTGGAAAAGCCCGGGTTTGTGGCAGTTTCACTGATTTCACTGATGACACTGATTGGTGTCTATGGATGGTGGGGTGAAGGGGGGGTGCACAGCGCAGCCATTGTCGAAGCAGTGAATGGCTGACCACAACTTCAGGATTTCCACGTTAGGATGCGCTTGGGCTACATCCTGAAGTTGTGGTCAGTTTCAAAGGTGTAACAAAGGTGAACGTTGTTACTTCAGCGCTATTACCCACCATAAATTCTGGTAGTTACAGTCACACATTTCATTGCAATATTTAGCTGAATGCATTTGTTATTTTAAGGTAATTGTTGTCTTTTTATAATTGTACATTTAAAAATTAATGACATTAATTTATTTGGATATATTTTCAATTGACATTTATTTGTTATGATTCCATTCACTTTTTATACTGCTCTTAATAATTTATATTTCATATTCATACAGTAAGTATCTATATCGTATATTTATCATAGCATTTATATCATGTATTATTAATATACTATTTATGTTCAGCCTCCAATGTATTTAAAGATTCAACGGTAATAGTTTCCTTAGTCATGTATACATAATTTAATAGTTTTAGCAAGAATTTCCGTTCAACAGAAAGTTATTCCTATTCTAATTTCAACTGTGGACTCAGATCATAGAATCTCACAGCAGGAGGCCATTCGAACCATCGTGCCTGTGCTGGCACTGTTAAAGCGCTCTCCACTTAATCCCACACCCCAGCTCAACCCCAAAGGCCTGTAAATATTTATTTTTCAGGTATTTATCTAATTCCCCTTTGAAAATTATCACTGAGTTTGCTTCCACCACCCGTTCAGTCAGTGCTTTGCAGGTCATAACAACTCGCTGCATAAAATACGTTTTTCCTCATCTCCCCCAATGGTACTTTTGCCAATTATTATAAATCTTTGTCGGTTGGTTCCCGAAACTCTTGCCAGTGGCAACAGTGCACAGTGTGGGTCTCCTTCCCTAAGGAAGGATATGCTTGCCTTAGAGGGAGTGCAATGAAGGTTCACCAGACTTGTTCCTGGGATGGGGAGATTGTCCTATGAGAACAGACTGAGTAGACTAGGCCTAAATTCTCTAGAGTTTAGAAGAATGAGAGGTGATCTCATTGAAAAATACAACATTCTTATCGGGTTAGACAGGGTAGTTGCAGGGAGGATGTTTCCTCTGTTTGGGGAGTATTGAACCAGGTCTCACAGTCTCATGATTAGGGGTCGGCCATTTAGGACTGAGATGAGGAGGAATGTCTTCACTCAGAGGTTGGTGAATCTTTGGAATTCTCTACTCCAGAGGGTTGGCGTTGAGTATATTTAAGACAGAGATCGATGGATTTTTGAATATTAAGTGGTTACTCAAGAATAGTCAGCGCAGATGTGTTAAGGTGAGGTCTTGTCTGACAAACGTGATTGCATTTTTTGAGGACGTAACAAGGAGGGTAGATGAGGGTAGTGCATTTGATGTAGTGTATTTGTACTGTAGCAAGGCTTTTGTTTAGGTTCCACATGGCAGACTGGTCAGGAATTTAAAAGCCCATGGGATCCAGGGCAACGTGTCAAGTTGGATTCAAAACTGGCTCAGGGACAGGAAGCAGATGGTAATGGTTGATGGATGTTTTTGTGACTGGAAGGCTGTTTCGCGTGGGGTTCTGCAGGGCTCAGTAGTGGGTCCCTTGCTTTTTGTGGTATAGATCAATGATCTAGACTTGAACATAGAGGTTATGATTAAGAAGTTTACAGATGATACTAAAATCGGCTGTGTGAGTGATGCTAACGAAGGATGCTGTAGACTGCTGGAACATATCAATAAATTGGTCTGGTGGGCAGAACAGTGGCAAATGGAATTCAATCCAGAGGAGTGTGAGTTAATGCATTTGGGGAGGGCTAACAAGGAAAGGGAGTACACATTAAATGGTAAGACACTGCGTAGTGTAGGGGAGCAAAGGGGCCTTGGAGTGCGTGTCCACAGATCCCAGAAGTTAGCAGGCCAGGTAGAAAAGTTAAGAATGCATACGGAATGCTTGCCTTTATTAACCGTGGCATAGAAGACAAGAGCAGGGGGGTTATGCTTCAACTGTATAAAACACTAGTTAGGCCTCAGCTAGAGCACTGCGCGAAATTCTATTCACCACATTACAGGAAAGATGTGACTGCACTAGGGATGTAACAGAAGAGATTAAATGGATGTTGGCTGGAGTAGAGAATCTTAATTATGAGTATGGATTGGATAGGCTGGGTTTCCTTTCCTTGCAACAGAGGAGGCTGAGGGGAGACCATATTGAGGTGTATACATTTCTGAGGGGCCCAGATAAAGTGGATATAAAGGACCGAATTCACTTAGAAGAGGGGTGAAAAACCAGGAAGCAAATATTTAAAGTAATTGGTGGAAGCTTATAGGGGATTTGAGTTGAAATGTCTTTCCCAGAGGATTGTGGGGGTCTGGAACTCACTGCATGAAAAGGGTGGTAGAGGCAGAAACCGTAACCATATTTAAGAAGTACTTGAAATGCTGTATCCTGCAGGGCTACAGACCAAGAGCTGGGAAGTGGGATTAGACTGGATAGCTCTTTGTTGGCCAGTGCAGTCATGGTGGGCCGAAATGGCCTCCTTCTGGGCTGTAACTTTCTATGATTCTATGATTCTATGAATCATGGATATGGGAATAGTTCGGGAAAGTGAAGATGAGGTAGAAGATCAGCCCTGACCTTATTGATTGTCGGAACAGGCTCGAAGTGCCAAATGGCCTAATCCTGCTCCTATTTCTGATGTTCATATGTACTTATGTGTCTGCCTATCTATTCTATCAAAATCCCTCATAATTTTGAACAACTCAATTAGATCCACGTTACATCTTCTCTGCTCTAAGGAGAACAACCTCAACTTCTCCCGTCTCTACACATAACTAGGTCCCTCATCTCTGGTCCCATTCTAATAATTCTCCAATGCATCCTCTCTACTCATTCACATCCTTCCTCAAGTGTGTTGTCAGGAATCGGACACAATTATGCAGCTGAGGCCAAATCTATGATGTATAAACGTTCAGCATAACGCCCTTGCTTTTGAAATCTTTGCCTCCTCTTATGAAGCTACGGATCGCAGGTGATTTTACGAACAGCTTTATCCACTTGACCTGCCACCTTCAAAGAATTATGCACGTAAATCCACACGTCTAACTGCTCCTGTATCCCCTTTAAAATTGTACCATTTAGTTCCTCTTGCATCTCCACATTCTTCCTTCAAACTTCTCCACATTAAATTTCACATGCCATGTCTCTGTCCATTTCACCAGACACTCTGCATCCTCCTGAACTCTGCGGTACCATTGAGTGTCCTTCACCATCTGCTCTCAGTGTTTATCTGGGGACTGTGATACCCGCTGATATCTCCCACTGACCATCGAGTTTCCCTCACCATCTGCTCTCACTGTTTATCTGGGGACTCAGATACCCGCTGATACCTCCCATTGACCATCGAGTGTCCCTCACCATCTGCTCCTAATGTTTATCTGGGGACTCAGATACCCGCTGATATCTCTCACTGACCATCGAGTGTCCCTCACCATCTGCTCTCAGTGGTTATCTGGGGATTCAGATACCCACTGACATCTCTCACTGACCATTGGATGTCCCTCACCATCTGCTCTCAGTGGTTATCTGGGGATTCAGATACCCGCTGATATCTCTCACTGACCATTGAGTGTCCAAAACCATCTGCTCTCAGTGTTTATCAGGGGACTCAGATACCCGCTGATATCACCCACTGACCATCGAGTGTCCCTCACCATCTGCTCTCAGTGTTTATCTGGGGACTCAGATACCCGTTGATATCTCCCACTGACCATTAAGTGTCCCTCACCATCTGCTCTCAGTGTTTATCTGAGGACTCATATACCCGCTGATATCTCCCACTGACCATCGAGTGTCTCTCACCATCTGCACTCAGTGTTTATCTGGGGACTCAGATACCCGCTGATATCTCTCACTGACCATCGAGTGTCCCTCACCATCTGCTCTCAGTGTTTATCTGGGGACTCAGATACCCACTGATATCTCTCACTGACCATTGACTGTCCCTCGCCATCTGCTCTCAGTGTTTATCTGGGGACAGAGATGCCCGCTGATATCTCTCACTGACCATCGGGTGTCCCTCACCATCTGCTCCCAGTGTTTATCTGGGGACTGAGATACTCGCTGATATCTCCCACTGACCATTGAGTGTCCCTCACCATCTGCTTTCAGTGTTAATCTGGGGACTCAGATACCCGCTGATATCTCCCACTGATCATCGAGTGTCCCTCACCATCTGCTCTCAGTGTTTATCTGGGGACTGAGATACCCGCTGATATCTCCCACTGACCATTGAGTGTCCCTCACCATCTGCTTTCAGTGTTTATCAAGGGACTCAGATACCCGCTGATATCTCTCACTGACCATCGAGTTTCCCTCACCATCTGCTTTCAGTGTTTATCTGGGGACTCAGATACCCGTTGATATCTCCCACTGACCATTGAGTGTCCCTCACCATCTGCTTTCAGTGTTTATCAAGGGACTCAGATACCCGCTGATATCTCTCACTGACCATCGAGTTTCCCTCACCATCTGCTTTCAGTGTTTATCTGGGGACTCAGATACCCGTTGATATCTCTCACTGACCATTGAGTGTCTCTCACCATCTGCTTTCAGTCTTTATCAGGGGACTCAGATACCCGCTGATATCTCTCACTGACCATCGAGTGTCCCTCACATTCTGCTTTCAGTGTTTATCAAGGGGCTCAGATACCCGCTGATATCTCCCACTGATCATCGACTGTCCCTTACCATCTGCTCTCAGTGTTTATCTGGGGACTCAGATACCCGCTGATATCTCCCTCTGACCATTGAGTGTCCCTCACAATCTGCTTTCAGTGTTCATCTGTGGACTGAGATACCCGCTGAAATCTCTCACTGACCATCGAGTGTCTAACACCATCTGCTCCCAGTGTTCACCTGGGGACTGAGATACCCGCTTATATTTCTCACTGACCATCGAGTATCCCTCACCATCTGCACCCAGTATTTTTCCGGGGACTGAGACACCTGCTGATAACTCTCACTGACCATCGAGTGTCCATCACCATCTGCTCCCAGTGTTCACCTGGGGACTGAGATACCCGCTTATATTTCTCACTGACCATCGAGTATCCCTCACCATCTGCACTCAGTATTTTTCCGGGGACTGAGTCACCTGCTGATATCTCACACTGACCATCGAGTGTCCATCACCATCTGCTCCCAGTGTTCACTAGGGGACTGTGATACCCGCTTATATATCTCACTGACCATCGAGCATCCCTCACCATCTGCACTCAGTATTTTTGGGGGGACTGAGACACCTGTTGATATCTCTCACGGACCATTGAGTGACCCTCACCATCTGCTCTCAGTGTTCTCATGGGGAATGATATAAGCCATGATATATCTCACTCTACATTGAGAGTCCTTCACCATCTGCACTCAGTGTTCACCTGTGGAAAGAGATACACCATGATATCACACACTGACCATTGAGTGTCCCTCACCATCTGTAGTTAGGGTCCACCTGGGAACTAAGTTACCCCATGATAAGAACATAAGAACATGAGAAAAAGGAGCAGGAGTAGACCATTTCGCCCTTTGAGCCTTTTCTGCCATTCAATAAGATCATGGCTGATCTTCTAACCCATCTCCACTTTGCTGCACTATACTCATATCCCTTGATTCAACAAATAATCAATAATCAATCGATCTCTGTCTTGAATATACTCAACGACTGAGCATCCACAGCCACCTTGGGTAGAGAATTCTAAAGAATGAACACCATCTGAGTGAAGACATTCTCCTCATCTCAGTCCTAAATGGCCGACTCCATATTCGGTGACTGTGACCTCTGGTTCCTTACTCCCAGCCAGGGGGCACACACTCCCTGCAACTACTCTTTCAAGTCCAGTAAGAATTTTGCATACTTCAAAGAGATCACCTCTTTTTTTTCTGAACTCTAGAGAATATAGGCCTATTCTACTCAAATGTCCTCACGGGATAATGCCCCCCCCCCATCCCAGGAACCAGCCTGCTGAACCTTCATTGCACTCCCTCTATGGCAACTATATCCTTCCTAGATATGGAGACCACCACTTTGCACATTACTCCAGGTGTTGCCTCACTAGTGCCCTATATAATTGCAGTTATATGCCTTTACACCTATACTCAAGTCCTCTTTCAATAAAGGTCAACATACCATTTGCTTTCCAAATTGCTTGCTGTACCAGCATGTTAACTTTCAGTGATTCGTATATAAGGACACCCATGCCCCTCTGGACACCAACAATTCCTAATCTCTCGCCATTTAAAATATACTCTGCTTTTCTATGTTTGCTACCGAAGTGCATAACTTCATATTTCTCCAAATTATATTCCATCTGCCATGTTCTTGCTCACTCACTTAGCCTGTCTATATCCCATTGAATCTTCTTTGCATCTTCCTCACAATTTACATTCGCATCCAGTATTGTACCATCAGAAAACTTGGATATATTAGATTTGGCCCCGCATCCAAATCATTCATGTAGATTGTGAATAGCTGAGGCCCAAACACCAATCCTTGCAGTACCCCATTAGTTAAAGCCTGCCAAACTGAAAATGACAATTCTCTGCTTTTGTCCATTAACCAATCCTCAATCCAAGTTATATTACCCCCATCCCATGAGCCCTACTTTTGTATAATATCCTCTTGTGTGGCACCTTATCGAATGCCTTCTGGAAATCCAAATACACCACATGAGTTGGTTGGGCGTGAGATGGAAAGTCAGTCACCCCTTTAAACACTGTAACACTAAGCAGTCAGATGCTACAAAAAGGTTGAGATCACTGAGGTTACCATAGTATAGTGGTTATATCACTGGACTATTGATCCAGAAAACGAGAATTCAAATCCCACCCTGGAAGTCTGAGAATTTGAATTCAAGTTTAATATCTGGATATGAAAAGCCTGGTATAAGTGAAAGTGGCTGACACATGGAGTTGATTTATCCTGTGAATATTCTCTCGCAAACACTTCAGTGGTGTTACTGGTAAAGTTTTAGAAAAAATAATCAAGAAAAAATTTAACGGGCACGTGGAGAGGTTTAAGCTCATTAAGGAGTGCCAACGCCGATTCGTAAAAGGCACATCGTGTTTGACTAACCAAATTTAAATTATTGGTGTACTAACGGGGAGGATTGTTGAAGGGATTGCAATGGATCTTGGCTGCATGGATATTTGGAAGGCGTTTGACAAAGAACCACTTAGAAGGAACAGAGATAGGCAATATAAAATTAATGGTACAATTTTGAAGAGTGTGCAGGGTCAAAGGGACCTGGGAGATATTGTGCAATGGTCCCTGAAGATGGCGGGTTATATTGAGAGGGTGGTCAGCAAAGCATATGGGATCTTGGGCTTCATAAATAGAGGTATTGAGTGCAAAATTAGAGAAGCTATGCTGAACATTTATAAAGGGCTGGTTAGGACACAACTGGAGTATTCTGCCCAGTTCTGGTCACCACACTTTAGGAAGGATGTGAAGGCAGTTGAGCGGGTGCAGAGGAGATTTGCCAGAAAGGTTCCGGGGATGGGGCATCTTACCTACAAGGACAGGTTGGAGAAGCTGGATTTCTTTTCATTTCATCAAAGGAGGTTGAGGGGTGATTTGATAGAGGTGTACAAGATTATCACGGGTTTGGATCAGCAAAACGGGGAAACGCTGTTCCGAGTAGCTGATTGTACAAGGACTAGGGGACACAGATTTAAGGTTTTGTGAAAGAGGTACAGGGGCGACGTGAGGAAACAATCTAATACGCTGCAAGTGGTGAGGACCTGGAACTCGCTGCTGTTGGAATTGGTGGAAGCGGGCCCACTCAATGTTTTCAATGGGAGACTGGATATGCACTTGTAGGAAATAAACTTGCAGGGCTACAGGGAGACAGTGGTGAAATGGGACTGACTGGATTGCTCTACAGGGAGCCGGCACCAATTCGTTGGGAAGAATGGCCTCCTTCTGTGCCGTTATGACTCTCTGTCTCTATGGGATCTGGGCGTCGCTGGCAAGACCAGCCTTTAATGTCCATCCCTAGTTGCCCTTGAGAAGGTCCTGATGAGCTGTCTTTTTAACAGCTGCAGCCCGTGTGGTGACAGAGATAGAGGAGAGACAGACGGAGATAGAGAGCGAGGAGATGTTATTATATATAGATATGGAGAGAGAGCAGGGGACAGAGATAGAGGAGAGATAGACGGAGATAGAGAGCGAGGAGATGTTATTATATATAGATATGGAGAGACAGCAGGTGACAGAAATAGAGGAGAGACAGACGGAGATAGAGAGCGAGGAGATGTTATTATATATAGATATGGAGAGAGAGCAGGGGACAGAGATAGAGGAGAGACAGATGGAGATAGAGAGCGAGGAGATGTTATTATATATAGATATGGAGAGAGCAGGTGACAGAGATAGAGGAGAGACAGACGGAGATAGAGAGCGAGGAGATGTTATTATATATAGATATGGAGAGACAGCAGGGGACAGAGATAGAGGAGAGACAGACGGTGATAGAGAGCGAGGAGATGTTATTATATATAGATATGGAGAGACAGCAGGTGACAGAGATAGAGGAGAGACAGACGGAGATAGAGAGCGAGGAGATGTTATTATATATAGATATGGAGAGACAGCAGGTGACAGAGATAGAGGAGAGACAGACGGAGATAGAGAGCGAGGAGATGTTATTATATATAGATATGGAGAGAGAGCAGGTGACAGAGATAGAGGAGAGACAGACGGAGATAGAGAGCGAGGAGATGTTATTATATATAGATATGGAGAGAGAGCAGGTGACAGAGATAGAGGAGAGACAGACGGTGATAGAGAGCGAGGAGATGTTATTATATATAGATATGGAGAGAGCAGGGGACAGAGATAGAGGAGAGACAGACGGTGATAGAGAGCGAGGAGATGTTATTATATATAGATATGGAGAGAGCAGGGGACAGAGATAGAGGAGAGACAGACGGAGATAGAGAGCGAGGAGATGTTATTATATATAGATATGGAGAGAGAGCAGGGGACAGAGATAGAGGAGAGACAGACGGTGATAGAGAGCGAGGAGATGTTATTATATATAGATATGGAGAGAGAGCAGGGGACAGAGATAGAGGAGAGACAGACGGTGATAGAGAGCGAGGAGATGTTATTATATATAGATATGGAGAGACAGCAGGTGACAGAGATAGAGCAGAGATAGACGATGATAGAGAGCGAGGAGATGTTATTATATATAGATATGGAGAGACAGCAGGTGACAGAGATAGAGGAGAGATAGACGGTGATAGAGAGCGAGGAGATGTTATTATATATAGATATGGAGAGAGAGCAGGTGACAGAGATAGAGGAGAGACGGACGGAGATAGAGAGCGAGGAGATGTTATTATATATAGATATGGAGAGAGAGCAGGTGACAGAGATAGAGGAGAGATAGACGGAGATAGAGCGAGGAGATGTTATTATATATAGATATGGAGAGAGCAGGGGACAGAGATAGAGGACAAATAGATGATAGCAGAAAAAAGTGGAGTGAGAAGCAGATTATAGACAGAGGGAGATGTCTTTCCCTCTTTGTTCTTTAAATTCCTGTGTGGTGTTGTCCCTTTGAGCAGTTAATGATCCTTTGACAGAATGTGTTTTAATACTGTGAGTGACCCCAGATCTTTTATCTCCAATAGTGGCACAGAGCTGAGCTGTTGGCAGCTAAACAGAAGCTGCTTTTTGGAAGGTCGATAGAGTTGATCCAGGAAGAAAGTGGATTAAGTTAAATACATTGGGAAGACAATAGCAGGAATTGATATCTCGACACTGATCTGACAGGGAGACTGGAGAAGGGAATCCCAGGGAGGGGTATCACTGAAAAAGGGGAGGCAGTGATCATGGGGCACGGGCCAGGCTCCATAGTGGCCTGTGCTGAGTTAGACTGATCTTACACCCGGTGTGGTACTGAGCCCCACACACTGCAGGAACGGGCCAGGCTCCATCCCAGGCCTGTGCTGAGTTAGACTGATCTTACACCCAGTGTGGTACTGAGCCCCACACACTGCAGGAACGGCCCAGGCTCCATCCCAGGCCTGTGCTGAGTTAGACTGATCTTACACCCAGTGTGGTACTGAGCCCCACACACTGCAGGAAAGGCCCAGGCTCCATCCCAGGCCTGTGCTGAGTTAGACTGATCTTACACCCAGTGTGGTACTGAGACCCACACACTGCAGGAACGGCCGAGGCTCCATCACAGGCCTGTGCTGAGTTAGATAGCAAAAGACTGCAGATGCTGGAAATCCAAAATAACAACAGAGAATGCTGGAAAAACTCAGCAGGTCAGGCAACATCCGTGGAGAGAAATTTGATTTGACGTTTCGTGTTGAAACGTCAACTCAAAATTCTCTCCACGGATGCTGCCTGACCTGCTGAGTTTTTCCAGCATTCTCTGTTGTTATTCTGTGCTGAGTTAGACTGACCTTACACCCGGTGTGGTACTGAGCCCCACACACTGCAGGAACGGCCCAGGCTCCATTCCAGGCCTGTGCTGAGTTAGACTGATCTTACACCCGGTATGGTACTGAGCCACACACACAGCAGGAAAGGCCCAGGCTCCATCCCCGGCCTGGGCTGAGTTAGCCTTATCGAATACCCAGTGTGGTACACAGCCCCAAACACAGCAAGAAAGGCCTAGGCTCCATCCCCGGCCTGTGCTGAGTTAGCCTGATCTCTGATGCAATATGGTACTGAGCCCAGCATGCGCAGAGCAAGAAATTCCCAAGCTCCAAACCCGGTTTGAGCTGACTTAGCATGATCTCACACCCGGTTTGGGATTGAGCCCAACACACACACAGCAGGAAAGGCCCCGGCTCAATCCCCCGGCCTGTGTTGAGTTAGCCTGATCTCACACGTGGTGTGGCAGTGAGCCCCACATACACAGAGCTGGAATGGCTCAGGCTCCATACCCGGCCTATGCATAGCTAGCCTGATCTCACACCTGGTGTGGGACTGAGCCATGCCCCCCCAAAACACACACACAGCAGAATAGGCCCAGTTTCTATCGCCACTACGTGCTGAGTTATCCTGGTCTCACCCGGTGTGGTACTGCACCCCAAGCACACTACCAGGGGAGGAAAGGCCTAGGTTCCATCTGCTGCCTGTGCTCAGTTTGCTGATCTCACCTGGTGTGGGACTGAGCTCCGCACACACAGATAATGGGACATTGTAGAGGATGGGTGTCTGTATCCACCCCATGCTGTATCTGCACTAGAAGTGTTTGATGGAGCAGTGCAGAGGGATCTATATGCTATATGAAACTCATTATGTATCTGCCCTAGGAGTGTTTGATGTGGCAGTGTAGAGTGAAATTAACTGTGTATCGAACCAGTGCTGTACCAGCCCTGGGAGTTTTTGATGGGACAAAGTAGAGGGAGCTTCATTCGGTATCTAACCTGGGCTGTACCTGTCCTAGGAATCTGTGATGCAGCAGTTTAGAGGGAGCTTTACGCTGTATCTAACACGTGTTGTAAATGCCCTAGGAGTTTTTGTTGGGACTGTGTAGAGAGAGCTTTACTCTGTATCTAATCCGTGCTGAACCTGTCTTGGGAGTATTTTATGGGACAGTGTAGAAGGAGCTTCATTCAATTCTAACCCGTGCTGTACCTGCCTGGGAGTGCTGATGGGACAGTGTAGAGTGAGCTTCACTATGTATCTTATCCGTGCTGTACCTGCACTGGCAGTGTTTGATGGGACAGTGTAGAGAGAACTTTACTCGGTATTTAACCCATAATGCAACTGCCGGGGGTGCATTTTAAACTAAGATGGTTACCATTCCCCATGCCTCACATGCCTGAGCATTAAACTCAGAGACAGTGTTTGTGTTGGTCAGTCTTGTTATTACAAAACTCCTTAAAAAACTGTTGAAGCTTCTGTCCCTCATGGGGTTAGTGTTCCTCACGCAGTTCATTCACGGGTCTGTACAGAGTGTCGCTATTGAACCACGGAAGGCATCATGGTGCGTCTCCGTCGTGATTTCCACTTCCATTACATCGCCAGTCTCCGCTCCTGCCTGAGCTCATCTGCTGCTGAATCCCTCATCATGCCTTTGTTATCTCTGAACACGATATTCTGAGAACAAATAGATATAAATAATGTTATAGAAATAACATCAATGATTTTTATTTCTCTGTTAAATCCCCTGTGATCAGAGCGTAGCCTCATCCTCCGCTAAACAAATTACTTAGAATGTACAGCACAGAAACAGGCCATTCAGCCAAATTGCTACAAGCCCACTTTCATGCTCCTCATGAACCTCCTCCTACACCTCTTTATCTCACCCTATCAGCATATACTTCTATTTCTTTCTCCCTCATACTTTTGTCTCGCTTCCCCTTAAATGGATCAATACTATTCCCCTCAATTACTCCTTGTGGTAGCGAGTTCTACATTCTTGCCAATCTCTGGGTGCAGAAGTTTCTCATGAATTCCTTATTGGGGTTTATTGGGGACTACCTCATATTCATGGCCCCTACTTTTGGTCTGATAATTATTTCATGACTTCAGTTTTTGTAAACTTTATTTAAAGAATTGGCAACACACGTTGTCTCACCAGCATCTTGTGTTTGCTTTTCCGCTAACACTTTTACCCGAGTAGAAGTAACAATTAGAATCTGGCTCAAAAGCTGCAGAGTGTCGATTCTCCACATGATACAACTCTCGACAGTTTCTGTTATCGCAGAATCATAGAATCATACAGCACAGATGGAGGTCATTCAGGACATCGAGCCTGTGCAGCCTCTTTGAAAGAGCTCTTCAATTCATCCCACTCCCCTGTTAATTTCCCAGGGCTCTGTAAATCCCTCACTTTCAGTATTGAACCCGTTCACTTTTGAAAGTTATTATTGAATCTGCTTCTATCACCTTTGCAGGCAGTGAATTCCAGATCACAACCACTCGCTGCAGACAAAAAATTCTCCTCATCTACTGCTCTGTTGCCAACAGTCGTCAATTTGCATCTTCTGGTTACCAACCCTTCCGACTCTGGAAACATATTCCCATTATTTATTCTATCCAAATCCTTCAGCAAATCTACTCAATCCCTCACTTAGCTATCTCTGCACGAAGGGGAAACATCTCAGTCTCTCCATATAACTGAACGTCTCATCTCTGGTCCCATCCTGGTAAATCTCCTCTGCTTCTTCTCCAAGACCTTAACATAAGAACATAAGAACATAAGAAATAGGAGCAGGAGTAGGCCAATCTGCCCCTCGAGCCTGCTCCACCATTCAATAATATCATGGCTGATCTGATCCTAACCTCCAATCTACTATCACTCTCCATCCCACCCGAACCCATGTGATCTCCCGGGAGAGGAGAAAAACCAGGAAAAAAACCCAATGCCCAATTTGGGAGAAAAAATCTGGGAAATTCCTCTCCAACCCATCTAGGTGATCGAAACTCGTCCAGGAGATCACTCTGTCCCTATATTTTCTACAGTACTTACCTTCTGTAAAGGCGATCTCCACCCCAGCCAGGAACAGAAATAAAACCATCTCCTGAAATCTAACACAGAATTAGAACACAAGGGCCTAGAAATTCAGTGGTGTTAGCACCCACTTAGCGCCTAAAGAGGTCTTTTGCGCCGGCGCTGTTGGTAGCCTGGAATTCAGTGTAGCGCAAATGGTGGCATTAGCCGGTAGCGCTGCGCCAGCACCGATGACGTCATCGGTGTGCGCAGTGCCCCGGTTCCAACGCGATGCCGGCCCGACGCCCAAATTCAGTGGCTGCCACCTCTCCCGTAGCGGGCGCAAAGAGCATTTGTAAAACGGGGCCTTGCAGCTCCGAGAGGCCGGGGCGTAAAGGTGGAGGTGCAGCCGGCCGCTTTCCAGGCGGCCGCTTGGCCGCACCTTCCTCCCCGGACTCCCACACCACCCCCCCCGCGGCATTGGTCTCTGACCCCCGCGAGCCCGGCACTTCTCCGTGGTGCCGGGCTCATTTGCCGGGGGAATCCAGCGGCGATCTCACGGCTGCAGGCAGCTCCTCCTTAAGAGAAGGAGGAGGCCTGCAGTACCCCAGCCTGCCGCACTGCATCAGGTGGCGCTGCGGCAGCTGGACGCCTGAAATTGACTTTCAGCGCCCCAAACCGAGGCGGCCAAACCCTGCAATAGCGCCCGCCTCCGTCTTGGGGCGCTGCAAATGAATTTCAGGCGGGCGCTACGGGAATCCGGGCGTGCGCTAACTTTCGGGCGCTAAAGACCTGGCGCAGCGATAGCGAATTTCTAGGCCAAGAAGTAGGAGCAGAACCAGGCTACACGGCCCCTGGGCCCGCTCCACTACCCACAGGGCTATGACCAATCCAAAGCTAGACTCATGTCCAATTTCCTGCCCGCTCCCCATAACCCTTAATTCCCTTTACTTCTTGGAAACTATCTATTTCTGTTTTAAATTTATTTAATGATTTAGCTTCCACAGCTTTCTGGGGCAGCAAATTCCACAAACCTACCACCCTCTGAGGGAAGAAGTTTCTCCTCATCTCAGTTTTGAAAGAGCAGCCCCTTATTCTAAGATTATGCCCCCTAGTTCTAGTTTCACGTTCTAGTTTCACCCATCATTGGGAACATCGTCACAGCATCCACCCGATCAAGCCCGTTCACAATCTTATATGTTTCAATAAGATCACCTCTCATTCTTCTGAACTCCAATGTGTAGAGTACCAATCTATTCAACCTCTCCTCATATGTCCACCCCCTCATCCCCGGAATTAACCGACTGAACCTTCTTTGTACTGACTCAAGAGCAAGTATGTCTTTTCTTAAGTATTGACACCAAAACTGTATGCAGTATTCCAGGTGCGGTCTCACCAATACCTTGTACAACTGCAGCAATGCCTCCCTGTTTTTATATTCTATCCCCCTAGCAATAAAAGCCAACATTCCATTGGCCTTCTTAATCACTTGCTGCACCTACATACTAACTTTTTTGAGTTTCGTGCACCAGGACCCCCAGATCCCTCTGTACTACAGTATGTTCCAGTTTCTTGCCATAAAGATAATAACTTTCTCTATGATTTTTCCTGCCAAAGTGCATAACCTCACACTTTCCAGTATTGTATTCCATCTGCCAAATCTCTGCCCACTTACTTAGCCTGTCTATGTCCATTTGCAGGTTTTTTATGTCCTCCTCACTCACTACTTTCCCTCCCATCTTAGTATCATCTGCAAACTTTGATATGTTACACTCGGTTCCCTCCTCCAAATTATTAATAGAGATTGTAAAGAGTTGGGGACCCAGCACTGACCCCTGCAGAACACCACTAGTTACTGATTGCCAGTCTGAGAATGAAACATTTATCCCAACTCTCTGCTTTCTGTTAGAGAGCCAATCCTCCACCCACACCAGAATATTACCCCCAATCCCGTGATTCTTTATCTTGAAGAATAATCTTTTGAATGGCAACTTGTCAAATGCCTTTTGGAAGTCTAAATACACTACGTCCACTGGTTCCCCTTTATCCACCCTGTATGTTACTTCCTCAAAGAACTCAAGCAAATTTGTCAAACATGACTTCCCCTTCATAAAACCATGCTGAGTTTGTCCTATTAAATTATGCTTATCCAAATGTCCCGTTACTGTCTGCTTAATAATGGACTCTAACATTTTACCAACCACAGATGTTAGGCTAACAGGTCTATAGCATTCAGCCTTCTGCCTACTATCCATTTTAAATAAGGGTGCCACATTAGCAGTTTTCCATTCTGCCGGGACCTTTGCTGAGTCCAGGGAGTTTTGGAAAATGATTACCAATGTATCCACAATCCCTACCGCCACTTCCCTCAAGACCTTAGGATGTAATCCATCAGGTCCAGGGGATTTATCCACCTTGAGTCCCATTATGTTACCAAGTACCACTTCCTTAGTGATTTTAATCGTATTTAGCTCCTCCCCCACTAGAGCCCCCTGTTTGTCCAGTGTTGGGATATTCTTAGTGTCCTCTACCGTAAAGACTGAAACAAAATATTTGTTCAGCGTTTTTGCCATCTCCATGTTTCCCACCATTAATTTCCCGATCTCATCCTCTAAGGGACCAACATTTACTTTAGCCACCCTTTTTCTTTTTATATAATTATACAAACTTTTGCTATCTGTTTTTATATTTTTTGCTAATTTACTTTCATAATCTATCTTCCCTTTCTTAATCAATCTTTTAGTTATTTTTTGCTGTCTTTTAAAGACTTCCCAATCTTCTATCCTCCCACTAGATTTGGCGACCTTATATGCCCTTGTTTTTAGTCAAAAACTATCCTTAATTTATTTCCTTAGCCACGGATGCCTATCTTTTCTTTTACACCCTTTTTTCCTCAGTGGAATATATATTTTTTGGAAGTTGAAAAATAACTCCTTAAATGTACACCACTGATCATGTACCATCTTACCCTTTATTCTATTTTCCGAGTCCACTCTAATCAATTCTGCTCTCATACCTTCATAGTCTCCTTTATTCAAGCTCAGCACACTTGTTTGAGATCCAACCTTCTCACCCTCTAATTAACTATGGAATTCAACCATGTTATGGTCACTCATTCCAAGGGGATCCTTTACTAGGACATTTTAAATTAATCCTATCTCATTAAACAGGACCAAATCTAAGGAAGGCAGATTATTATTTGAATGGCAATAGATTGGGAGAAACGGGAAGTGCAAAGAGAGCTGGGTGCTCTTGTGCACCAGTCACTGAAGGTAAGCATGCAGGTGCAGCAGGCGGTTAAGAAGGCAAATGGTATGTTGGCCTTTGTAGCAAAAGGGTCCGAATACAGCAACAAGGATATCTTGCTACAGTTGTACAGGGCCTTGGTGAGACCACACCTTGAGTATTGTGTGCAGTTTTGGTCGCCGTACCTGAGGAAGGACGTTCTTGCCATGGAAGGAGTGCAGCGAAGATTCACCAGGCTGATATCTGGGATGGCAGGAATGACGTATGAGGAGAGATTGTGTCGATTGGGCTTATACTCACTGGAGTTTAGAAGATTGAGAGGGGATCTCATCGAAACCTATAAAATTCTGTCATGCCTGGACAGACTAGATGCAGGAAGGGTGTTTCTGATGGCCGGGGAGCCCAGAACCAGGGGTCATAGTCTAAGGATAAGGGGTAAGCCATTTAGGACTGAAATGCGGAGGACTTTCTTCACCCAAAGAGTGGTGAACCTGTGGAATTCTCTGCCACTGAGGGCGGTGGAGGCCAGTTCATTAATTATATTCAAGAAAGAGTTGGATATATTTCTTAAGGCTAAAGGGATCAAGGGTTATGGGGAGAAGGCAGGGACAGGGTACTGAATTTGGATGATCAGCCATGATCTCATTGAATGGCGGAGCAGGCTCGAAGGGCCTAATGGCCTACTCCTGCTCCTATCTTCTTTGTTTCTATGTTTGCCCCCTGGTCGGTTCAGTTACATGCTGCTCAAGAAACCCATCGCTAATACACTCAATGAAATCATCCTCAAGGCTGCTCTGCCCAATTTGATTTGTCCAGTTAATATAACAGTTAAAATCCGCCATAATTGTAGCTGTTCCCTTATTACAAGCCTCAACTATTTCCTGATTAATACTCCGTCCAACAGAGCTGCAACTGTTCGGAGGCCTATAGAATACGCCCACTAGTGTTTTTTCCCCTTATTATTCCTTATCTCCACCCAAACTGTTTCACTATCCTCCTCCTTTGGCCCAATATCATTTCTCTGTATTATAGTGATTCTTTCCTTTATTAACATAGCCATCCCACCTCCCCTCCCTTCCTGCCTGTCCATCCTGTTTGTTAAATAAACTGGTAAGTTTAATTCCCAGTCATGGTCACCCTGCAGCCATGTTTCTGTAATGGCCACAAGATCATACCCATATGTAGTTATTTGTGCCGTTACCTCATCCATTTTGTTATGAATGCTACATGCATTCAGATAAAGAACTTTCAAATATGTTTTGTGACACTTAGTTCCTGTTTTTCCCCTTTTACTACTTTACCTTTTACTCCATACCTTCTGCCCCTTCCTGACACGTTCTGGTTTTTAATTCCCCCACTGCTACCTAAGTCTATGACCTTCTCCGTTGTCATTTTTATTATTTGCTCTCTAGAAACCTCCCCCCCCCCACTAATTAGTTTAAAGCTCTCTCTGCAGCCCTGGTTATATGATTCGCCAGGACTCTAGTCCCAGCACTGGCCAAGTGAAGTCCATCCCAACGGAACAGCTCCCTCGTGTCCCAGTACTGGTGCCAGTGTCCCAAGAAGCAAAACCCATTTCTCCCACACCAGTCTTTGAGGCACGCATTTAACGCTTTTATTTTATTTGTCCTTGCCAAATTCGCTCGTGGCTCAGGTAATAATCCAGAGATTATTACCCTTGAGGTTCTGTTTGTTATTTTGACCCCTAGCTACTCATACTCCTTTTACAGAACCTTCTTACTTGTCTTATCTACGTCGTTTGTACCAACATGGACCACGACAACTGGATCATCCCCCTCCCATTCCAAGTTTCTTTCCAGCCCAGAGGAGATGTCCTTAACCCTGGCACCGGGCAGGCAGCACAGCCTTCGGGACTCCCGCTCTTGACTGCAGAGAACCCTATCTATCCCCATAATGATACTATCCCCTACCCCTACAACATTTCTTTAAACTCCCTCCACTTGAATGGCCCCCTCTACCACGGTGCTGTGGCCAGGTTGCTCATCCTCCCTGCAGTCACCGCTCCCGCCCTCACAGGGAGTAAGAAACTCGAGCCTGCTTTACAAGGGCAAGGGCTGTGGCTCCTTCAACACTACCACTGGATCCCTGTACCTGCCTCACTCGTAGTCAGACCGTCCTGTCCCTGACCACGGATTACATCTGCATTAATTAATTTCATAGGTGTGACCACCTCCTGAAACATAGAGTCCAGGAACTTCGCCCACTCCCTGATGTGTCGCAGTGTCTGAAGCTCGGTCTCAAGCTCTTTAACATGGAGCCTGAGTTCCTCCAGCATCAAACACTTATCGCAAATGTGCGATGCCAAGAATTGAACACAGTATTGCAGCACAGGCCTAACCGGTCATTTATAAAGGTTTAGCATGACTTCCTTGCTTTTGTACTCTATGCCTCTATTTATAAAGCCATGGATCTTGTACGCGTTTTTACCAGTCTTATCAATTTGTCCTGCAAAATTTCAAGGGTTTGTGCACATAAACCCCCAGGTCTCTCTGTACCTGAACTCCATTTAAAATTGTACCATTTAGTTGATATTGCATCTCCTCATTTTTCATCACAAAATTTATCACTTCACATTTCTGTTTATAATTGTATCTATCATCGTTCTGCCTATTTCACCAGGCTGTCTATGTGATCCTGAAGTCTACTACTAATAATGGAGTCCATTAATAAGGAAGTAGTAGCGGGACATTTAGAAAATCATGATACAGTCATCCAAAGTCAGCATGGTTTTACGAAAGGATAATCATGTTTGACAAATGTGTTAGCGTTCTTTGAGGATGTAATGAGCAGGGTGGATAAAGGGCAACCAGTAGATGTAGTGTATCTGGAATTCCAGAAGGCAATTGAGAAGGTGCCACATAAAAGGTTACTGCAAAAGGTAAGAGTTCATTGGGTTGGCGGTTATATATTAGCATGTATATGGGATTGGCTAACTAACACTTAACAAAGAGTCAGAATAAAAGTTTAATTTACAGGTTAGTAAACTGTAACTAATGGGATGCCACAGTACTCGGGCCGCAGATGTTTCCAATCTATATCAATGACTTGGATGAAGGGACCGAGTGTAATTTAGCCAAATTTGCAGATGATATAACGATAGGTGGGACAGCATGTTGTGACGAGGACACAACGATTCAGCAAAGGGATATAGATAGGTTAAGTGATTGCCGAAAAATTTGGAAGATGGGGTAAAATGTTGGAAAATTGAGGTTAGCCACATTGGTCGGAAAAATAAAAAAACATGTATTATTTAAATTGATAAAGACTACAAAATGCTGCATTACAGAGGTATCTGGGCGTTGCTGTACATGAATTACAAAATGTTAGCATGCAGGGGGAGCAAGTAATTAGGAAGGCAAATGGAATGTTGGAATGTTGGACTTTATTGTAAGGGGGTTGAAATATAAATGTAAGGAAGCATTGCTATAACTGTACAGGCTGTTAGTGAGGCCACAGCTGGAGTACTGCCTACAGTTTTGTGCTTCTTATTTAAGGAGGATATACTTGCATTGGAGGCAGCTCAGAGAAGGTTCACTAGGTTGATTCCTGAGGTTAAGGGGTAGTCTTATGAAGAAAGGTTGAGCAAGTTGGGCCTATACTCATTGAAGTTTAGGAGAATGAGAAGTGATCTTATTGAAAGGTATAACTTTCTGAGGGAGCCTAATAGATGCAGAGAGGAGTTTTCCCTCGTGGGGGAATCTAGAACTAGGGGGCAGAGTTTCAGAGTAAGTTGTCGCCCATTTAAAACGGAAATGAGGAACAATTTCTTCTCTCACAGGGGCGGACACCTTTCGAATTCTCTACCCCAATGAGCTGTGGAAGCTGGGTAATTGAATATTTTTATGTTGGTGGTAGACAGATTTTTGAAAGATAAGTGAATCAAGGGTTATGGGGATCGGGCAGGAAACTGGAGTTGAGGCCAATAACAGATCAGCCATGATCTTACTGAATGGCGGAGCTGGCTCGAGTGGCAAAACGGCCTACTCCTGCTCCAAATTATATTGTTCTTATATTCTTATATTTCTACTCCTCACTACTTACTACATTTCTGAGTTGCGTTTCATCTCTAAACTTTGAAATTATGCCTTTAGACTTAAGTCCACGCGATTAAAAATAACACTGGCATTAATACCAAACCCTGGGGGTTACCAATGCATACTTCCGTTTTGACTGAAAAGCAGCCGTTCACCTGTCCTCTCTGGTATCTTTTCCTCAGCCAAAGTCGTATCCACGCAGCCCCTGCCCCTGTAATCCATTGGGTTTGAGTTTCCATATTAATTCTATCAAATGGTGCTAATCAAACGCCTTTTGAAAGTCCATATACAAAACATCAACTGCACTACGCTCATCAACCATCTCCATTACTTCACCAAATCTCCTTTTTTTTAAACAGGCTGTAACATTTACTACCAGCCAGTCCTGTGGCACCACTCCCATATACAAGGAGTATTGAAAGATTCTGGTCAGAGTCTGCATTATTTCCACATTCCTTTCCTCAACAACCCTCATACTTTCCTTCTGGATGGTAAATGTTTTATTTTACTGTGTTACAAAAAGTGTTGGATTGAAAGGGGTTAACTGAAGCTGTTTGTTCAGTGACTGTAATTAATGTCAGTCTCCACGGGTTAACTGAAGCTGTTTGTTCAGTGACTGTAATTAATGTCAGTCTTAATTGACCATAATTGTATCAGTGCAGGTTTTCCCTCATCTATTAATAAGGACCTACTTTCAAAACGATTTACAATAGTGTCCGTGAGAGCATCACATCTGACACTAACAGAGATCAGTGCACTGCTCCACAGAGCAGGAGTCGGAATCTGAAAACAGTAGATTGGAATGTTACAACAATGGATTGGAATCTGAGTTCATTAGATTGGAATGTTACAACAATGGGCAGGAGCTTCTCCTGGGCGTTTGGCGAACTTTCTCAATATTATGATTATCTACCATTAGAATTTCGGATAGAGCTGGCACTTCAGATTATTCAATGCATTTACTATCCCCTCCTTGGTGCTGTTGGTGTTCCTGGTAAGTCTCTCTATCCATCTATTCATTCTATAAACCATGTTTTACAGCATTAATGGTCTTGTCATTTAGGTCCCCTTATTTTTCTGGTTGTTGTTCCTGGTAACATTCTGTATCCAGCTCTTCACTCTGCAAACCTTTGCTAACAGTATTAATCTTCTATTAATTTACTCTCCCCTCGTTGCTGCTGCTGGTGTCCCGGTTAAGTCTCTATATCTAGCAATTTGATCTCTGAAACACGTTTTACTGTATTGTGCTTTTTGTCATTTAAATCTTCAGAAGCGGAAAGACATTGTTTTCGCTCCTCATGACAAACTCCATTCTCTCTCTACCAACTCAGTCCCCCTCCCCAGCCAATAATCAGGTTGAACCAAACTGTTCGCAATCTCAGCATTCTCTTCGACCCTAAGCTCAGTTCAGACCGCATATCATCTGAATCATCTGGCCTGCCTATTACCGCCTCCAGAATATCGCCCGTCTCCACCTCTGCCTCAGCCATTACGCAGGAAAAACCCTCATCCAAGACTTTGTTAAATCCTGACTCGACTATTCAAAAACTCTCCTGGAAGTCCTACCAGTTGCAATCTTCCATAAACTAGATCTCATCCAAAACTCTGCTGCCCATATCCTAACTCGCATCATCTACCATTCACCCATCATCCCTGTGATAACTGGTCTAGATATGCTCCCGATCCGGCAGCACGTCGATTTTAATATTCTCCCCTTTGTGTTCAAATCTAACCATGGCCTCAGCCCTCCAATTATTCCCATTCCCCTGCTCTTTTCCCACAGTTTTGCAAGTTGTCCCCTTCAAGTATTTATCCAATTCCCTTTTAACGTGAATTTCTTTCCCTCAGCACCACTCCCAGTCTTTCTGTCTCTATTTTTAGGTCTCTATTTTCACTGTCTCTCTGTGCCGCTCTCTCCCTGACTCTTGCTCGTAGAATCATAGAATGGTCCAGCGCAGAATGAGGTCATTCGGCCCATTGTGTCCTTGCCATCTCTTTGGACGGCTATCTAAATAGTCCTACTCTTTAGCTAGAGCCCTGTTAAAATTTCACCATCATCTAATTACCCAATTCCTTGTCGAATGTTACTATTGAATCTGCTTCTACCACATTCTCATGCAGTTTATTCCAGATCACAACAACTCACTGCGTAAAGAACATTCTCCTAATCTTTCTTCTGGATCTTTTGCCAATTACCTTAAATCTGTTTCTCTGGTTACCAAACATTCTGCCACTGGAGACTAGTTTCCACTTATGTACTCTATCAAATCACATCATGGTTTTTAACCTCTATATTAAGTCTCCCCTTATGGACACGGATAAAGATAGACCAGGTGTAAATTTTCCCAAAGTTGGGAAAGGCCATTTTTACTAAGCTGAGATATGATATAGCAAAAGTAAAGTGGAAACAACTACTTGAAGCTAAATATGTGTCAGAGCAGAGGAAGGCACTCAAGGTGGCGATAGTGAGGGTTCAGAGCAAATATATATCCAAAAAAAAGGTTGGTTCTCCCAAATCTAGAGCACCCTGGACGTCTAGGAGCCTACAGAATAGGGTAAAGGGACACAAGGAAGATTTTTCAGATACCGAGAGTTCAATGCTAAAGAAAGCCTAGAGGAGTATATAATGTGCATGGGTTACATAGAACTACATAGGATATAAAGCACAGGAACAGACCATTTGGCCCAACCAGTCATTGCTACTGTTTATGCTCCACTCCAGCCTCCACCCGGCTTTCCTCATCTAACTCTATCAGCGTAACCCTCTATCCCTTTCTCCTGCAAATGCTTTTCTAAAGACGTCTTAAATATGCCTATCCTTTCGCTTCAACCATTCCATGTCATTGTGAGTTCCACATTCTCACATCTCTCTGGAAAATAAGTTGCTCCTGAATTCCCTATTTGATTTCTTGGTGACTATCTTATGTTGATGGCCTCTGGTCATGCTCTTCCCCACAAATGGACAGACTCTCTCTGTATTTACCCTATCACAACCTTTCATGATTTTAAATACCTCTATTAGGTCACATCTCAACCGTCTCTTTTCAAGAGTAAAGAGACCCAGCCTGTTCATCCTTTCCTGATAGATGTACCCTCACGTTTCTGGTATCACCCTTGTAAATCTCCTCTGCATCCTCACGAATGCCTTGATATCCTTTTCATCATATGGCGACCAGAATTGAAAAGAGTACTGCAAGTTTGGTCTAAACAAGGTTCGATACATATTTAGCATAACTTCACTACTTTTCAATGTTATCCCTGTGGAAATAAACTCTAGTACTTGGTTTGGTTTTTGTATGGACTTGTTAACTTGTGGCGATATTTTTAGTGACTTGTGTATTTGTACCCACATATCCCTTTGTTCCTCTAATCCATTTAGATTCTAATTTTTCAAGTAATATATGACCTCACTATTATTCTCAGCAAAACGTAATACCTTACATATATCTGTGTTGCATTTGATTTGCCAATTATATGCCCATTCTGCAAATGTATTTAATGCCTTATTGTAATGTGTTGCAGCCCTCTTCAACATTGACTAAGACCCCTCCCCCCCTTTGATGTCATCTGCAAATTTAGCAATTGTGTTTTTGATTTCAAGGTCGAAATCGCTAATATAAATTGTGAACAACAGTTGTCCCAGCATTGATCCTTTTGGAACATCACTTCCCACCTTCTGCCACGCTGAATAGATACCCTATACCCATGCTCCCTGCTTTCTGTCTTGAAGGCAGCTAGCTGTCAATTCTGCTGCTTGTCCCCTGGCTCCACATTCTCTGAACTTGTTCGTTAGTCTATTATACCGTACCCTATCGAAGTCCTTTTGAAAATCTAGATACAGTGCCTCTACTGCATTAACCTTGTCTATTCTCTGTTACTGCTTCAAAAAATTCAGTTACTTGGACAAGCAGGACTTTCCCTTTTGAAATCCATGCTGACTCTTCCTTATTATACGTTTCATGTCGAGAAGATCTTCTATTTTCTCCTTTAGTATGAATTCCTTTATTTTTCCTACCACCGATGTTAAGCATGTCTGACCTAAAGTTCCCTGAACATGTTCTATATCCCTTCTTAAATACAGATAGTACGTTAGCTATACACCAGTCCTCTGACACTACACCTTTTTCGAGCTAATTGTTAATTATGCATAATAATGCCTTGATATTTCTTCCCTAGATTCTTTTAAAATGTGCGGCTGTAATCTATCTGGACCAGGGGTGTTATCCTCTTTGAGTTTGATTAGATTATTTATTATATCTCCTCATTTTATTTTGAATGCAGTTAACTCATTACTAATCTCATCATCCTATGTCATCTCCAACTGTTCTATCTCCCTCATAAATAATGAAGCAAAGTTATTTTTAATTCCTCTGCCATTTCACTATTACTGCCTGTGGTATCATCCTCTCTATCTGTTAGTTACCCTATTCCCATCCCAACTTTCCTTTTTGTATTCATGTGCCTGTAAAATATTTTACTTTTTTTTATGTTCCTTGGTAATTTAATTTCATAGTTCCTCTTTGCCTTCCTAATATTTTTGACTTCTTTCCAAATCCCTTCATATTATCCCTTATCATGCTCTCCTCTGCTGTCCATGTACTTAATGTCGGCCTCTTTCCTTAACCTCAATTTTCCCCTGTGGCTTTATTCATCCACAGTGTCTCATTGATGTTTAGCTTGTTCGTGTTATTAGCAGAATATATTTTTCCTGGACTCTGTAGAACACTGTATAAAATTTTTCCCATTGCTGTTCTACATCTTTGGTTGCCAATATTTTTGGCAATTTTATTTTCCCAAGTGCTATTCACAGCCTCTCAAAATCAGCTTTTCTCCAAGTTATTATCCTGATCTTTGTCATACCTATGTCCTTCTTAATTAATATCTTAATGGTATTATATTATGTTTACTATTGCCCCATAATTTTACTTCTCTTATCTGCTCTGGTTCATTCCCCGTTATTTTATACAATAGTGAATCCTCCCTTGTTGGGTTTTTACATATTGGGTTATAAAGGAGTCCTGCACACCTTGTAAGAATTTCATTCCCTTATGCCCTTTATCTACCTCTTCTGTCAAATTAATATCTGGGTAGTAGAAATCCCCCATGATTATTATACTATGTATTTTAATCTTTTCCCTAATTTGCTTGCATATTTCTTCCTCCACCTCCCTTCCAATAATATCTGGTCTGTAGCCCACCCTTATTCGTGTGATTAATCATATATTATCTTTTACCTCTATTCACGTGAATTCTATATTTATCTTGCTGATAGCTGTGTCAATTTTTTCTACTGCCATTATGTTATCCAGAATAAGTACAGCTACTCCACGAGGAAGTTCGATGAGGGTAGTATATTTGCTGTTGTCCATATAGAAATTAGGATGGCCTTTTAGAAGGTCCCAAATGACAGGTTTGTCAAAAAAGTAAAAGCCCATGGGAGCCAAGGGAAAGTGGAAAGTTGCAACGAAAAATAGCAAGAAGCAAAGTGTTATGGTCGACAGATGTTTTTGTGACTGGAAGGTTGTTCCCAGTGGAGTTCTGCACGGCTCAGGATCAAGTCCCTTGCTCTTTATGGTATGCATCAATGATGTATTCTTCAACGTAGGGGGCATGATAAAGGAGTTTGCAGATGATATAACCGTGTTGGTTATAGTGAGGAAGGTAGATGTATGCTGCAGGAAGCAGTATAAACTAAATGGTAGCATTCTAAATTGCGTGCAAGATCAGATGGCCAGAAAAGTGGTAGGCGGAATTCAATCGTAGAAGTGGGGTAGGCTAACAAAGCAAGGGAATACACAATAAATGGTAGGATACTGAGAAATATAGAGGAACAGAGGGAGCTTGAAGTGCATGTCCGCACATCCAGGAAGGTTGCAGTACAGGTTGATAAGGTGGTCAAGAAGGCATACAGTGTAGTTTCCTGTATTAGCCGAGGCATAGAATATAAGAGCAGAGAGGTTTTTCTAGAACACTAGAACAAAACACAAGTTGGGCCACAGCTAAAGTACTGCATACAGTTCTGCCCACCAGATTAAAGGATAAATATGATAGCACTAGAGAGGGTACAAAGGAATTTTACGAGGATGTTGCCAGGACAGGAGATTTTTAGCTATGAGGAAAGATTGGACAGGCTGCGGTTGTTTTCATTGGAACAGAGGAGGCTGAGGGGAGATTTAATTGAGGTAAATAAAATTATGAGGGGCCTAGATAGAGTGGATATGAAGGACCTATTTCCAGGAGCAGAGAGGTCAATAACCTGGGGAAATGGGATTAAATAATTTGTACAAGGATTCGAGGGGAGTTGTGAATTCCTATTTCCCAGTGGGTAGTGGGGGGGTCTGGAACTCATTGCCTGAAAGGGTGGTCGAGGCAGAAACCCTCACCACATCAAGAAGTACTTTGATATGCACTTGAAGTGCCACAAAATGCAAGACTACCAACCAAGAGCTGGAAAGTGGGATTCGGCTGGATCGCTCTTTTTCGACCGACACAGACACAGTAGGTCGAATCACCTCCTGTGCCATCAATTTCTATGACTCTATAATTCTATGTTTCTTATCCTTCGCTGCTCTAAAGCGAACAATCCCAGCTTCCCCAGTCTCTTCACGTAACTGAAGCCCCAGATCCATGGTACCATTCTAGTAAATCACCTCACCACCTTCTCTAATCCTTGACATGATTTCCAATGTGTGCTTCTCAGAATAGGAAATAATACTCCAGCTGTGGCCTAGGCAATGTCTTAGAACAGTGAGCATTTCTTCCTGGAGTCTGTTACTCTTTGTGTTTGTTTGTAAAGCCAAGGCCCCTGTATGCTTTTATAACAGCCATCACAACTTGTCCTGCCACCTTCAAAGATCTGTGTAAGTAAACCCCAGGTGTCTCTGATCTTGCACGCAATTTAGAATGCTACCATTTTGTTTATACTGCTTCTCCTCATACTTCTTACCTAAATGAATCACTTCACCATTCTCTTTGTTAAGTTGTATCTGTCATGCGTCTGCCCAACTCACCAGACTGTCTGTCTTCTCCTGATGACTGTTATTACCCTTCTCTCTGTTTATTAACACTTCCAAGCTTCCTGTCATAGAAATATAGAAACATCGAAAAATAGGAGCAGGAGTGGGACATTCGGCACTTGACGCTGTTGTGCAATTCAATATGATCATTGCTGATCCTCTATCTCAATACCATATTCCCGTTCTCTCCCCATGCCCCTTGATCCCTTTTGTGTCTCGAAATCTATTTATCTCCCTCTTAAATATATTCAGTGATTTGGCCTCCAAAGCCTCCGCGGTAGAGAATTCCAGATGTTCACCACGCTAAGAGTGAAGAAAGTTATCGTCATCTCAGTTCTAAACGGCCTACCCCGTGTTGACAATTTATTCAGCGGAGCGTGAACCCCCACTCTGATCACAGGTCTCGCCTGCTTTCAGTCAGATAATTAAGAAGTTATTATTATTTTTCATTGTTTCTATCAATTTGTTCTCAGGATATAAAGGGGAAATTGGAGGTGGTGGTGTTTCGTGCTACAGTTCGAGCCGAATTGTACCTGTTCCCATGTGCCTCGTCACCTTGATGCCAATTCTAGGAATCCACCCCTAGAGCAATCTGTCTTGGAAGACAACAGATGACTCTGAATGGGTCAAAGCCAAGCCTTTGAGAGGCAAAACCGTAGTCCAATTCTTCAGCACGCTGTGACATTTGCCATCCGCCGATGTCTACAGACAGTGCCTACAAATTCGTCTTGGGCAATGGTGCAAAACGAGCGGTATCTGATCGGGAGCCCGTTATACGCAGTGCCTGATATTCCGTCCAACCTCTGTCAATGATGGGTTTCAAGGACTTGGTATGCAGCTCTGAACAGTACTTTTTCAGCAAAGTTTTCTCCGTAAATCTGTGAAGCAACATCGGTATCAAAGAACTAGTCGCAGTGATCCAGCACCATCAACATCGCTTTGGTCCCAAAATCCATTGTCACCTGTTTTAAAAAAAACAAAATCCAGTCCGGCTCTTCTTTAGAATCCAAGGGGTTAATTATATAACATGCAATCATCAATCTAAACAAGAGAGCCGAGCCACAGCCAGTGACCTCACCTAGAGCCAACCTTTGTTCCTTCACTTGTCCCATTACCACCTCATCTTGTCTTGAATATCTCATAATGTCTCTCAATGTCTCTTAATCTCTCCTGCATTCTATCCTATCACTGACGTTCCCTTTTGTTCTTTCATCCATTCCCCCTTTTCCCAGCCCCTAAATTTGCTTTCCATTTCCTGCTTTTTTCCAGTTCTGATGAAAGGTCTTCGACCTTAAACGTAAACTCTGTCTCTCTCTAAAGGAAAGCTGCCTCACCTGCTGAGTTTTTCCAGCATTTTCTGTTGTTATTTCGGATTTCCAGCATCCGAAGAATTTTGCAATCGTATTAACATTCACACAGTTTTTTAAAGAAGACAGAACCAGTCACACAGGCATTTAAAAGAGACCGGGCCTAACATGCAGGCTTTTTAAAGAGACTGGACCAGTCACAGGGGCCGTTTAAAGAAACAGGACCAGTCAGTCAGGCCGTTTAAAGAGGCAGGACCACTCGCACAGGTTTTGTAAAGAGACATGACCAGACACAAAGGATTTTCAGAGCGACAGGCCAAGTCACAACACGTTTTTATAGAGACAGCACCAGTCACACAGGCTATGTAAAGAGACATGTCCAGTCACAGAGGCTTTTGTTAGGAGATGGGACTCGACACAGTGGCTTTTAAAAGAGACAGGACCGGTCACACAGGCATTTTTAAAGAGACAAGACCAGTAACACAGACTATTTGAAGAGATATGACCAGTCATGCATGCTGTTTCAAGCGGCAGGACCTGTCAAACAGGCTGTTTAAAGAGACAGGACCAGTCAAACAGGTTATTTATCGATATATGACCTGTCACAAATACCTTTTAAAGAGACAGGACCAGTCTCACAGGCTATGAAAAGAGGCAGGTTGAGGCACATAGGCTTTTTCAAGAGGCAGGACCAGTCACTCAGGCTTTTTAAAGAGACAGGACCTGCCAGACAAACCTTTTAAGAGACAGAACCAGTCACACAGGCTACTTAAAGAGAGAGGACCAGCGATACAGTCTATTTAAAGAGACAGGACCAGTCACACAGGCTTTTTAAAGAGATAGAACAAGTCTTTCCGGATAATGAAAGAGACAAGTTCAATCACACAGGCCTTTATGGGATAGAACAAGTCAAAAAGGCTTTTAAAAGAGACAGGACATACGAACAAAAGAACATAATGGCCCAGAACTTGGTGTCGGGGGCTTGCCGCGCGTGCAAGCTCCCGATCTGTACTCACCCTGCGCGCTGACATCTGAAGCCTGGGCCTGCTTGCATTTCCTGTCACAGGCCCGGTTCAGATGTCGGCGCGCTGTGCTTGCCTGATCCAGCGGCGTAGTTAGTGCGATGTGCCGGCTGAGATCAGGTGAGCACTCTGCAGCCAATCAGGGGAGGGGAAGGTTCATTCATGAGTTTGAGAGTAAGAACTGTCAAACTCATGAAAACTACGGGGGCCCAAAACACTATTTAAACTTTAAATACAAATTTAAAAAACATCCCAATCATTAAATTAAGTATAAATAAGTAAAAAAAAATGTAAATAAAAATTTTTTTTTTTGAAAAAAATAATTTTTTAATAAAAAGGCTCTAAAACTAAACTTACTTTATTGTAGATTCTTTAAAATAATAAACCTTTGGGAAAAAAATCTAAATTGCACTAAAACACCACTTACCTGTAAAAATAAATACTTACGTGTGCTTTATACAAGCGTAAAGACCGGAGGCCTTTAGACATGTGCAAATCCCCCAAAACAGAGGAAATCCAAGACACACGTGCTGCCCCCTGCAGCGCATGCGCTAGCCATTTCAACTCTTGGGTTAGAGGAGAGGAAATGCCGGTTTTCAGCGCATGCGCTGTGCATGCTGAAAACCGGCATTTCCTCTGGCCAGATGCGTGAGTATCCCTTCTGTACTCACCCGTTTGGGGATGAATTACTGCCCCAATAAAGAGGAGCAGGAATAGGCCATTAAGCCCTACGAACCTGCTCCACCATTCAATGCAATCGTGGCTGATCTTCTGCCTCAACTGCATTCACCGGCCCTATCGCCATATCCCTTGATGCACTTACTAGTCTGAAATCTATCAACATCTGTTTTGAATATACCAATACCCTCCACAGCCCTCTGGGGTAGATAATTCAAAAGATTCACCACCCTCTGTGTGAAGAAATGTCTTCTCCTCTCAGTCCTGAATTGAATAGCCTTTATCCTGAGGCTGTGCTCACTGGTTCTAGACTACACAGCCACGGGAAACATTCACCCAGTATCCACCCTATCAAGCCTTGTAATAATTTAGTATGCTTCCATGAGATCCCCTCTCATTCTTCTATGTCAAGAGAATACAGGCCTAGTTTACCTAACCTCTTCTCATACGACAGTCCCGCCATCCCAGGAATCAATCTCGTGAACCTTCATTGCAACCCCTCTATAGCAAGTATATCCTTCCGTAGGTAAGGAGACGATAATTGTACATAGTACTCCATGTGTGGTCTCATCAAGGCCCTATATAATTGGAGTAAGACGTCTTTATTCCTGTACTCGGATCATCTTGTAATGAAGGCCAGCACACCATTTTCCTTCAAAATTGCTTGCACCACCTGCACAATCACTTCCAGTGACTCATGTACAAGGACACCCAGATGCCTTTGAGCATCTGCATTCCCCAATCTTTCAGCATTTAGGAAATACTCTGCCTTTCTGTTTTTTCAACCAAAATGGTTAACTTCACATTTATCCACATTATATTCCATCTGCCATTTTCTCGCCCACTCACTGACCCTGTCGAGATTCCCTTGAAGCCTCTTCACATCCTCTTCACAACTGACACTGCCACCCAGCTTTGTATCATCAGCAAATTTGGAAATGTTACAATTAATCCCCTCATCCAAATCATTGATTTAGATTGTGAATAACTGGGGTCCAAGCAACAATCCTTGTGGTACCCCAGTAGTCACAGCCTGCCATGCTGAAAAAGACCCGTTAATCCCTACTCTTTGTTTTCTGTCTGTCAACCATTTCTCAATCCATGCTAGTATATTACCCACAAATCAGAGTGCTCTAATTTTCATCACCAATCTCTTGTGTGGGAACTTATCGAAGGACTTCTGAAAATCCAAATACACCACATCTACAGGTTTCCCTTTGTCTACTCCACTAGTTACATTCTCAAATAGCTCCAATAGATTTGTTAAACAGGATTTCTCTTTCGTAAAGCCATGTTGACTCTGCCCAAACTTACTATTAGTTTCTAAGTGGTCAGTTATTGCATTCTTTATAATAGTTTCCAGCATGTTCCCAACTACTATTGTAAGGCTAACAGGCCTGTAGTTCCCCGTTTCCCCTCTCCCTCCTTTCTTAAATAGCGGGGTTACATTTGCTATCCTCCAATCTGCAGGCACTGTTCCAGAATCTGTAGAATTTTGGAAGATGACAACCAATGCGTCCACTATCCCAAAAGCCAGATCTTTCAAAACCCTAGGTTGTAGGTCAGCGGGTCCTTGGGGTTTAACGACTTTTAGTCCCATTAATTTTGCTCGTAATTTTTTTACTTATAATAATTTCTTTAAGTTCCTCATTCTCGCCACACCCTTGGTTTTCTCATATTTCTGGGAGGTTTATTTTGTCTTCCACCGTGAAGACAGAAACAAAGTATTTATTTAATTTATCTCCATTTCCTCATTCCCCATTATAAATTCTCCCCTCTCTCAATGTGAAGGACTTACATTTACCTTCGCCTGCCTTTTCCTTTTCACATAACTTTAGAAGCTTTTACAATCCGTTTTTATATGCTTCGCTAGTTTGTGCTCATATTCCATTTTCACTTTCTTATCAATGGCTTGGTCTCCCCTTGCTGATATCTAAAAGGATCCCAATCCTCAAGCTGACCAATTTTTTGGCAACTTTATAAGCTTCCTCCTTTGACTTAATACCAGCTTTAATTTATTTTGTAAGGCATGGTATGATCACTTTTCCTTTTCGGTTTTTATGCCCTAGAGCAATAAATGTTTGTTGCAAATGATGCATTATTTCCTTGAATGTTAGCCATTGTATGTTTACCATCATACCTTTTAATGCAGTCTCCCAATCTACCATCATACCCTTGTAGTTTCCTGTTTAGATTGAAGAACTTCGTTTCAGATTGGATTACATCTCTCTCAAACTTAATGTAACTTTCAATCATATTATGGTCACTTGCCGCTAAAGGCCCCTTTAAAAAAAGAATATTGATTTGCATCTCGCTTGCATTACAAGAATTCGTCCTCCACACTTTCAGGGGCAAGTTGCTTTGTCCAGTCAATAAGTAGATTAAAGTCTCCCATGATTACCGTATTGCCCTTGTTAAATGTACTTCTAATTTCTTGATTGATATAGTGCCCTACATTACGACTACTGTTTGGTGGCCTATACACAACTCCCACCAATGTTGCTGTGTCTTAGCTCCACCCAAATTGATTCCAGTTCCAACGTCACGATCTGCCGAGCCAAGAGCTTTTATCTCTACCATACCGATCTCAGCCCTTATTGACCGAGTTACGCTACCTCCTTTTCCCTTTGGTCTGTCCATCCTAAATGTTGAGTACCCTGGAACATTCAGTTCCCAGCTTTGGTTACCCTGCAACCATGTCTCTGTAATGGCAAATACATCATCCCATTTACTAATAGTGCCATTAATTCATCCACCTTGTTGGGAATGCTACGTGTATTTAGGTAAAGTGCCTTCAACATTGTCTGTTTAATATTTTTCTGCACTTTGTCCCTCAACAGTAAACTGTAGGCCTTTGTTTCTGCTCCCTACTAATTTTGCTGGATTCTTTTCTAACGTTCACTTCCAGCTTTGTTTCTCTCCATTCTGGGCCCACACTTAGCTTCCCAGCTCCGTCACAAACGAGTTTAAATCCTTCCGTACAGCACAAACAAACTCCCCTGCGAGGGTACTGGTACCCGTTCTGACGAGGTGTAATCTGTTCAGCTTATACAGGTCCCATCTTCCCCAGAATCGGTTCCAATGCCTCAGGAATTTAAATCCCTCCCTCCTACACCATCTCTCCAGCCCCGCAATCACTTGGTCTATTCTCCAATTTCTTCTCGCGCTAGCATGTGGCACTGGGAATATTCCTGAGATTACTAGCTTTGAGGTCCAGCTTTTTAATTTATTTCTTAGCTCACTATATTTTGCTGGCAGGACCTCATCCCTCTTTCTACCTATGTGATTGGTACCGATATGGGCCACGGCCTCTGACTGTTCATTCTCCCACTTCAGAATGTCCTGCAGCCGCTCAGTGACATCCTAAAAATTACATGAAATAACTAAAGTATTATGCACACACGCAGCCTCCCCCATGCACGCATTCGATCACTGAACCCCTGCTTTCAGAGGAACGGAAGTGCCGGCCATTAATTCTGTAAATCATGGTTAACTGAATTGAACCGGTTCAAAGTTCTGGAAACTGCTGCGGGTGATGTCTCCTTTGGTGAGAGCAGCCAGAATCAAGGCCATGGCACCATAGGTGGCTTAGCTGCACAGGGTGGGGGGAGGAAGATGAGTGGAAGAGCAATAGTGATAGGGGATTCATTGTTTAGGGGAACTGATAGGCGTTTTTTTGGACGCAGTCATGGCTCCAGGATGGTAGGTTGCTTCCCTGGTGCCAGGGTCATGGATGTCACTGAACGGCTGCAGGACACTCTGAGGGGCGGGGTTGAAGAGCGTAAGCTCGTTGTCTATATTGGCACCAAAGACATAGGCAGAAGCAGGAATGAGGTCCTGCAGGGTAGGGAGCTAGAAAAGAGATGAAAAAGCACGACCTCAAAGGTAATAATCTCCAGATTACTCCCGGTGCCACGTGCTAGTGAGTACAGGAGTAGGAGGATAGAACAGTTGAATGCCTGGCTGGAGTTAGGGTGCAGGAGGGTGGTCTTTAGATTCCTGAGACGATGGGGCCTTATCTGGGGGAGCTGGGACCTGCACGAGCCGAACGGATTACACCTCAATGGAGCCGGGGCCAATATTCTCACGGGGAGGCTTCCTAGTGATGTTGGCTAATTTAGCTTGGCAGAGGGATGGGCACCAGCATATAGGAGTAGAATAGAGAAATAACGTGCGTAAAATGGCGAGTGTGTTGGATAGTACTAGAGAACAAAGTAGTACTGGGTGCAGAAGTAGTTACATATTAGATTGGAACAGACTAAGAAAGAATACACACAATTTCAAAATAGTTTTCGAATGCAAGTACGTAACCGCAAAACGTGTGGTGAATAAGGTTGTTGAGATACAAGCACACTTAACGGTGTGACAATATGATGTTGTGGCAATAACGGATACGATGCTTAAAAACGGTGAGGACTGGGCACATTATATTCAAGGGTACACGGTGTTCAGAAACGGTAGGGAATGAAAACAGGGAGGTGGGGTGGCAGTGCCACTTAAGGAAGGCATTGTAGTTTTGGAATGGGAGTACGTTCTTGATGGGACAAGGACAAAATCCGTTTGGTTAGAGATGAGGAGCACAAAGCCTACGATCACGCTATAGGGGTTATTCTACAGGATTCAAATAGTGAGAGGAAGGTAGAGGAGCGACTCTGCAGGGAAATCGCAGCAATATGCAAGAGCTATAGTGTGGTGATGCTGTGGGACTTTACTTACCCCAAACTCGATTGGGAAAATGCGAGGATAAAGGGGAAGGAGGGGTGAATTTCGGTAATGTGGTCAGGAGAATTTACTTGACAAGTATGTTAGGCACTTTTAGGAATGAGGCATTGCTTAATGTAATGCTGTGGAATGAGGTCGACCATGTGTCTGTGGGAGAGCACTTGGGGACGAGTGATCATCGTTTCATAAGATTTAAATTAGCAATGGAGAGGAGCAAGGACCAATCTATAATGGCACTTCTGAACTGGAATAGGGCTAACTTCAATGGGATGCATAGAGCCAGGTTAAAATGGAAACAAAGACTGACAGGAAAAACTGTAATGGAACAATCAGTGATCTTTAAGGAGGAGATGTTCCAAGTACAGACTAGGTACATTCCAACAAGAAGGAAGGTTAAGGGAACCAAAGTAAGTGCTCCTTGGATGACGATAGCGATAGAGAAGATGACGAAAGAAAAAAGAGCATTTATGATGAATGTCAGGTGAATTCTACAAGGGATAACCACACTAAATACAATAATTTGAGAGTGAAAGTGAAGATGAAAATGAGATTGACAAAGAGGGAGTATGAGCGTAGAATGGCAGGTAACATGAGGGTATCCAGAAATCTCTATGGGCATGTAAACAATAAGCGGGTATTAAGAGGTGGGGTGGGCCTATTAGGGACAAAGGAGGTGATATATGCTTAGAGGTGCAAGGCAAGGCTAGAATTAATACTGTGTATCGGTATTTACTAAGGAGGTGGACGCTGGCAAAATATCGATGGAAGTGGAAACGGTAGAAGCAATGGGAAGTGTGAAAATTGATCGGCAGGATGTACTAAAAAGGCCGGGTATGCTTAGAGTGGATAAATCGCCTGGTCCAGATGGCTTACATCGCAGGTTTATAGGGAATTGAGGGAGGAAATAGCAGAAGGACTTGCCATAATTATCCAATCATACCTCCATGTTGGGGAAGTGCTTGAGGATTGGAAAGTGGCAAATGTGAGAACATTGTTCAAGAATGGGTGTAAGGTCAATCGTAGAAACTTCAGGCCGTTCATTTTAATATCAGTGATGGGTAAACTATTAGAAAAAATAATTAAGGAAACATTTAACGGGCACTTGGAGAGTTTTAATCTAATGAAGGAGAGCCAACATGGATTTGTAAAATGCAGATCGTGTTTGACTAATGTAATTGAATGTTTGATGAAGTAACAGGGAGGATTGATGAAGGGAATGCAATGGATTTTATCTACATGGATTTTAGGGAGGCGTTTCATAAATTACCACATAGAAGTTTGAGTAACAAAATTGATGCGCATGGAATAGATGGGTCAGTGGCAGCTTGGATAAGGAATTGACTTAAAGACAGGAAACAACGAGTTGTAGTAAATGGCTGTTTCTCAGACTCAAGGATGGTAGACAGATTATGCTGAATTTTTATAAAGCGCTCGTTAGGCCACAACAGGTCTATTGCATCCAGTTCTGGTCAACACACTATAGGAAGGATGTGAAGGTACGTGAGAGGGTGCAGATGAGATTTACCAGAATGCTCCCGGGTATGGGGGATATTAGCGACAAGGACAGGTTGGAGAAGCTTGTTGTCTTTCCATTTGAGAAAAGGAGGTCGAAGGATGATTTGATAGATGTGTACATGATTATGACTGGTTTGGATAGACTAGAAGATGAAAGGTTGTTCCCACCAGTTGAAGGTACAGCGACTGGGGACCACAGATTTAAGATTTTGGCCAAGAGATGCAGGGGGGACGTGAGGAAAAACGTTTTTATGCAGCGAGTAGCAATGACCTGGAACTCGCTGCCAATGGAAGTGGTGCCAGCGGAGACGCTCAGGCCTAGAAATTCAGTTGGTTGCACCAGCCGTTAGCGCCTTAAGAGAAGTGAACTTCGGGCGCTATGCGTGTAGCATCCGGGCGCAGCGCGATCTGCGCCTCGCCCCAAATTAAGTAGACATTTAGCACCGGTGCAAAGTGTTAGCGCGCGCTCACCTGCGCGCGCAGAAAATGACGTCATACCCTCGTGCAACGCCCTTTGCGCGCCCCGATCCAGAACTTCAGTGGTACCGCCCCATTGTGTGGCCGGCGGCCCGAACGCTTGTTTAGTGGAATGCAACAGAGCCGACGCGGGCCCCGGGGAGCGTAAATTAAAGGGCACTTACCCTGCACTATAAAGGGCAGCCATTTTGCAGCAAACACTCTTGTGCAACGGATTTCTGGAGAGAGACCAAGGAAGACAGCTTTCTGGTTAGGGCCAACACTAGCTCAGGTATTTTTGGCTTCAGGCCAGAGTGTTGCAAGTGGCCTCTTGGATATTTGACTGTTTGGCAGCATATTATGGGGGCTGCATGGGGTGCCAACGCTGAGTTTCAGCGTCATGTCCGTAGGGCTCGCAGAAGCGGTGTGAGAGCGGCAGCCCTGGCTAGACGCAGAGGGGGCAACAGGCGTCGGCAACATAGGCCTTACCCAGTCAGGGCATACCACCAGCAGCGCTCCTGCCTCAACATGGGTGGCGCGCGATGTGTAATAAGGCTGAGATTCCGAAAGGAGCTGGTTGGAGAGATCTGCCATCTGCTTCGCAGAGATCTGCGTCCAAAGCTCAGGAGCAGGACGTCTCTGTCGGTGGAGGCGAAGTTGACGGTGGCCTTGAACTTCTATGCCACCGGCTCCTTCCAATCCGCTGCTGGGGACATTGCTAACATATCCCAGTTCGCCGTGCACTGCTGCATCCGCCAGGTGACCGATGCCCTTTTCAGAAGGAGACGCCAATTCATCTCCTTCCCCATGGCCCTGGAGAGGCAGCATCAGCGTGCACTGGGATTTGCAAGATTTGCGGCATTCCCCTTGGTGCAGGGCGCAATTGACTGTACGCATGTGGCATTGCGGGCACCTGTGGAGCATGCCGAGGATTACCGCAACCGGAAGGGCTACCATTCCCTCAATGTGCAGCTGGTGTGTGACCACAAGCAGCGCATCCTAGCTGTCAATGCCCGCTTTCGAGGCAGCAGCCACGATGCCTTTGTCCTGCGGCAGACAACTGTGCATGACATGTTCGAGGCACAGCCTCCCCCAAGAGGATGGCTTCTCGGGGACAAAGGCTATCCTTTGTGTACCTGGCTCATGACCCCGCTCCGCGCGCCCAGGACCCCTGCTGAAGAGGCATACAACGAGAGTCATCAAGCGAGCATGAACATAATTGAGCAAACAATTGGCGTCCTCAAGCAGCGGTTCCACTGCCTGGATCGTTCCGGCGGATCTCTGCAGTATTCCCCGGACCGAGTGTCCCAATTCGTCGTTGTTTGCTGCATGCTGCACAACCTGGCTCTCCGCAGGACTCAGGCACTGCCACCTCACGTTGGACCACCACCTCAGGAGGAGGAGCAGGAGGAGCATGAGGAGGAGGAGCAGGAGGAGGAGGAGTACCATCCCAGGAGGGAGCGAGATGGTCCAAGGGCCGTCCGTCGGCGGCTTATTGAACGTCACTTCTAAGCCCACTGTCAGGGAATGCCTTGTGGCCATGAAGGAACATGAACACAGCCGCTCCGCAAGCCCTCAGCCGGCGAAGGCAACAAACACAGCAACAAACATGGACACTCTCTGAATAAAGAGGAATCTTTATTTTAGACCAATGAAACCCCTTCCCACATGAAACACAGAAACATTCAACGGCCACAAAAAACAGTACATCAAATGACTCACTCCCACAACCTGGGGAGGAATAACTGAACATTTGGACAAAAATGGCCTTCATCCTCGTCCTTAACCCAAAAAACATCCCCAGAAACAAAACAACCATCCCCAAAAGAAACATAGGCATCGCCATATAAAATAACACTTGGCCACACCGTCTACTTATTGGGCCGCGAGGGCGAGACCTTGTCGAGCCTTTTGGGGCCCCTGCCCAGCCTGCTGCTCCTCCGCAAGCTCTGCCCAGTGGCTGCTGCGAGGCTGGGGGAAGGCTTCTGAGGGTCAGATGTCCTTCCGGCAGATGCCCTTGGGGGGCGGCCTAGACGGGGTTTGGCCCTCGAGGGGCCGGCTGGTGATTGGTGCAGCTGTGCCTGGCCAACATCATTCGCAACCGCTTGCCATTGAGGCGCCACTGGGGGAGTGGCGGTGACGGCTGGAGGAATGCATGCAATCTGGCGGATGGTAGGCGCTGGCTGGTGATGTGGCACTCTGGCACTCGCCGGGGCCTGCACTGCAGCATGCGCACCAATCTGCTGAAGGGCAGCCCGCTGTGCTGCTGCAGCGCGGCGGGTGTCCAGGCGATGCCTGGCTGACGCAGCGCGTGTGGCAGCAGTGAGTGCCCCTGTTGCCCTGGTCTGCGACCGCCACAGAGCAGCCACTGTCTGGGTGGCATCACTGATCAGCCGGCCACTCGCGGCATGTGAGGCCCCGAACTCGCGCACACTACTAGCCAGGGAGTCGATCGCCTCAGGCATCCGTGCCACTACCCCCATCAGCTCGGTGTGCCGGCGATCCGAATCCTGGGCCATTTGATCGAGGTGGCGCACCTCCTCTGAGTAGAACGTGGCCAACTGGAGTCCGGAGTCGCCCGCTGGGGAGCAGGGGGCAGAGCTGCCCGACCCTTGCCACGTTGCCGGCGGCGACTGGGCCCAGCAACTGCACTCCTCTCCGATCCTTCCCCCCTCTGGGGGGAAGGCCGCGGACCACCCGCAGCCCTCCTGGGTTGCTGGACGCCACTGGTCCCAGCAGATCAACTCCCCTCCGACACTTCCTCCAGGCTCTCCTCCAGGGAAGACGTGTCCACTACTTCGGCATCTGCAGCCGGACCTGAGTGCTGCACTGATGGTCTGCCTTCCTGTTCCTCCTCCTCCTCCTCCTCCTCCTCCTCGGAGGGGCTGTCACTGGCAGCTTCAGGGAGCTCCTCGTCACCAGCTGAAAGCAGGAAGGCACAAGAGTAGCTTTAGAGTGAGGAGAGGGCGTCAGCGAGGGAGGCATGACTGGTGGCATTCAGCGCATTGGACGGACAGTGGCAAAGGAGGTAGATCGGATGCGCAAGTGCGACGAGAGAGGTCCAAAAGGTGATGTCCATACCATTGCGGCCCAGAAGAGGGTCGGCATCTCCACAGGCGACAGGCCCAATCACCCGGGCTCCCATGAGGTGACTCACGCGCTCCTCCAGGGGAGTGAGCTCCTGGATCTGGGGGCGGCCTCCCCCGGTCTCCTCCTGGTGCCTTCGGTTGTTGGCAAGTTTTGCCTGCAAGAGAAAGGGCGGCCTGTAAGTACGGTGTGTAGCCCTGATGTGGTGTGCACTGCCTCCCATGGTGGAATAGCTTGGCCAGTGTGTAGCCCTGATGTGGTGTGCGCTGCCTCCCATGGTGGAATAGCTTGGCCAGTGTCTAGCCCTGATGTGGTGTGCGCTGCCTCCCATGGTGGAATAGCTTGGCCAGTATGTAGCCCTGATGTGGTGTGCGCTGCCCCCCATGGTGGAATAGCTTGGCCAGTGTGTAGCCCTGATGTGGTGTGCACTGCCTCCCATGGTGGAATAGCTTGGCCAGTGTGTAGCCCTGAAGTGGTGTGCGCTGCCTCCCATGGTGGAATAGCTTGGCCAGTGTGTAGCCCTGATGTGGTGTGCGCTGCCTCCCATGGTGGAATAGCTTGGCCAGTGTGTAGCCCTGATGTGGTGTGCACTGCCTTCCATGGTGTAAAGTGCAGAATTTGCAATTGATGTTCATGACTGTCCGATAGCTGCTGGCTGAGGGCTGGCCATTAGGGCTTTCAGGTCCCTTTGCCCATCATGCCAGGTGTACATGCAAGGATGAGGAGGAGACTGGAAAGGGTACTCACCCTGACAATCCTGGTCAGGTCATTAAACTTCTTCCGGCATTGGACATTGTCCCTGGGGGCATCGCCGGTGGCCGACTCCCAGCGGGCGACCTCCCTCCAGGCTTTCCTATAGACGCTGGTGGGAGGCTTCCTGCCAGTGTCCGGGAACAAGAGGTGCTGTCTCTTCTCCAAGGCCCTCACCATCACCTTCAAGTCATGGGCTGAGAAGCGCAGGGCACGCTCACGGGCCTTCTGTACCGTTGCCATGGCTCCTTCTGATCACCAGCAGTGTTCAGGCCTAGCTGGAAGGCTGCAGTGTGCAGGCCGTTGCAGCAGACCAAGTCGACCCTTCCCCCTTTAAGAGCTGGCCGGCGCCACGGTGTCTGCTGTCAATCAAGAAATGACCACACCTGCGCTGCGCCCGGCCTCGGCGCTATCCCTCAGCACCGCCGGCTTAGCGCCTAAAGATAGGCGTGCATCGCCAGTTTTAGCGCTCAAGCAACCTCTTAGGGCGAAGCAACTGAATATCGGCGAAGTGCCCTCGACTTTGCGCCGGGCGCAAACTTTAGCGCCCGCCCGACTTTACCGCCCCAAAACTGGCTATACTGAATTTCTAGGCCTCAATGTTTTCAAGGGGAGACTTGGTAAGAACTTGAGGGAAATAAACTTGAAGGGCTATGGTGATAGAGCGGGGAATGGGACTGACTGCATTGCTCTACAGAGATCCGTCACAGACTCGATGGGCCGAATGGACTCTCCTGTGCTGGTATGACTCTATGATTCTATGACTCTACGAATTACTGTTCTTGTCATTTACTCCCCGCCCCAGTTCCTATCGGTGTATCTGGTAAGTCTCTGTACCCAGCTATTAATTCTATAAACGATGTTTCACTGAATTACTGTTCTTGTCATTTACTCCCCCGGTAACCCCACCCCCACTCCCCGCATTGGTGTTCCTGGTAAGTCTCTGTATTAATTCTGTAAATTACGCTTAACTGTATTTCTCTCCTCGTCATTCCCCAGGCCATCCACGCTGCTGTTGGCTATTGATACTGGAAGTAATACAATGTTACCAAGATTCAAATTTGCTATATTCAACTCAGGCAATAATATTGTAGGAGACTCTTTATTTAACGAATTTCAGTCCGCTATCTCCACTCAACATTTGTAATAGATCACAAGAATGCTGTCTTCGTATAGGAGATTTTTCACCACATGGTGTAAGGCCATCGACCTGAAACGTTCAATCTGTTTATCTCTCCACAGATGCTGTCTGACCCGCTGAGCATTTCCAGCATTTTCTGCTTTTATTTCAGATTTCCAGCAACCGCAGTATTTTGCTTTTGTGTTCACTTAATGGTCGGTTTGGTTACTTTCACAGAGTCACAGGAACAAATCCTGGCAGATCACATCCACATCTTCAAATGTCTGAAATATCCACTAAGCATTCAGTTCCAGTCAGTTTCCCATCATCTCCAGTTCTGCATTAGTGACACTGCTCCTGATGGTTGGAATAGGATTACAAACATAATTTGCATTCTCGCAAAATATTCATTCAGCCAATTTCAATATATTTATTTCAGATTTCCAGCATCCATCGTATTTTGCTTTTGTTTTCACCTAACACTTGGTGTAGGTAGTTACACAGAGTCACAGGAACAAATCCTAGCAGATCTCATACACATGCTATCTATTTCGAAACTTTGTTTTGAATTTACAATTGGATCGCATGCCCGTCTGGCACAGTTTAGTGGATCTGTCAGTGAGACCCAGAGGATTTTCTATTGCCTCCTGCTGTATTTCAGGATAAACAATCCCAGCTGATTGTAACTGAAGCACTGAGGATAAGGAAATCCTTTCATATCTTCTAGTCTAATATTCTCTGCACAAGTTCGAAACCAACAGGTGAAAAACAAGGATGAGTCTCTTTAATTTCTGTTCAGATACTGTACAAACGCATTCAGTGGGACTTTGCTTTTGGGGTTAAATCATTTGATTCGATCTAATAAATGCACTTAATGAGACATTATCTGGCCAATTACTACTAATTATTTTAATTAAAATCCTTCCTTTGCAATGTTATTTTGAAAAACTTCAATACAATCATCTGAAATTTGTGTATTTCAACAAAAATGCAGGAAACTCAATCTTTAAGACAATTCTTCCAGCCCAATTATCTTTATAACTGCAGTAATTTGTATTTATTATCTTAGCATCCGTACATTTTAAATAAAGTTGCGTGTGGTTATTGCATGTCAAAGTTGCACATTCTGTATTTTACTGTTGTATTGATTTTCTGTTGGAAATATAATGGATGTTCTAACCAGGAGCTGGAATCCAAGCGGGATTTCAACTTCGCTAACACAGGGGCACAGAAGCGAATTGCACCGCTCCAAATGCTGACTGATCCTGGTACACGAAGGCTTCCTGACAGGTCCTCGTCCTTTGTGTCCCTGGTGGTGCTTTTTGTCTGCTGGGCTAAATGTTGCTCAATCATTTAATCTCTCATTCATCAAACATATGTTACTTTCCTGATGTATTGATTCCAATTTCATTTATTGATTCCACAATGTATTCCCTATTATTCTTACAATAAACCCTGTATTCAGCTCCACAGGTAATAGAATTAGAATATATCATTGATTGTCGGTAATGAGTTGCAGGTTTCACCCCGAATTACAATAAAATGCATTTTTTGCTCCCAGCCTAATGTATAATGACCCTGTTTGTTTTCCTTCCTCACAGTTAACTTAATAACGATTGTGATCCTGTCTCGGCAAAAGTGCGGTCTCTCCAAATGTGTTACTCGCTACCTGGTGGCCATGGCAGCGGCAGATCTACTGGTCATTATCCTCGACCTGATTTTGAGGCAGATTCCGATTGTTTATAGGGAACAGTTTAGCTTTGTCATGTTCATCCCCGTGTGTAATATCCATGGCGTCCTGCTTTATGCAGCCACAGACTGTTCTGTCTGGTTCACCGTCACTTTCACCTTTGATCGATTTGTGGCCATTTGTTGCCAGAAGCTGAAAACTAAATATTGCACCGAGATAACGGTGGCTGTGGTTCTGGGAACAGTGACTGTGCTGAGCGGTTTAAAGAACATCACCTGGTATTTTATGTTAGCACCTAATTATGGGCTTATGAACTACCCCTGGTTTTGTATGGTAAAAGACGCTGTTTGGTATTCACGGGTCTGGGTTGCAATCGAGTTCCTTCATCAAGTGGGGTACCACAGGGATCTGTCCTGGGCCCCCAGCTGTTCACAATTTACATTAATGACCTGGATCAGGGAGTCGGATGCAGCATTTCCAAATTTGCAGACGACACTAAACTAGGAGGGGGGGTGGGCTCAGAGGAAGAGACCAGGAAGCTCCAGAGCGATTTGGACAGACTGGGCGATTGGGCGGATAAATGGCAGATGCACTATAATGTGGACAAGTGCGAAGTTATCCACCTTGGGTGCAGGAACGGGAGGGCAAATTATTATTTAAATGGCAATAGATTGGGAGAGGGGGAAGTACAGAGAGACCTGGGTGTTCTTGTACACCAGTCACTGAAGGCGAGCATGCAGGTGCAACAGGCGGTCAAGAAGGCAAACGGTATGCTGGCCTTCATAGCAAAAGGGTTAGAATACAGGAACAGGGATACCTTGCTGCAGCTGTACAGGGCACTGGTGAGACCACACCTCGAGTACTGTGTACAGTTTTGGTCGCCTCATCTGAGGAAGGATGTTCTTGCCATGGAGGGGGTGCAGCGGCGATTCACCAGGCTGATACCAGGAATGGCGGGAATGACCTATGAGGAGAGACTATGTAGTTTAGGGATGTACACACTGGAGTTTAGAAGATTGAGAGGGGACCTCATAGAAGTGTATAAAATTCTGACAGGTCTAGACAGACTGGATGCAGAAGGAATGTTTCCCTTGGCGGGTGAGAACAGAACTAGAGGACATAATTTAAGGATAAGGGCTAAACCATTTAGGACAGAGATGAGGGGGAATTTCTTCACTCAGAGAGTGGTGAACCTGTGGAACTCATTGCCACAGAGGGCAGTGTACGCCAGCTCATTAAATATATTTAAGAGGGAATTAGATATATTTCTACGGGCAAAAGGGGTTAAGGGTTACGGAGAGAAGGCGGGGACGGGATACTGAATTAAAGGATCAGCCATGATCTCATCGAATGGCGGAGCAGGCACGAAGGGCCGAATGGCCTACTCCTGCTCCTATCTTCTATGTATCTATGTATCTATCATATTCTATCTCCGGGGGTCCCATTTGTTCTGATTCTGCTGTTCAATGCTGTCACCATCAGACACATTTTAGTGTCCAGCAGGGCCCGCAGGAGACTCCGAGGACCCGGCTGTGCGAAGAGTCCCAGAGACCCAGAAATGGAGAGCCGCAGGAAATCCATAATTTTACTGCTTGTTATCTCTGGCAATTTCATCCTGTTATGGACAGTGATTATGGTTTATTCTATATGGTACCGGATGTGGGTATTGGGGTATCGATCTGTACATCTAGCTATTTATGTACAAGAAATGGGATTCATGCTCCAGCTGCTAAGTTGCTGCACAAACACTGGGATTTATGCCGTCACCCAGGCTAAGTTCAGAGAGCAGTTGAAGAATGTGGGGAAATATCCATTTACACTGATTGTAAAATTCATTAAAGGATGAGAAGATGCGGAGATTTTGCAGCCTGAGAGATCCGTGGGCCTGATATTGTGGCGAGTTGCTCTCGCTCGTCTGTGGGTTCAGTGACCTGGGACATTAACATGCTTACTCACACACTGTCTGCACTGGGCTCCCTGTGAGGGGCTGGGCCACCTGTCAGGCCTTTCTGGAAAGGCACAAGTGCCCTTGAAAAAGATGGCCGGTGCTAAGGCACCGACTGAAGTAGCACAACCCCCGCCGGCAACGGGATGACAGACACCTTGCCCTAGTCAAAGATGGTGGTACCGAGCAATGAGCAAAGTAGCGGGACACTCTCAATAACCCCTCCACCCGCACAAAGATGGCACCTGTCGGGGACTATCCCCGGCAGATCGGTTGATGCCATTGAGGCTTCCGCTTTCACGAAGCGATTCCAAGTGTGTGGCGATGGGAACTAAGCATCCGGAGGGCAGGAGCAGCTGGAGGTCTAGTTACCATGGGAGCCAGCGGTTAGGGGAAGCGGCCCGGTATGGCCCTGCACGGCCTGCAGGACACAAGCAGCCCAGCACAAGGCCCCGGGTCGGCCCGCCTGCCCGCCGCCTGCATACTGACTGTGGCCCCGCTACACGTGTAGACTAGGCACCGTCTCCACGCTATCCTAGGCAGGTACAGAACGGATTAGATACAGAATAAAGCTTCCTCTACACTGTCCCATCAAACACTCATACAGTAGGTCCAGCATGGATAAGATACAGAGCAAAGCTAACTCTGCACACTCCATCTAACACTCCCAGGAAATGTCCCTCTACACTGTCCCATAAACCAAAGCAAGACAGGTGCAACAGGGTTATATATAGAGAAAAGATCCCTCTGCACACTAATATCTAACACTCCCAGGAAATATACAGCACTGGATAGATACAGATTCAAGCTCCCTATATTGTTTCCATCAACACTCCAAGGGCAGGTACATCATGGACTATATATATAGCCATGGTTTGGAGATGTCGGTGTTGGACTGGGGTAGACAAATGTAAGAAATCACACAACACCAGGTTATAGTCCAACAGCTTTATTTGAAATTACAAGCTTTCGGAGCGCTGCTCCTTCGTCAGGTGAAGTGGAGAGATGCATATAAAGACAGCTTATATAGTCAGTGAATAATGTCAGATGTTTACAGGTAGTCTTTCTAACTGCCATTTATCACACCTCGGCAGAGAGATAATCACAGCAAGGTGTGATAAATGGCAGTTAAAAAGACTACCTGTAAACATCTGACATTATTCTCTGACGATATAAGGTGTGTTTTTATGCATCTCACCACTTCAACTGACGAAGGAGCAGCGCTCCGAAAGATTGTGATTTCAAATAAAGCTGTTGGACCATAACCTGGTGTTGTGTGATTTCTTACAACTATATATATAGGGCATCGAAACTCGGAAATGTAGCACACAATGAGAAGGATATTAACAGACTTCAAGAGGACGTAGACTGACTGGTCAAAAAGAGAACATAAGAAAGAGGAGCAGGAGTTGGCAATTCAGTTCTTCGATTCTGCTCTACCAATCAATACGATTGTGGCTGAACTTCGGTTAAAACATCATTCGTGCAACACCTTCTAACTGACACTCAATCCTGCATATAAAGTTATCTCCTTACTCAGTTTACTGGCATATTTGGCATTAACAGAATAAAATGTAATTGGAGCAGAGTGCAAGACAGGAAATGCCACGAAAATTTGCCTGGGTCTTTACCCTTATAAACTGTTCCTCAGGCTGGGGGGTTTGAGAACTTCAGATACGTCCCTGACATAATTCTACAGTTCTCTGGTGGCGTTTCTTTCCGAATCCAATCCCTTTGCTTACAACATAGCCTGAACTCTGATTTAATTAGGCAGACACTTGACAGATTCTATTTAACACAGAGAATTGTGAAGTGAATAATGAGAAGAGGCAATGTGATCTAAATGGTTCGCTTTTAAAGGGAGTGCAGGAACAGAGGGACCTAGGCATGTATGTACACTAATCTTTGAAGGTGGCTGGACAATTTGATCCTTCGCTTTATTAATAAGCAGTACAGTACAAAAGCAAGGAAGTTATGCAAAAAGTATATTAAGCACTGATTAGGCTTCAGTTGGAGTATAGTGTCCAATTCTGGGAACCACACTTTAGGAAAATGTCAAGGCCTTGGAGTGTGTGGAGAAGAGATTTACGAGAATCGTACCAGGGATAAGGGAGTTCAGTTATGTGGAGAGACTGGAGAAGCTGGGGTTGTTCTGATTAGAGCAGAGAAGGTTAAGAGGAGATTTGATAGAGGTGTTCAAAAGCCTAAATAGATTTAACAGAGTAAATTAAGGTGCAATTGTTTCCAGTGGCAGTGGGGTCGGTAACCAGAGGACGCAGATTTAATGTGATTGGCAAAAGAACCAGAGACAACATGAGGAGGATGTTGTTTTACACAGCGAGTTGTTGTGATCTGGAATGCATTGACTGAAAGGGCAGTGGATGCAGATTCAATAGTAACTTGCAAAGGGGGTTTGGAAAAAATTATTGAAGTAAAATAAAATACCGGGGAAAGAGCAGAGGAGTGGGATTAATTGTACAGCTCTAACAAAGAAGTGGCACAGGTAGGTGGACCGAATGGCCTCCTTCTGAGCTGTATCATTCTATGATTCTATAATCACCGATACCTTTGAAAATAAGAAACTGAACTTGGCAGAAGAGCAAAGGGCTCTAGGGCTACAGGTGAACAAATAATTAAAAGCAGTATCACTGGACAGCTAAGCAATTAAAATGCTAACAATGAATTGGTGATTATTTCTAAGGCAATAGAATTCAAAAGAACTGAAGTTGGCCAGTGTTGGGAAGTGGTGTTTCACAAGGGTCGGTGCTATGAACACTTGTTCACCATTTACTTAAACAATTAGGACTCAGGAATCGGAAGTGCAATTTCAAACATTGTGGATGCCACCTAAATGGGTGTTTATACTTAATACAGAGGAGGACTGCGACAAAATCCAGGAGACTTTATTAAACTGGCAAAATGGGCGTGTAACTGGCAAATGAACCTCATATAGAGAAATGTGAGCTACTGCATTTTAATAGGAAGAATACGGACCTCACACACTCCTTGGAAAATAAGTTCTAAACGGGGTTGAGGAACAGAGGGATGTGAGGGTACAGTTGCATACATCACTAAAAGTTGCAATGCAGGTTGATAACGCCATAAAAACAAAGAAAGCACTGGGGTTCATTTCTCGAGGGATACAATTGTAAAAAGTGGAAGTTATGTTAAACTTGTATGGAACTTTGGTTAGACCACACTTGGTGTATTGTGTACATGGTCTCCATCTTATAAAAAGGGCATAGATGGACTGGCGAAGGTACAAACAGTCATTACTGGAATGATGCCAGAACTGAGAGGTTATACCTGTCAGGAAAGACTGAACAGGCTGGGGCTCTTTTCTTTAGGAAAGTGAAGACTGAGCGATAATCAGATGGTGTTCTTGGAGATTATGAAATGGTTTCATAGGGTAGATTAGAGAAGGTGTTTCCACTTGCAGGAGAGATCAGAACGTGGGGTCATAGATTTAAGATAGTCATTAAAAATCTAATCGGGAATTCAGGAGGAACCTTTTTAACAAATGAGTGGTTGGAATGTGGAGCTCGCTACCACAAGGAGCAGTTGATGCGAATTGCATAGACACAATTAAAGAGGGAAAGGAATAGAACGATATTTTTACTGGGTTAGATGAAGGAGGGTGGGTGGAGGCTCTTGTGGAGCATGGACACCAACATGGACATGTTGAGTCGAATGGACTGTCTCCATGCTGTAAATTATTTGTAAATTGTATTAACCTTGTATAGGACCCAGGTCAAGTCACACTTAGAGAACGATGCATAGTTATGGTCTCCATAATATAAAAAGGACATAGAAGAACTGGCGAAAGTGCAAAAAATACTTACAACAGCAACAAATTTTATTTATCTAGCGCCTTTAACACAGTAAAATGACCCAAGCCATTCATGGGAGCGTTATTGAAGAAAACCTGACGCTGAGCCACATAAGGAGATATTAGGAAAGATGACCAAAAGTCTAGTCAAAGACCCAATACGTCAACTCTAATTTCTCTCCACGGATCTTGCCTGACCTGCTGAGTCTTTCCAACATTTTCTGTTGTTATTTCGGATTTCCAGCATCTGCAGTATTTTCCTATCGTATAGTCAAAGAGGTCAGTTTGAAGCAGCATCTTAAAGGAGGAGGGAGATTTAGAGAAGCACAGAGGCTCAGGGAGGGGATTGCTGAGCTTAGTGCCCAAGCAGCTGAAAGCACAGCAGCCAATGGTGGAGAGGTTATAATCGGTGATGTGCAAGATGCCAGAATTAGAGGAGAACAGAGATCTCGGGAGTGTTGAGGGGCTGCTGGAGCTTGTAGAGTTAGGGAGGGCGAGGCCCTGTTGGGATTTGAAAGCAAGAATAATAATTTTAAAATGGAGGCACTGACGGAATGGGAGGCAAGGTAGGTCAGCGAGCACAGGGGTGGTGGTTTAGCGGGATTTGATGTTGGTTTGGTTACGAGCAGCGCAGTTTTGGATGAGCTCAAGTTATGGAGGGTGGGAGATGGGAAGCCGTCCAGGAGAGAGTTGGTGTTATCAAGTCTAGCCCTACCAAAGGCATGGATGATGGTTTGAGCAGCAGATGAGCTGAGGCAGGGGCGAAATTCAGCGATGCTACCGAGGTGCAAGTAAGCCGTCCTGGTGATGGAGTGAATATCCGGTCGGAAGATCATCCCGTGGTCAAATACGACACCAAGTTTGCAAACAGCAAACTGGTTCTAAGGAGAGGGGTGGAGTCGGTGGCTTGGCAACAGAGTTTGTGAAGGGGCCAATAGCTTCGGTCATACAAATATTTAGTTGCCGGTCTCCAGAACTGAAATCTGCAGCTATCGGGAAAGATTAAACAGGTTGTGTCTTTCTGCTATAGAAGAGAGAGGACTTTGATGAGGCCTGATAGGGATCTTGAAAATTATGAAAAGGTTGGACAGGGTAGGTGTGGAGAGAATGTTTACACTGTGGGACAATGCAACACGATGGGTCATAAAGACAAAATAGTTACTAATAAATTCAATAGGGAAATAAGGAGCAACTTATGTACTCAGAGAGTGGTTAGATTGTGGACCTCACTACCACAGGAAGTAGTTGCGGAAAATAGATTAGATTCTTTCAGAAGGAAACTAGATGAGTAAATGAGAGAAAAGGAAATAGAGAGATATTCTGAGAGGCTGAGATGAGGAAGATGCAATGAGGGAAGACTGGTGTGGAGCATAAACACCAGCACAGACTGATTGGGCCGAATGGCCTGTTTGTGTGCTGTATATTCCAGGTAATATAATCCAATGAACTTCAGCCCAGCTCTGTCTGCCTACCTACTGACGAGGGTATTACTCCGGAAGCTGCGAATGAATTGCTGCTCTCAATAGCTGAATGAACACTTTACTGAAGAGCTCAATCAGAATGCAGCAAACTAGTGGTCCTGTCCTGAAAGACAATGCGGGAAATGGCAATCAGAATCATTGCCGGGTCCTAAACACAGTGCTCGCCCCGCCGCTGGCTGTCTCTTCAGATCTCCAGCAATTCCTGGTGTAATTCAGTGGATGGCAGTCTGGGGCTGAATATTATATTCCTGGACTGGAAACAGTGGGAGCCGCCTCTGGGCTGTGCTCAGTTGTTTCTGATTATTAATGAATTCAATAATTGAGGTAAGTGGATATTTCACCAGCCCCTGCACCTGCTCTGTGAACATGGACTGGGCCACCCCATAAATGAATGTGTTTGTGCAGCAACTTAAATACACCAGCATAATTCTGACTTGTCTAAAGATACTTAAAGATCCAGTATAATCATTGGGATTTATTCCTGAAATGTTATAATATAAGAATTCAATAACATAGACCAGCCACAGCAGTATGAAGCTGGTGGATATGGTGAAGAGTAAAATCATAGACTTCCTTCTGCTCTCCATCTCTGGGTCTCTGCTATTCTCTCCCTTGCTCTCACCCCTCAGTCCCTAACGGACCCAACTGGCCACTAAAATGTGTCTGACTGTCAGTGTGTTAAGCAACAGAATTAAAGTGAATGGGAGCAATGGGGTTAAAACTGTGTCCAACCAGTCAAATCCCACGCACCCGGGCTCAGTAATAAGTTAGGGTTAGGTTTTTCCATTTAGTCTTTTAGAAGCCTCATCAACTTACCCTGCCACCTTCAAAGATTTATGATTATGCACTCCCAGCTCCCTCTGATATTGCATCCCCACAAACTATGACAGTCAAGTCTGTTCACACTGATCCAAATTAAATAGCATCTGCCATCTGTCTGACCATTTCACCAGACTGTCTGTCATTCTAAACTCTGCTACTATCTAGCTCACCATTTACAAGAGTCAATCTTTGTATCATCAGCAAACCTCGAAGGTCCACTCCCGATACCAAGGTCCTGGTAATTTAAAATATAAGAAAACCAAAGGTCCCAATTCCGACCCTTGGATGACCCTTCTATCCTGTCAGAAAAACATCCGTTCACCACGACACTGCCTCCTATCACTCAGACAATTACAAACCCAATTTGCCAGCGTCCCTTTACTACCATGCACGCATCTATGTTCCAAACAAATTGGTTATGTGGTCCTTTATCAAATTGATTTTGAAAGTCCATATATACATCCACAGCACTCCCGACATCAACCCTCTCTGTTACTTCATTTACAATAAAACACACAATATTCACTGTGAATGTGTATAGAGATAGAAACTGATCTCACTTCAAATTTCTTTGCACAGCCTCATGCTGCATAATTATGCTCAGTGGTCAGACTCACCCAGTCTCATTACCACCATTTCCTGCCTTACCTTGTAACATTTGGGGTCTATCTCCAGGAGCAGTGTGTATCTGAGTCAGCGGGACTCTCTCTGACCTTTCTCCCCAGACCATCTCCAGGACCAGTGTGTATCTGAGTCAATAGGGCTCTCTCTGACATTTCTCCAAAGTCCATCTCCAGGACCAGTGTGTACCTGAGTCAACGGGAATCTCTCTGACATTTCTCTCCAGTCCATCTCCAGGACCAGTGTGTATCTGAGTCAATGGGACTCTCTCTGACTTTTCTCCTCAGTCCATCTCCAGGACCAGTGTGTATCTGAGTCAATGGGACTCTCTCTGAACTGTCTCATCAGTCCATCTCCAGGACCAGTGTGTATCTGAGTCAATGGGAATCTCTCTTACCTTTCTCCCCAGTCCAGCTCCAGGACCAGTGTGTACCTGAGTCAATGGGACTCTCTCTGACATTTATCCCCAGTCCAGCTCCAAGACCAGTGTGTATCTGAGTCAATGGGACTCTCTCTGACATTCTCCCAATCCATCTCCAGGACCAATGTGTATCTCCATCAATGGGACTCTCTCTGTTCTTTCTCCCCGGTCCATCTCCTGGACCAGTGTGTATCTGAGTCAATGGGGCTGTCTCTGACCTTCTCTCCCAGTCCATCTCCAGGACCAGTGTGTATCTGAGTCAACAGGAATCTCTCTTAGCTTTCTCCCCAGTCCATCTCCAGGACCAGTGTGTATCTGAGTCAATGGGACTCTCTATGACATTTATCCCCAGTCCATCTCCAGGACCAGTGTGTATCTGAGTCAATAGGAATCTCTCTTACCTTTCTCCCCAGTCCAGCTCCAGGACCAGTGTGTATCTGAGTCAATGGGACTCTCCCTTATCTTTCTCCACAGTCGATCTCCAGGACCTGTGTGTATCTGAGTCAATGGGACTCTCTCTGACCTTTCTCCCCAGTCCATCTCCAGGACCAGTGTGTAACTGAGTCAATGGGACTCTCTCTGACCTTTCTCCCCAGTCCATCTCCAGGACCAGTGTCTATCTGAGTCTGTGGGACTCTCTCTATGACCTTTCTCCCCAGTCCATCTCCAGGACCAGTGTGTATCTGAGTCAATGGGACGCTCCCTTACCTTTCTCCACAGTCCATCTCCAGGACCAGTGTGTATCTGAGTCTGTGGGACTCTCTCTGACCTTTCTCCCCAGTCCATCTCCAGGACCAGTGTGTATCGGAGTCAATGGGACTCTCTCTGATCAGTCTCACCAGTCCATCTCCAGTACCAGTTTGTATCTGAGTCAATGGGACTCCCTCTAGACTGCCTCCACAGTCCATCTCCAGGACCAGTGTGTATCTGAGTCAATCGGACTCTCTGACCATTCACCCCAGTCCATCTCCAGGACCAGTGTGTATCTGAGTCAATGGGACTTTCTCTGACCTTTCTCCCCAGTGCATCTCCAGGATCAGTGTGTATCCGAATCAATGGGACTCTCTCTGACCATTCTCCCCAGTCCATCTGCAGGACCAGTGTGTATCTGTGTCAATGGGACTCTCTCTGACCTTCCTCCCCAGTCCATCTCCAGGACCAGTGTGTATCTGAGTCAATGGGACACTCTGACCATTCTCCCCAGTCCATCTCCAGGACCAGTGTGTATCTGTGTTAATGGGACTCTCTCTGACCTTCCTCCCCAGTCCATCTCCAGGACCAGTGTGTTTCTGAATCAATGGTACTCTATCGGTCCTTTCTCCCCAGTCCACCTCAGGGACCAGTATGTATCTGACACAATGGAACAGTCTCTGGCCATTCGCCCCAGTCCATCTCCAGGAACAGTGTGTAACTGTGTCAATGGGTCTCTCTCTGACACTTCGCCCCAGTCCATCTACAGTACCAGCGTGTATCTGATTCACTGGGACTCTGTCTGAACATTCTCACCGGTCCATCACCAGGACCAGTGTGTATCTGGGTCAGTGGGACTCTCTTACATTTCTCCCCAGTCCATCTCCAGGACCAGTGTGTACCTGAGTCAATGGGACATTCTTTGACCTTTCTACCCAGTCCATCTCCAGGGCCTGTGTGTATCTGAGTCAATGGGACTCTGAAAAATCTCCCCAGTCCTGCTCCAGGACCAGTGTGTATCTGAGTCAATGGGACTCTCTCTGAACTGTCTCTTCAGTCCATCTCCAGGACCAGTGTGTATCTGAGTCAATGGGACTCTCTCTGACCTTTCTCCCCAGTCCATCTCCAGGACCAGTGTGTATCTGAATCCATGGGATTCTCTCTGACCTTTCTCCCCAGTCCATCTCCAGGACCAGTGTGTATCTCAGTCAATGGGACTCTCTCTGACCTTTCTCCCCAGTCCATCTCCAGGACCAGTGTGTATCTGAGTCAGCGGGAATCCCTCTGACATTTCTCACCAATCCTTCTCCAGGACGAGCGTGTATCTGAGTCAACGGGTCTCACTCTGAACTTTGTCCCCAGTTCATCTCCAGGACCAGTGTGTATCTGAGTCAATGGGACTCTCTGGCCATTCGACGCAGTCCATCTCCAGGACCAGTGAGTATGTGAGTCAAAGGGACTCTCTGAAATTACTCCCCAGTCCATTTCCAGGACCAGTGTGTATCTGAGTCAATGGGACTCTCTGACCATTCTCCCCAATCCATCTCCAGGACCAGTGTGTATCTGAGACAATTGGACTTTCTCTGACCGTTCTCCCCAGTCCATCTCCAGGACCAGTGTGTACCTGAGTCAATGGGACTTTCTTTGAACTTTCTCCACAGTCCATCTCCAGGACCTGTGTGTATCTGAGTCAATGGGACTCTGAACAATCTCCCCAGTCCATCTCCAGGACCAGTGTGTATCTGAGTCAATGGGACTCTCTCTGACATTCTCCCCAGTCCATCTCCAGGACCAATGTGCACCTCCATCAATGGGACTCTCTCTGTTCATTCTCCCCGGTCCATCTCCTGGACCAGTGTGTACCTGAGTCAATGGAGCTGTCTCTGACCTTCTCTCCCAGTCCATCTCCAGGACCAGTGTGTATCTGAGTCAATGTGCCTCTCCCTTATCTTTCTCCACAGTCGATCTCAAGGACCAGTGTGTATCTGAGTCAACGGGACTCTCTCTGAACTGTCTCTCCAGTCCATCTCCAGGACCAGTGTGTATCTGAGTCAATGGGACTCTCTCTGACATTTATCCCCAATCCATCTCCAAGACCAGTGTGTATTTGAGTCAATGGGACTCTCTCTGACAATCTCCCCAGTCCATCTCCAGGACCAATGTGTATCTCCATCAATGGGACTCTCTCTGTTCTTTCTCCCCGGTCCATCTCCTGGACCAGTGTGTATCTGAGTCAATGGGGCTGTCTCTGACCTTCTCTCCCAGTCCATCTCCAGGACCAGTGTGTATCTGAGTCAATAGGAATCTCTCTTACCTTTCTCCCCAGTCCAGCTCCAGGACCAGTGTGTACCTGAGTCAATGTGACTCTCCCTTATCTTTCTCCACAGTCGATCTCCAGGACCTGTGTTTATCTGAGTCAATGGGACTCCCTCTGACATTTTTCCCCAGTCCATCTCCAAGACCAGTGTGTATATGAGTCAATGGGACTCTCTCTGACCTTTCACCCCAGTCCATCTCCAGGACCAGTGTCTATCTGAGTCAATGGGACTCTCTCTGACATTTCTCTCCAGTCCATCTCCAGGCCGAGTGTGTATCTGAGTCAATGGGACTCTCTCTGACATTTCTCCCCAGTCCATCTCCAGGACCAGTGTGTAACTGAGTCAATGGGACTCTCTCTGACCTTTCTCCCCAGTCCATCTCCAGGACCAGTGTCTATCTGAGTCTGTGGGACTCTCTCTATGACCTTTCTCCCCAGTCCATCTCCAGGACCAGTGTGTATCTGAGTCTGTGGGACTCTCTCTGACCTTTCTCCCCAGTCCATCTCCAGGACCAGTGTGTATCGGAGTCAATGGGACTCTCTCTGATCAGTCTCACCAGTCCATCTCCAGTACCAGTTTGTATCTGAGTCAATGGGACTCTCTCTGACCTTTCTCCCCAGTCCATCTCCAGGACCAGTGTGTATCTGAGTCAATCGGACTCTCTGACCATTCACCCCAGTCCATCTCCAGGACCAGTGTGTATCTGAGTCTGTGGGACTCTCTCTGACCTTTCTCCCCAGTCCATCTCCAGGACCAGTGTGTTTCTGAGTCCATGGGACTTTCTCTGACGTTTCTCCCCAGTGCATCTCCAGGATCAGTGTGTATCCGAATCAATTGGACTCTCTCTGACCATTCTCCCCAGTCCATCTCCAGGACCAGTGTGCATCTGAGTCAATGGGACTCTCTCTGTTCAATCTCCCCAGTCCATCTGCAGGACCAGTGTGTATCTGTGTCAATGGGATTCTCTCTGACCTTCCTCCCCAGTCCATCTCCAGGACCAGTGTGTATCTGAGTCAATGGGACTCTCTGACCATTCTCCCCAGTCCATCTCCAGGACCAGTGTGTATCTGTGTCAGTGGGACTCTCTCTGACCTTCCTCCCCAGTCCAGCTCCAGGACCAGTGTGTATCTGAATCAATGGTACTCTATCGGTCCTTTCTCCCCAGTCCACCTCCGGGACCAGTATGTATCTGAGACAATGGGACAGTCTCTGGCCATTCGCCCCAGTCCATCTCCAGGACCAGTGTGTAACTGTGTCAATGGGTCTCTCTCTGACACTTCACCCCACTCCATCTACAGTACCAGCGTGTATCTGATTCATTGGGACTCTCTCTGAACATTCTCACCAGTCCATCACCAGGACCAGTGTGTATCTGGGTCAGTGGGACTCTCTTACATTTCTCCACAGTCCATCTCCAGGACCAGTGTGTATCTGAGTCAATGGGACTCACTGACATTCCTCCCCAGTCCATCTCCAGGACCAGTTTGCATCTGGGTCTATGGGACTCCCTCTGAACTTTCTCCCCTGTCCATCGCCAGAAGCAGTGTGTATCTGAGTCAATGGGACTCTCTGACATTTCACCCGATTCCATCTCAAGGACCAGTGTGTTTCTGAGTCAATGGGACACACTCTGACCTTTCTCCCCAGTCCATCTCTACATCCAGTATGTTTGTCTGTGTCAATGGGATTCTCTGTCACATTTCTCCCTGGCCCAATTCCAGACCAGTGTGTGTTTGAGTCAATGGGACACTCTCTGAACTTTCTCTCCAGCCCATCTTCAGGATCAGTGTGTATCTGAGTCAATGGGACTCTCTCTGACCTTTCTCCCCAGTCCATCTTCAGGACCACTGTGTATCTGAGTCAATGGGACTCGCTCTGACCTTTCTCCCCAATCTATCTCCAGGACCAGTGTGTATCTGAGTCAATGGGACTCTCTCTGACCATTCTCCCCAGTCCATCTCCAGGACCAGTGTTTACCTGAGTCAATGGGACTCTCTCTGACATTTCTCCAAAGTCCATCTCCAGGACCAGTGTGTATCTGAGTCAATGGGACTCTCTCTGATTTTCTCCTCAGTCCATCTCCAGGACCAATGTTTATCTGAGTCAATGGGAACCTCTCTGACATTTCTCACCAGTCCATCTCCAGGACCAGCGTGTATCTGAGTCAATGTGTCTCTCTCTGACTTTTCTCCCCAATCCATCTCCAGGACCAGTGTGTATTTGTGTCAATGGGACTCTCTGACCATTCTACGCAGTCCATCTCCCGGACCAGCGTGTATCTGAGTCAATGGGACTCTCTGACCTTTCTCCCCAGTCCATCTCCAGGACCAGAGTGTATATGAGTCAATGGGACTCTCTGACCATTCACCCCAATCCATCTCCAGGACCAGTGTGTATCTGAGACAATTGGACATTCTCTGACAGTTCTACCCAGTCCATCTCCAGGACTAGTGTGTACCTGAGTCAATGGGACTTTCTCTGAGCTTTCTCCCCAGTCCATTTCCAGGACCTGTGCGTATCTGAATCAATGGGACTCTGAACAATCTCCCCAGTACATCTCCAGGACCAGTGTGTATCTGAGTCAATGGGACTCTCTCTGACATTCTCCCCAGTCCATCTCCAGGACCAGTGTGTATCTGAGTCAATGGGACTCTCTCTGAACTTTCTCCCCAGACCATCTCCAGGACCAGTGTGTACCTGAGTCAACGTGAATCTCTCTGACATTTCTCTGCAGTCCATCTCCAGGACCAGTGTGTATCTGAGTCAATGGGACTCTCTCTGAACTTTCTCCCCAGACCATCTCTAGGACCAGTGTGTGTCTGTGTCAATGGGACTCTCTCTGAACTTTCTCCCCAGTCCATCTCCAGGACCAGCGTGTATCTGTGTCAATGGGTCTCTCTCTGACCTTTCTCGCCAATCCATCTCCAGGACCAATGTGTATCTGAGTCAATGGGACTCTCTGACTTTTCTGCCAGGCAATCTCCAGGACCAGTGTATATCTGAGTCAATGGGACTCTCTCAGAATTTTCTTCCCAGTCCATCTGCAGGACCAATGTGTATCTGCATCAAAGGGACTCTCTCTGACATTTCTCCCAAGTCCATCTCCAGGACCACTGTGTATCTGAGTCAATGGGACTCTCTCTGACCTTTCTCCCCAGTCCATCTCCAGGTCCAGTGTGTATCTGAGTCAATGGGACTCTCTCTGACCTTTCTCCACAGTCCATCTCCAGGACCAGTGTGTATCTGAGTCAATGGGACTCTCTCTGACATTTCTCCCCAGTCCATCTCCAGGACCGATGTGAATCTGAGACAAGGGGACTCTCTCTGATCAGTCTCCCCAGTCCATCTCCAGGACCAGTGTGTATCTGAGTCAATGGGACTCTCTCTGACATTTTCACCCAGTCCATCTCCAGGACCAGTGTGTATCTGAATCAATGGGACTCTCTCTGACCTTTCTCCCCAGTCCATCTCCAGGACCAGTGTGCACCTGAGTAAATGGGACTCTCTCTGACCTTTCTCCCCAGTCCATCTGCAGGACCAGTGTGTATCTGAGTCAGTGGGACTCTCTCTATGACCTTTCTCCCCAGTCCATCTCCAGGACTAGTGTGTATCTGAGTAAATGGGACTCTCCCTTACATTTCTCCACATTCGATCTCAAGGACCAGTGTGTATCTGAGTCAATGGGACTGTATCTGATCTTTCTCACCAGTCCATCTCCAGTACCAGTGTGTTTCTGAGTCAATGTGGCTTTCTCTGACCATTCTCCCCAGTGCATCTCCAGGACCAGTGAGTATCTGAATCAATGGGACTCTCTCTGACCATTCTCCCCAGTCCATCTCCAGAACCAGTGTGTATCTGAGTCAATGGGACTCTCTCTGACCATTCTCCCCGGTCCATCTCCAGGACCAGTGTGTATCTGAGTCAATGGGACTCTCTCTGACCAATCTCCCCTGTCCATCTCCAGGACCAGTGTGTATCTGAATCAATGTTACTCTATCGGTCCTTTCTCCCCGGTCCACCTCCGGGACCAGTCTGTATCTGAGACAATGGGACAGTCTCTGGCCATTCGCCCCAGTCCATCTCCAGGACCATTGTGTAACTGTGTCAATGGGTCTCTCTCTGACACTTCGCCCCAGTACATCTACAGTACCAGCCTGTATCTGATTCACTTTGACTCTCTCTGACCATTCTCACCAGTCCATCACCAGGACCAGTGTGTATCTGGGTCAATGGGACTCTCTGACATTTCTCCACAGTCCACCTCCAGGACCAGTGTGTATCTGAGTCAATGGGACTCTCTGACATTACTCCCCAGTCCATCTCCAGGACCAGTTTGCATCTGGGTCAATGGGACTCCCTCTGAACTTTTTCCCCAGTCCATCGCCAGAAGCAGTGTGTATCTGAGTCAATGGGACTCTCTGACATTTCTCCCGAGTCCACCTCAAGGACCAGTGTGTATCTGAGTCAATGGGACACTCTCTGACTTTTCTCCCCAGTCCGTCTCTAGGACCAGTGTGTTTGTCTGTGTCAATGGGATTCTCTGTCACATTTCTCCACGGCACAATTGCAGGACCAGTGTGTGTCTGAATCAATAGGACACTCTCTGAACTTTCTCTCCAGCCCATCTTCAGAATCAGTGTGTATCTGAGTCAATGGGAATCTCTCTGACCATTCTCTCCAGTCCATCTCCAGGACCAGTGTCTATCTGGGTCAATGGGACTCTCTCTGACATTTCTCCCCAGTCCATCTCCAGGACCAGTGTGCATCTGAGTCCATGGGACTCTCTCTGACCATTCTCCCCAATCCATCTCCAGGACCAGTGTTTATCTGAGTCAATGGGACTCTCTCTGACTTTTCTCCACAGTCCATCTCAAGAGCCAGCGTGTATCTGTGTCAATGGGACGCTCCCTGACATTCTCCCCAGTCCATCTCCAGGACCAGTGTGTATCTGAGTCAATGGGATTCTCTCTGACATTTCTCCCCAGTCCATCTCCAGGACCAGTGTGTATCTGAGTCAATGGGAGTCTCTCTCTGATCATTCTCCCCAGTCCATCTCCAGGACCAATGTGTATCGGAGTCAAAGGGACTCACTGTGATCTTTCCCTCCAGTTCATCTCCATCACCAGTGTGTGTCTGAGTCAAAGGTACTCTCTCTGTCCTTTCTCCCCAGACCATATCTAGGACCAGTGTGTATCTGAGTCAATGGGAAGCTCTCTGACTTTTCCCCTCAGGACATCTCCAGGACCAGTGTGTATCTGAGTCAATGGGACTCTCTGACTTTTCTCCCCAGTCCATCTCCAGGAGCAGTGTCTATCTGAGTCAATGGGAATCTCTCTGACATTTCTCCCCAGTCGATATCCAGGACCAGTTGGTATCTGAGTCAATGGGACTCTGAACAATCTCCCCAGTCCATCTCCAGGACCAGTGTGTATCTGAGTCAACGGGAATCTCTCTGACATTTCTCTCCAGTGCATCCCCAGGACCAGTGTGTATCTGAGTCAATGGGACTCTCTCTGACTTTTCTCCTCAGTTCATCTCCAGGACCAGTGTGTATCTGAGTCAATGGGAATCTCTCTGAAATTTCTCACCAGTGCATCTCCAGGACCAGCGTGTATCTGGGTCAATGGGTCTCTCTCTGACATTTCTCCCCTGTCCATCTCCAGGACCAGTGTGTATGTGAGTCAATGGGGCTCTCTGAACATTCTGCACAGTCCATCTCCAGAACCAGTGTGTATCTGAGACAATGGGACTCTCTGACCTTTCTCCCCAGTCCTTCTCCAGGACCAGTGTGTATCTGAGTCAATGGGACTCTCTCTGACATTTCTCCCCAGTCGATCTCCAGGACCAGTTTGCATCTGGGTCAATGGGACTCTCTCTGAACTGTCTCTCCAGTCCATCTCCAGGACCAGTGTTTATCTGAGTCAATGGGAATCTCTCTGACCATTCTCTCCAGTCCATCTCCAGGACAAGTGTGTATCTGAGTCAATGGGACTCTCTCTGACCATTCTCCCCAGTCCATCTCCAGAACCAGGGTGTATCTGAATCCATGGGATTCTCTCTGAACTTTCTCCCCAGTCCATCTCCAGGACCGATGTGAATCTGAGTCAAGGGGACTCTCTCTGATCAGTCTCCCCAGTCCATATCCAGGACCAGTGTGTATCTGAGTCAATGGAACTCTCTCTGACATTTCTCCCCGGTCCATCTCCAGGCCCAGTGTGAATCTGAGTCAATGGGACTCTCTCTGACCATTCTCCACAGTCCATCTCCAGGACCAGTGTGTATCTGAGTCAATGGAACGCTCTCTGACATTTCTCCCCAGTCCATCCCCAGGCCCAGTGTCTATCTGATTCAATGGGACTCTCTCTGACCATTCTCCCCAGTCCACCTCCAGGACCAGTGTTTATCTGAGTCAATGGGACTCTCTCTGAAATGTGTCTCCAGTCCATCTCCAGGACCAGTGTGTATCTGAGTCAATGGGACTCTCTCGGACCATTCTCCCCAGTCCATCTCCAGGACCAGGGTGTATCTGAATCCATGGGACTCTCTCTGACCTTTCTCCCCTGTCCATCTCCAGGACCGATGTGAATCTGAGTCAAGGGGACTTTGTCTGATCAGTCTCCCCAGACCATCTCCAGGACCAGTGTGTATCTGAGTCAATGGGACTCTCTCTGACATTTTTCCCCAGTCCATCTCCAGGACCAGTGTGTATCTGAGTCAATGTAACTCTCTCTGATATTTCTCCCCAGTCCATCTCCAGGCCCAGTGTGTATCTGAGTCAATGGGACTCTCTCTGACCATTCTCCACAGTCCATCTCCAGGACCAGTGTGTATCTGAGTCAATGGGACTCTCTCTTACCATTTTCCCCATTCCATCTCCAGGACCAGTGTCTATCTGAGTCAATGGGGCTCTCTCTGACATTTCTCCCCAGTCCATCTCCAGGACCAGTGTGTACCTGAGTCAATGGGACTTTCTCTGAGCTTTCTCCCCAGTCCATCTCAGGACCTGTGTTTATCTGAGTCAATGGGACTCTGAACAATCTCCCCAGTCCATCTCCAGGACCAGTGTATATCTGAGTCAATGGGATTCTCTCTGACATTTCTCCAAAGTCCATCTCCAGGACCAGTGTGTACCTGAGTCAACGGGAATCTCTCTGACAGTTCCCTCCAGTCCATCTCCAAGACCAGTGTGTATCTGAGTCAATGGGACTCTCTCTGAGTTTTCTCCTCAGTCCATCTCCAGGACCAGTGTGTGTCTGAGTCAATGGGAATCTCTCTGAAATTTCTCACCAGTGCATCTGCAGGACCAGCGTGTATCTGAGTCAATGGGTCTCTCTCTGACCTTTCTCCCCAGTCCATCTCCAGGACCAGTGTGTATCTGAGTCAATGGGGCTCTCTGACCATTCTACACAGTCCATCTCCAGGACCAGTATGTATCTGAGTCAATGGGACTCTCTCTGACATTTCTCCCCAGTCGATCTCCAGGAACAGTGTGTATCTGAGACAATTGGACTTTCTCTGACCGTTCTCCCCAGTCTATCTCCAGGAGCATTGTGTATCTGAGTCAATGGGACTCTCTGAACATTCTACACAGTCCATCTCCAGGACCAGTGTGTATCTGAGTCAATGGGACTCACTGAACTTTCTCCCCAGCCCATCTCCAGGACCAGTGTGTGTCTGAGTCAATGGGACTCTCTGACCATTCTACACAATCCATCTCCAAGACCAGTGTGTATCTGAGGCAATTGTACTTTCTCTGACCGTTCTCCCCAGTCCATCTCCAGGACCAGTGTGTACCTGTGTCAATGGGACTTTCTCTGACCTTTCTCCCCAGTCCATCTATAGGACCTGTGTGTATCTGAGTCAATGGGACTCTGAACAATCTCCCCAGTCCATCTCCAGGACCAATGTGTATCTGAGTCAATGGAACTCTCTCTGACCTTTCTCCCCAGTCCATCTCCAGGCCCAGTGTGTATCTGAGTCAATGGGACTCTCTCTGACCATTCTCCACAGTCCATCTCCAGGACCAGTGTGTATCTGATTCAATGGGACTCTCTCTTACCATTTTCCCCATTCTGTCTCCAGGACCAGTGTCTATCTGAGTCAATGGGACTCTCTCTGACACTTCTCCGCAGTCCATCTCCAGGACCAGTGTGTATCTGAGTCAGGGGGACGCTCTCTATGACCTTTCTCCCCTGTCCATCTCCAGGACCATTGTGTATCTGAGTCAATGGGACGCTCCCTTACCTTTCTCCACAGTCGATCTCAAGGACCAGTGTGTATCTGAGTCAATGGGACTTTATCTGATCTTTCTCACCAGTCCATCTCCAGTACCAGTATGTATCTGAGTCAATGGGACACCCTCTAAACTTCCTCCACAGTCCATCTCCAGGACCAGTGTGTATCTGTGCCAATCGGACTCTCTGACCATTCTCCCCAGTCCATCTCCAGGCCCAGTGTGTATCTGAGTCAAAGGGACTCTCTCTGACCTTTCTCCCCAGTCCATCTCCAGGACCTGTGTGTATCTGAATCAATGGGACTCTCTCTGACCATTCTCCCCAGTCCATCTCCAGGACCAGTGTGTATCTGAGTCAATGGTACTTTCTCTGACCAATCTCCCCAGTCCATCTATAGGACCTGTGTGTATCTGAGTCAATGGGACTCTGAACAATCTCCCCAGTCCATCTCCAGGACCAATGTGTATCTGAGTCAATGGAACTCGCTCAGACATTTCTCCCCAGTCCATCTCCAGGCCCAGTGTGTATCTGAGCCAATGGGACTCTCTCTGACCATTCTCCACAGTCCATCTCCAGGACCAGTGTGTATCTGAGTCAATGGGACTCTCTCTTACCATTTTCCCCATTCTGTCTCCAGGACCAGTGTCTATCTGAGTCAATGGGACTCTCTCTGACACTTCTCCGCAGTCCATCTCCAGGACCAGTGTGTATCTGAGTCAGTGGGACGCTCTCTATGACCTTTCTCCCCTGTCCATCTCCAGGACCATTGGGTATCTGAGTCAATGGGACGCTCCCTTACCTTTCTCCACAGTCGATCTCAAGGACCAGTGTGTATCTGAGTCAATGGGACTTTATCTGATCTTTCTCACCAGTCCATCTCCAGTACCAGTATGTATCTGAGTCAATGGGACACCCTCTAAACTTCCTCCACAGTCCATCTCCAGGACCAGTGTGTATCTGTGCCAATCGGACTCTCTGACAATTCTCACCAGTCCATCTCCAGGCCCAGTGTGTATCTGAGTCAATGGGACTCTCTCTGACCTTTCTCCCCAGTCCATCTCCAGGACCTGTGTGTATCTGAATCAATGGGACTCTCTCTGACCATTCTCCCCAGTCCATCTCCAGGACCAGTGTGTATCTGAGTCAATGGTACTTTCTCTGACCAATCTCCCCAGTCCATCTGCAGGACCAGTGTGTATCTGTGTCAATGGGACTCTCTCTGACCTTCCTCCCCAGTCCATCTCCAGGACCAGTGTGTATCTGAATCAATGGTACTCTATCGGTCCTTTCTCCCCGGTCCACCTCCGGGACCAGTGTGTATCTGAGACAATGGGACAGTCTCTGGCCATTCTCCCCAGTCCATCTCCAGGACCAGTGTGTATCTGGGTCAATGGGACACTCTGACATTTCTCCCCAGTCCATCTCCAGGACCAGTGTGTATCTGAGTCAATTGGACTCACTGACATTCCTCCCCAGCCCATCTCCAGTACCAGTTTTCATCTGAGTCAATGGGACTCCCTCTGAACTTTCTCCCAAGTCCATCGCCAGAAGCAGTGTGTATCTGAGTCAATGGGACTCTCTGACATTTCTCCCGAGTCCATCTCAAGGACCAGTGTGTATGTGAGTCAATGGGACACTCTCTGACCTTTCTCCCTAGTCCATCTCTAGGACCAGTGTGATTGTCTGTTTCAATGGGATTCTCTGTCACATTTCTCCCCAGCCCAATTCCAGGACCAGTGTGTCTCTGAGTCAATGGGAGTCTCTCTCTGATCATTCTCCCCAGTCCATCTCCAGGACCAGTGTGTATCGGAGTCAAAGGGACTCACTGTGATCTTTCTCTCCAGTTCATCTCCATCTCCAGTGTGTGTCTGAGTCAAGGGTACTCTCTCTGTCCCTTCTCCCCAGACCATCTCTTGGACCAGTATGTATCTGAGTCAATGGGACGCTCTCTGAATTTTCTCCTCAGGCCATCTCCAGGACCAGTGTGTATCTGAGTCAATGGGACTCTCTGACTTTTCTCCCCAGTCCATCTCCAGGACCAGTGTCTATCTGAGTCAATGGGACTCTCTCTGAAATTTCTCCCCAGTCGATCTCCAGTACCAGTGTGTACCTGAGTCAATGGGACTTTCTCTGAGATTTCTCCCCAGTCCATCTCAGGACCTGTGTGTATCTGAGTCAATGGGACTCTGAACAATCTCCCCAGTCCATCTCCAGGACCAGTGCATATCTGAGTCAATGGGATTCTCTCTGACATTTCTCCAAAGTCCATCTCCAGGACCAGTGTGTAGCTGAGTCAACGGGAATCTCTCTGACATTTCTCTCCAGTCCATCTCCAAGACTAGTGTGCATCTGAGTCAATGGGACTCTCTCTGACTTTTCTCCTCAGTCCATCTCCAGGACCAGCGTGTATCTGAGTCAATGGGTCTCTCTCTGAACTTTCACCCCAGTCCATCTCCAGGACCAGTGTGTATCTGAGTCAATGTGACTCTCTCTGACCATTCTCCCCAATCCATCTGCAGGACCAGTGTTTACCTGAGTCAATGGGACTCTCTCTGCCCTTCCTCCACAGTCCATCTCAAGAGCCAGTGTGTACCTGTGTCAATGGGCCTCTCCCTGACATTCTCCCCAGTCCATCTTCAGGAGCAGTGTGTATCTGAGTCATTGGGCCTCTCTTTGACCTTTCTCCCCAGGCCATCTCCAGGACCAGTGTGTATCTGAGTCAATGTGACTCTCTCTGACCATTCTCCCCAATCCATCTCCAGGACCAGTGTTTACCTGAGTCAATGGGACTCTCTCTGCTCTTCCTCCACAGTCCATCTCAAGAGCCAGTGTGTATCTGTGTCAATGGGACTCTCCCTGACATTCTCCCCAGTCCATCTCCAGGACCAGTATGTATCTGAGTCAATGGGACTCTCTCTGAACCGTCTCTCCAGTCCATCTCCAGGACCAGTGTTTATCTGAGTCAATGGGAATCTCTCTGACCATTCTCTCCAGTCCATCTCCAGGAGCATGGTGTATCTGAATCCATGGGATTCTCTCTGAACTATCGCCCCAGTCCATCTCCAGGATCGATGTGAATCTGAGTCAAAGGGACTCTCTCTGATCAGTCTCCCCAGTCCATATCCAGGACCAGTGTGTATCTGAGTCAATGGGACTCTCTCTGACCTTTCTCCCCAGTCCATCTCCAGGACCAGTGTGTCTGCGTCAATGGGACTCTCTCTGTTCTTTCTCCCCGGTCCATCTCCTGGACCAGTGTGTATCTGAGTCAATGGGACTGTGTCTGACCTTCTCCCCCAGTCCATCTCCAGGACCAGTGTGTATCTGAGTCAATGGAACGCTCTCTGACATTTCTCCCCAGTCCATCTCCAGGCCCAGTGTGTATCTGAGTCAATGGGACTCTCTCTGACCTTTCTCCACAGTCCATCTCCAGGACCAGTGTGTATCTGAGTCAATGGGATTCTCTCTGAAATTTCACACCAGTGCATCTCCAGGAACAGCGTGTATCTGAGTCAATGGGTCTCTCTCTGACCTTTCTCCCCAGTCCATCTCCAGGACCAGTGTGTATCTGAGTCAATGGGGCTCTCTGACCATTCTACACAGTCCATCTCCAGGACCAGTGTGTATCTGAGTCAATGGGACTCTCTGATCTTTCTCCCCAGTCCATCTCCAGGACCAGTGTGTATCTGAGTCAATGGGACTCTCTCTGACATTTCTCCCCAGTCGATCTCCAGGAACAGTGTGTATCTGACACAATTGGACTTTCTCTGACCGTTCGCCCCAGTCTACCTCCAGGACCATTGTATATCTGAGTCAATGGGACTCTCTGAACATTCTACACAGTCCATCTCCAGGACCAGTGTGTATCTGAGTCAATGGGACTCCCTGACCTTTCTCCCCAGTCCATCTCCAGGACCAGTGTGTGTCTGAGTCAATGGGACTCTCTGACCATTCTACACAATCCATCTCCAGGACCAGTGTGTATCTGAGACAGTTGGACTTTCTCTGACCTTTCTCCCCAGTCCATCTATAGGACCTGTGTTTATCTGAGTCAATGGGAACCTGAACAATCTCCCCAGTTCATCTCTAGGACCAATGTGTATCTGCATCAATGGGACTCTCTCTGACCTTTCTCCACAGTCGATCCCAAGGACCAGTATGTATCTGAGTCAATGGGAATCTCTCTGAACCGTCTCTCCAGTCCATCTCCAGGACCAGTGTTTATCTGAGTCAATGGGAATCTCTCTGACCATTCTCTCCAGTCCATCTCCAGGACCAGTGTGTATCTGAGTCAATGGGCCTCTCTTTGACCTTTCTCCCCAGTCCATCTCCAGGACCAGTGTGTATCTGAGTCAATGGGGCTCTCTGACCATTCTACACAGTCCATCTCCAGGACCAGTGTGTATCTGAGTCAATGGGACTCTCTGATCTTTCTCCCCAGTCCATCTCCAGGACCAGTGTGTATCTGAGTCAATGGGACTCTCTCTGACATTTCTCCCCAGTCGATCTCCAGGAACAGTGTGTATCTGACACAATTGGACTTTCTCTGACCGTTCGCCCCAGTCTACCTCCAGGACCATTGTATATCTGAGTCAATGGGACTCTCTGAACATTCTACACAGTCCATCTCCAGGACCAGTGTGTATCTGAGTCAATGGGACTCCCTGACCTTTCTCCCCAGTCCATCTCCAGGACCAGTGTGTGTCTGAGTCAATGGGACTCTCTGACCATTCTACACAATCCATCTCCAGGACCAGTGTGTATCTGAGACAGTTGGACTTTCTCTGACCTTTCTCCCCAGTCCATCAATAGGACCTGTGTTTATCTGAGTCAATGGGAACGTGAACAATCTCCCCAGTTCATCTCCAGGACCAATGTGTATCTGCATCAATGGGACTCTCTCTGACCTTTCTCCACAGTCGATCCCAAGGACCAGTATGTATCTGAGTCAATGGGAATCTCTCTGAACCGTCTCTCCAGTCCATCTCCAGGACCAGTGTTTATCTGAGTCAATGGGAATCTCTCTGACCATTCTCTCCAGTCCATCTCCAGGACCAGTGTGTATCTGAGTTAATGGGCCTCTCTTTGACCTTTCTCCCCATGCCATCTCCAGGACCAGTGTGTATCTGAGTCAATGTGATTCTCTCTGACCATTCTCCCCAATCCATCTGCAGGACCAGTGTTTACCTGAGTCAATGGGACTCTCTCTGCCCTTCCTCCACAGTCCATCTCAAGAGCCAGTATGTATCTGTGTCAATGGGCCTCTCCCTGATATTCTCCCCAGTCCATCTTCAGGACCAGTGTGTATCTGAGTCAATGGGCCTCTCTTTGACCTTTCTCCCCAGGCCATCTCCAGGACCAGTGTGTATCTGAGTCAATGTGACTCTCTCTGACCATTCTACCCAGTCCATCTCCAGGACCAGTGTTTACCTGAGTCAATGGGACTCTCTCTGCTCTTCCTCCACAGTCCATCTCAAGAGCCAGTGTGTATCTGTGTCAATGGGACTCTCCCTGACATTCTCCCCAGTCCATCTCCAGGACCAGTATGTATCTGAGTCAATGGGACTCTCTCTGAACCGTCTCTCCAGTCCATCTCCAGGACCAGTGTTTATCTGAGTCAATGGGAATCTCTCTGACCATTCTCTCCAGTCCATCTCCAGGAGCATGGTGTATCTGAATCCATGGGATTCTCAATGAACTATCGCCCCAGTCCATCTCCAGGACCGATGTGAATCTGAGTCAAAGGGACTCTCTCTGATCAGTCTCCCCAGTCCATATCCAGGACCAGTGTGTATCTGAGTCAATGGGACTCTCACTGAACTTTCTCCCCAGTCCATCTCCAGGACCAGTGTGTCTGCGTCAATGGGACTCTCTCTGTTCTTTCTCCCCGGTCCATCTCCTGGACCAGTGTGTATCTGAGTCAATGGGACTGTGTCTGACCTTCTCCCCCAGTCCATCTCCAGGACCAGTGTGTATCTGAGTCAATGGAACGCTCTCTGACATTTCTCCCCAGTCCATCTCCAGGCCCAGTGTGTATCTGAGTCAATGGGACTCTCTCTGACCTTTCTCCACAGTCCATCTCCAGGACCAGTGTGTATCTGAGTCAATGGGAATCTCTCTGAAATTTCACACCAGTGCATCTCCAGGACCAGCGTATATCTGAGTCAATGCGTCTCTCTCTGACCTTTCTCCCCAGTCCATCTCCAGGACCAGTGTGTATCTGAGTCAATGGGGCTCTCTGACCATTCTACACAGTCCATCTCCAGGACCAGTGTGTATCTGAGTCAATGGGACTCTCTGATCTTTCTCCCCAGTCCATCTCCAGGACCTGTGTGTATCTGAGTCAATGGGACTCTCTCTGACATTTCCCCCCAGTCGATCTCCAGGACCAGTGTGTATCTGAGTCAATGGGACTCTCTGATCTTTCTCCCCAGTCTATCTCCAGGACCATTGTGTATCTGAGTCAATGGGACTCTCTGAACATTCTACACAATCCCTCTCCAGGACCAGTGTGTATCTGAGTCAATGGGACTCCCTGACCTTTCTCCCCAGTCCATCACCAGGACCAGTGTGTGTCTGAGTCAATGGGACTCTCTGACCATTCTACACAGTCCATCTCCAGGACCAGTGTGTATCTGAGACAATTGGACTTTCTCTGACCGTTCTCCCCAGTCCATCTCCAGGACCAGTGTGTACCTGAGTCAATGGGACTTTCTCTGAGCTTTCTCCCCAGTCCATCTCCAGGACCTCTGTGTATCTGAGTCAATGGGACTCTGAACAATCTCCCCAGTCCATCTCCAGGACCAATGTGTATCTGAGTCAATGGGACTCTGAACAATCTCCCCAGTCCATCTCCAGGACCAATGTGTATCTGAGTCAATGGGACTCTCTCTGACCTTTCTCCACAGTCGATCCCAAGGACCAGTATGTATCTGAGTCAATGGGACTCTCTCTGATCCGTCTCTCCAGTCCATCTCCAGGACCAGAGTTTATCTGAGTCAATGGGAATCTCTCTGACCATTCTCTCCAGTCCATCTCCAGGACCAGTGTGTATCTGAGTCAATGTGACTCTCTCTGACCATTCTCCCCAATCCATCTCCAGGACCAGTGTTTACCTGAGTCAATGGGACTCTCTCTGCCCTTCCTCCACAGTCCATCTCAAGAGCCAGTGTGTATCTGTGTCAATGGGACTCTCCCTGACATTCTCCCCAGTCTATCTCCAGGACCAGTGTGTATCTGAGTCAATGGGACTCTCTCTGACATTTCTCCCCAGTCCATCTCCAGGACCAGTGTGTATCTGTGTCAATGGGAGTCTCTCTCTGATCATTCTCCCCAGTCCATCTCCAGGGCCAGTGTGTATCGGAGTCAAAGGGACTCACTGTGATCTTTCTCTCCAGTTCATCTCCATCACCAGTGTGTGTCTGAGTCAAGGGTACTCTCTCTGTCATTTCTCCCCAGACCATCTCTAGGACCAGTGTGTATCTGTGTCAATGGGACTCTCTCTGACTTTTCTCCTCAGGCCATCTCCAGGACCAATGTGTATCTGAGTCAATGGGACTCTCTGACCTTTCTCCCCAGTCCATCTCCAGGACCAATGCATATCTGAGTCAATGGGACTTTCTCTGACCTTTCTCCCCAGTCGATCTCCAGGACCAGTGTGTATCTGAGTCAAGGGGACTCTCTGACCATTCTCCCCAATCAATCTCCAGGACCAGTGTGTATCTGAGACAATTGGACTTTGTCTGACCGTTCTCCCCAGACCATCTCCAGGACCAGTGTGTACCTGAGTCAATGGGACTTTCTCTGAGCTTTCTCCCCAGTCCATCTCCAGGACCAGTGTGTATCTGAGTCAATGGGAATCTCTCTGACATTTCTCCAAAGTCCATCTCCAGGACCAGTGTGTACCTGAGTCAACGGGAATCTCTCTGACATTTCTCTCCAGTCCAACTCCAGGACCAGTGTGTATCTGTGTCAATGGGACTCTCTCTGACTTTTCTCCTCAGTCCATCTCCAGGACCAGTGTGTATCTGAGTCAATGGGAATCTCTCTGAACCGTCTCTCCAGTCCATCTCCAGGACCAGTGTTTATCTGAGTCAATGGGAATCTCTCTGACCATTCTCTCCAGTCCATCTCCAGGACCATGGTGTATCTGAATCCATGGGATTCTCTCTGAACTATCGCCCCAGTCCATCTCCAGGACCGATGTGAATCTGGGTCAAAGGGACTCTCTCTGATCAGTCTCCCCAGTCCATATCCAGGACCAGTGTGTATCTGAGTCAATGGGACTCTCTCTGACCTTTCTCCCCAGTCCATCTCCAGGACCAGTGTGTCTGCGTCAATGGGACTCTCTCTGTTCTTTCTCCCCAGTCCATCTCCTGGACCAGTGTGTATCTGAGTCAATGTGACTGTGTCTGACCTTCTCCCCCAGTCCATCTCCAGGACCAGTGTGTATCTGAGTCAATGGAACGCTCTCTGACATTTCTCCCCAGTCCATCTCCAGGCCCAGTGTGTATCTGAGTCAATGGGACTCTCTCTGACGTTTCTCCACAGTCCATCTCCAGGACCAGTGTGTATCTGAGTCAATGGGAATCTCTCTGAAATTTCTCACCAGTGTATCTCCAGGACCAGCGTGTATCTGAGTCAATGGGTCTCTCTCTGACCTTTCTCCCCAGTCCATCTCCAGGACCAGTGTGTATCTGAGTCAATGGGACTCTCTCTGACCATTCTACACAGTCCATCTCCAGGACCAGTGTGTATCTGAGTCAATGTGACTCTCTGACCTTTCTCCCCAGTCCATCTCCAGGACCTGTGTGTATCTGAGTCAATGGGACTCTCTCTGACATTTCCCCCCAGTCGATCTACAGGAACAGTGTGTATCTGAGACAATTGGACTTTCTCTGGCCGTTCTCCCCAGTCAATCTCCAGGACCAGTGTGTATCTGAGTCAATGGGACACTCTGAACATTCTACACAGTCCCTCTCCAGGACCAGTGTTTATCTGAGTCAATGGGACTCCCTGACCTTTCTCCCCAGTCCATCACCAGGACCAGTGTGTGTCTGAGTCAATGGGACTCTCTGACCTTTCTCCCCAGTCCATCTCCAGGACCTGTGTGTATCTGGGTCAATGGGACTCTGAACAATCTCCCCAGTCCATCTCCAGGACCAATGTGTATCTGAAACAATTGGACTTTCTCTGACCGTTCTCCCCAGTCCATCTCCAGGACCAGTGTGTACCTGAGTCAATGGGACCTTCTCTGACCTTTCTCCCCAGTCCATCTCCAGGGCCTGTGTGTATCTGGGTCAATGGGACTCTGAACAATCTCCCCAGTCCATCTCCAGGACCAATGTGTATCTGAGTCAATGGGACTCTCTCTGACCTTTCTCCACAGTCGATCCCAAGGACCAGTATGTATCTGAGTCAATGGGACTCTCTCTGATCCGTCTCTCCAATCCATCTCCAGGACCAGTGTTTATCTGAGTCAATGGGAATCTCTCTGACCATTCTCTCCAGTCCATCTCCAAGACCAGTGTGTATCTGAGTCAATGGGCCTCTCTTTGGCCTTTCTCCCCAGGCCATCTCCAGGACCAGTGTGTGTCTGAGTCAATGTAACTCTCTCTGACCATTCTCCCCAATCCATCTCCAGGACCAGTGTTTCCCTGAGTCAATGGGACTCTCTCTGCCCTTCCTCCACAGTCCATCTCAAGAGCCAGTGTGTATCTGTGTCAATGGGACTCTCCCTGACATTCTCCCCAGTCCATCTCCAGGACCAGTGTGTATCTGAGTCAATGGGACTCTCACTGACATTTCTCCCCAGTCCATCTCCTGGACCAGTGTGTATCTGTGTCAATGGGAGTCTCTCTCTGATCATTCTCCCCAGTCCATCTCCAGGACCAGTGTGTATCGGAGTCAAAGGGACTCACTGTGATCTTTCTCTCCAGTTCATCTCCATCACCAGTGTGTGCCTGAGTCAAGGGTACTCTCTCTGTCATTTCTCCCCAGACCATCTCTGGGACCAGTGTGTATCTGAGTCAATGGGACTCTCTCTGAATTTTCTCCTCAGGCCATCTCCAGGACCAATGTGTATCTGAGTCAATGGGACTCTTTGACCTTTCTCCCCAGTCCATCTCCAGGACCAGTGCATATCTGACTCAATGGGACTTTCTTTGACCTTTATACCCAGTCGATCTCCAGGAACAGTGTGTATCTGAGTCAATGGGACTCTCTGAGCATTCTCCCCAATCAATCGCCAGGACCAGTGTGTATCTGAGACAATTGGACTTTCTCTGACCGTTCTCCCCAGTCCATCTCCAGGACCAGTGTGCACCTGAGTCAATTGGACTTTCTCTGAGCTTTCTCCCCAGTCCATCTCCAGAACCTCTGTCTATCTGAGTCAAAGGGACTCTGAACAATCTCCCCAGTCCATCTCCAGGACCAGTGTGTATCTGAGTCAATGGGACTCTCTCTGACATTTCTCCAAAGTCCATCTCCAGGACCAGTGTGTACCTGAGTCAACGGGAATCTCTCTGACATTTCTCTCCAGTCCATCTCCAGGACCAGTGTGTATCTGCGTCAATGGGAATCTCTCTGAAATTTCTCACCAGTGCATCTCCAGGACCAGCGTGTGTCTGACTCAATAGGTCTCTCTCTGTCATTTCTCCCCAGTCCATCTCCAGGACCAGTGTGTATCTGAGTCAATGCGACTCTCTGTCCATTCTCCGCAGTCCATCTCCAGGACCAGTGTGTATCTGAGTCAATGGGACTCTCTGACATTTCTCCCCAGTCCATCTCCAGGACCAGTGTGTATCTGAGTCAATGGGAGTCTCTCTGACATTTCTCCCCAGTCGATCTCCAGGAACAGTGTGTATCTGAGTCAATGGGACATTCTGACCATTCTCCCCAACCCATCTCCAGGCCCAGTGTGTATCTGAGAAATTGGACTTTCTCTGACCATTCTCCCCAGTCCATCTCCAGGAGCAGTGTGTACCTGAGTCAATGGGAATTTATCTGACCTTTCTCCCCAGTCCATCTCCAGGACCTGTGTGTATCTCATTCAATGGGACTCTGAACAAGCTCCCCAGTCCATCTCCAGGGCCAATGTGTATCTGAGTCAATGGGACTCTCTTTGACCTTTCTCCCCAGTCCATCTCCAGGACCAGTGTGTCTGCGTCAATGGGACTCTCTCTGTTCTTTCTCCCCGGTCCATCTCCTGGACCAGTGTGTATCTGAGTCAATGGAACTGTGTCTGACCTTCTCCCCCAGTCCATCTCCAGGACCAGTGTGTACCTGAGTCAATGGAACGCTCTCTGACATTTCTCCCCAGTCCATCTCCAGGCCCAGTGTGTATCTGAATCAATGGGACTCTCTCTGACCTTTCTCCACAGTCCATCTCCAGGACCAGTGCTTATCTTAGTCAATGGGATTCTCCCTGACATTTCTCCCCATTCCATCTCCAGGACCAGTGTCTATCTGAGACAATGGAACTCTCTCTGACATTTCTCCCCAGTCCATCTCCAGGACCAGTGTGTATCTGAGTCAGTGGGACACTGTATCTGACCGTTCTCCCCAGTCCATCCCCAGGACCAATGTGTATCTGAGTCAATGGGACTCTCTCTGACCTTTCTCCACAGTCGATCCCAAGGTCCATTGTGTATCTGAGTCAATGGGACTCCCTCTGAACTGTCTCTCCAGTCCATCTCCAGGACCAGTGTTTATCTGAGTCAATGGGAATCTCTCTGACCATTCTCGCCAGTCCATCTCCAGGACCAGTGTGTATCTGAGTCAATGGGACTCTCTCTGACCTTTCTGCCCAGTCCATCTCCAGGACCAGGGTGTATCTGAATCCATGGGACTCTCTCTGAACTTTCTCCCCAGTCCATCTCCAGGACCGATGTGAATCTGAGTCAAGGGGACTCTCTCTGTTCAGTCTCCCCAGTCCATGTCCAGGACCAGTGTGTATCTGAGTCAATGGAACTCTCTCTGACATTTCTCCCCAGTCCATCCCCAGGCCCAGTGTCTATCTGAGTCAATGGGACTCTCTCTGACCTGTCTCCCCAGTCCATCTCCAGGACCAGTGTGTATCTGAGTCAATGGGAGGCTCTCTGACATTTCTCCCCAGTCCATCTCCAGGGCCAGTGTGTATCTGAGTCAGTGGGACTCTCTGTATGACCTTTCTCCCAATCCATTTCCAGGACCAGTGTGTATCTGAGTCACTGGGTCTCTCTGATCATTCTCAATATTCCATCTCCAGTACCAGTGTGTATCTGAGTCAATGGGTCTCACTCTAAACTTCCTCCACAGTCCATCTCCAGGCCCAGTATGCATCTGAGTCAATGAGACTCTCTCTGACCATTCTCCCCAGTCCACGTCCTGCACCAGTGTGTATCTGAGTCAATAGGACTCTCTCTTAAATGTCTCTCCAGTCCATCTCCAGGACCAGTTTGTATCTGAGTCAATGGGACTCTCTCTGACCATTCTTCCCAGTCCATCTCCAGGACCAGGGTGTATCTGAATCCATGGGACTCTCTCTGACCTTTCTCCCCTGTCCATCTCCAGGACCGATGAGAATCTGAGTCAAGGGGACTCTCTCTGATCAGTCTCCCCTGACCATCTCCAGGACCAGTGTGTATCTGAGTCAATGGAACTCTCTCTGACATTTCTCCCCAGTCCATCTCCAGGCCCAGTGTGTATCTGAATCAATGGGACTTTCTCTGACCAATCTCCACAGTCCATCTCCAGGACCAGTGTGTATCTGAGTCAATGGGACTCTCTCTTACCATTTTCCCCATTCCATCTCCAGGACCAGTGTCTTTCTGAGTCAATGGGACTCTCTCTGACATTTTTCCCCAGTCCATCTCCAGGACCAGTGTGTATCTGAGTCAGGGGGACTCTCTCTATGACCTTTCTCCACAGTCGATCTCAAGGACCTGTGTTTATCTGAGTCAATGGGACTTTATCTGATCATTGTCACCTGTCCATCTCCAGGACCATTATGTATCTGAGTCAATGGGACACCCTCTAAACTTCCTCCACAGTCCATCTCCAGGACCAGTGTGTAGCTGTGCCAATCGGACTCTCTGACCATTCTCCCCAGTCCATCTCCTGGCCCAGTGTGTATCTGAGTCGATGGGACTCTCTCTGACCTTTCTCCCCAGTCCTTCTCCAGGACCAGTGTGTATCTGAGTCAATGTGACTTTCTCTGACCTTTCTCCCCAGTCCATCTCCAGGACCAGTGTGTATCTGAGTCAATGGGACTCTCTCTGTCCATTCGTCCCCGGTCCATCTCCAGGACCTGTGTGTATCTGAGTCAATGGTACTTTCTCTGGCCAATCTCCCCAGTCCATCTGCAGCACCAGTGTGTATCTGTGTCAATGGGACTCGCTCTCACCTTCCTCCCCAGTCCATCTCCAGGACCAGTGTGTATCTGAATCAATGGTACTCTATCGGTCCTTTCTCCCCGGTCCACCTCCTGGACCAGTGTGTATCTGAGACAATGGGACAGTCTCTGGCCATTCTCCCCAGTCCATCTCCAGGACCAGTGTGTATCTGGGTCAATGAGACACTCTGACATTTCTCCCCAGTCCATCTCCAGGACCAGTGTGTATCTGAGTCAATTGGACTCTCTGACATTCCTCCCCAGCCCATCTCCAGGACCAGTTTGCATCTGAGTCAATGAGACTCCCACTGAAATTTCTCCCAACTCCATCGCCAGAAGCAGTGTGTATCTGAGTCAATGGGACTCTCTGACATTTCTCCCGAGTCCATCTCAAGGACTAGCGTGTATCTGAGTCAATGGGACACTCTCTGACCTTTCTCCCCAGTCCACCTCTCGGACCAGTGTGTTTGTCTGTGTCAATGGAATTCTCTGTCACATTTCTCCCCAGCCCAATTCCAGGACCAGTGTGTGTCTGAATCAATGGGACACTCTCTGAACTTTCTCTCCAACCCATCTTCAAGATCAGTGTGTATCTGAGTCAATGGCAATCTCTCTGACCATAATCTCCAGTCCATCTCCAGGACCAGTGTGTATCTGAGTCAATGGGACTCTCTCTGTCCATTCTCCCCAGTCCGCCTCCAGGAGCAGTGTGTATCTGAGTCAATGATACTCTCTCTGACCTTTCTCCCCAGTCCATCTCCAGGACCAGTGTATATCTGAGTCAATGGGACTCTCTCTATACCTTTCTCCCCATTCCATCTCCAGGACCAGTGTCTATCTGAGTCAATGGGAATCTCTCTGACATTTCTCCCCAGTCCATCTCCAGGACCAGTGTGTATCTGAGTCTGTGGGACTCTCTCTATGACCTTTCTCCCCAGTCCATCTCCAGGACCAGTGTGTATCTGAGTCAATGGGACGCTCCCTTACCTTTCTCCACAGTCGATCTCAAGGGCCAGTGTGTATCTGAGTCAATGGGACTTTATCTGATCTTTGTCACCAGTCCATCTCCAGTTCCAATGTGTATCTGAGTCAATGGGTCTCTCTCTAAACTTACTCCACAGTCCATCTCCAGGCCCAGTGTGTATCTGAGTCAATGGGCCTCTCTCTGAAATGTTTCTCCAGTCCATCTCCAGGACCAGTGTGTATCTGAGTCAATGGGACTCTCCCTGCCCATTCTCCCCAGTCCATCTCCAGGACCAGTGTGTATCTGAATCCATGGGACTCTCTCTGACCTTTCTCCTCTGTCCATCTCCAGGACCAGTGTGTATCTGAGTCAATTGGACTCTCTGACATTCCTCCCCAGCCCATCTCCAGGACCAGTTTGCATCTGAGTTAATAGGACTCTCTCTGAACTTCCTCCCAAGTCCATCGCCAGAGGCTGTGTGTATCTGAGTCAATGGGACTCTCTGGCATTTCTCCCGAGTCCATCTCAAGGACCAGTGTGTTTGTCTGTGTCAATGGGATTCTCTGTCACATTTCTCCCCAGCCCAATTCCAGGACCAGTGTGTGTCTGAATCAATGGGACACTCTCTGAACTTTCTCTCCTGCCCATCTTCAAGATCAATGTGTATCTGAGTCAATGGGAATCTCTCTGACCATACTCTCCTGTCCATCTCCATGACCAGTGTGTATCTGAGTCAATGGGACTCTCTCTGTCCTTTCTCCCCAGTCCACCTCCAGGACCAGTGTGTATCTGAGTCAATGGGAATCTCTCTATGACCTTTCTCCCCAGTCCATCACCAGGACCAGTGTGTATCTGAGTCAATGGGACGCTCCCTTACCTTTCTCCACAGTTGATCTCAAGGACCAGTGTGTATCTGAGTCAATGGGACTTTATCTGATCTTTGTCACCAGTCCATCGCCCGTACCAGTGTGTATCTGAGTCAATGGGTCTCCCTCTAAACTTCCTCCACAGTCCTTCTCCATGACCAGTGTGTATCTGAGTCAATCGGACTCTCTGACCATTCTCCCGAGTCCATCTCCAGCACCAGTGTGTATCTGAGTCAATGTGACATTCTCTGACCTTTCTCCCCAGCCCATCTCCAGGACCAGTGTGTATCTGAATCAATGGGACTCTCTCTGAGCATTCTCCCCAGTCCATCTCCAGTACCAGTGTGTACCTGAGTCAATTGGACTCTCTCTGACCATTCCTCCCCAGTCCATCTCCAGGACCAATATGTATCTGAGTCAATGGTACTTTCCCTGTCCAATCTCCCCAGTCCATCTGCAGGACCAGTGTGTATCTGTGTCAATGGGACTCTCTCTGACCTTCCTCCCCAGTCCTTCTCCAGGACCAGTGTGTATCTGAATCAATGGTACTCTATCGGTCCTTTCTCCCCGGTCCACCTCCGGGACCAGTGTGTATCTGTGTCAATGGGACAGTATCTGGCCATTCTCCCCAGTCCATCTCCAGGACCAGTGTGTTTCTGGGTCAATGGGACTCTCTGACATTTCTCCCCAGTCCATCTCCAGGACCAGTGTATATCTGAGTCAATGGGACTCTCTGACATTCCTCCCCAGCCCATCTCCTGGACCAGTTTGCATCTGAGTCAATGGGACTCCCTCTGAACTTTCTCTCAAGTCCATCGCCAGAAGCAGTGTGCATCTGAGTCAATGGCACTCTCTGACATTTCTCCCGAGTTTATCTCAAGGAACAGTGTGTATCTGAGTCAATGGGACGCTCTCTGACCTTTCTACCCAGTCCATCTCTAGGACCAGTGTGTTTGTCTGTGTCAATGGGATTCTCTGTCACATTTCTCCCCGGCCCAATTCCAGGACCAGTGTGTGTCTGAGTCAATGGGAATCTCTCTGACCACGATGCTGTCAGTGTTTATATTACACTAGGCCCTGTGTCTGATTATTTTACACCAGAGCCTGTCTCTGTTTATAATACACTAAACCCTGTCTCTGTTCATATTACACTAGACCGTGGCTCTGTTTATTTTTCACTAGATGCTGCCGCTGTTTATATTACACTAAACGCTGTATCGGTTCATATTTCACTTGAACATGTATCTGTTTATATTACAGTAGACCCTGTCTCTGTTTATATTTCACTAGATCCTGTCCCTGTTTATATTTCTCTAGACCCTGTCTCTGTTTATATTACACTCGACCATGTCTCACTATATAATACACTGGACCATGTCTCTGTTTATATTACCCTAGACCCTGTCTCTGTTAATATTACACTAGACAATGCCTCTGTTTCTAATACACTAGACCCTGTCTCTGTTAATATTAAACTAGACCATGTCTCTCTTTATATTACACTAGACCCTATCTCTGTTAGTATTACAATAGACACTGTCTCTGGTTTTATTACACTAGACCCTGTCTCTGTTTATATTGCACTAGACCCTGTCTCTGTTTATACTACACTAGGCACAATCTCTGATTATATTACACTAGACTCTGTCTCAGTTTATATTACACTAGACCCTGTCTCTATTTATATTACACTAGACCATGTCTCTGTTTATATTACACAAGACCCTGTCCCTGTCTTTATTACACTAGACCATGTCTCTGTTTATATTACACTAGACCCTGTCCCTGTTTATATTACTCTAGATCATTTCTCTTTTTATATTACACTAGACACTGTCACTGTTTATATTACAGTCGGCACTGTCTCTGTGTGTATTACACTAGACTCTGTCTCTGCTTATATTACACAAGAGCCTGCCTCTGTTTTTATTACACTCGACCCGGCCTCTGCTTATGTTACACTAGACCCTTTCTCTCTTTATATTACACTATACCCTTTTTCTGTTTAAATTACCTTGATTCTGTCTCACTTTAAATTACACGAGTCAAAGGCAATATAATTTAAAGGTGCAAGTTCGAATGGGTGCACGAACAAGGTTCGATACCCAGAGGACACAAATTTGAGATAATTGGCAAAAGAACCAGGGGCGACATGAGGAAAAAATACAAATCGTTCTGTTCTGATCTGGAAAGCACTGCCTGAAATCATGCTTGGAGCAGATTCAGTAAATGCATTCAAAAGGAAATGCGATAGATACTTGAAGTGGATAAATTTCAGGGCTATTGGAAAAGAGCAGTGGGATTGGGACTACTTCTTTAACTGCTTCGTATTACTGCTTGCACAGGCACCAGTGGGCTGAATGTACACGTTCTGTGCTGTATCATTCTTGGATTGTTTATTCTATGACTACCCTATGCCTCTGTTTATAACACAATAGATCCTGTCTCATTTGATATAACACGAGTCACTGCATGTTCAAATTACACTCGACCCTGTCTCTGCTTATATTAGACTAGATCCTGTCTGTTTTCATATGCCACTGGGACATGTCTGTGTTTATAAAACATTAGTCACCGCCCTACTTATTACCACTAGATAATGATTATTTCTAAATTAATCCAAGCCCTGTCTCTGTTTATATTAGACTAGACTCTGCCTCTGTTTATATTATATTCAACCCTGTCTCTCTATATAATACAGTAGAGCCTGCCTCTGCTTTTATTAACCTAGACCCTGTCTCTATTTATATTGCACTAGAACCTGTCTCTGTTTATATTATACTAGGCCATGTCTGTGTTTATAAAATACTATAGCCTGTTTCTGTTTATAATACGCTAGTCACAGTCTCTGTTTCTATCATATTAGACCATGTCTCTGTTTGTATTACAATAGGCCCCGTATCTGATTGTATTACATTAGAATAAATATCTCTTTAAATTACACTTGTCACTGCCAATATAAATGAAAGGGTACAATTTGGATCTTCTGTTATGGTAACATGCGGCCACAAGGTGGTAGTGCAAACTTCTTTACTTATAATACACTAGAGCCCGTCTCAGTTTTTATTGCAATTGATCATGTCTCTGTTTATATTTACAAGACTTTGTCTCTGTTAATATTACAGGAGATCGTGTCCCTGTTTGTATTACAATAGAAAATGTTTATGTTTAAATGACATTCGATGTTTTCTCTATTTATATTACATGAGACACTGTCTCTCTTTATATTACACTGGGCCAAGTCTCCGTTTGTATTACACTGGACCATATATCTGTTATATTACATGAGACCATGTCTCTGTTTATATTAAACTAGACCATGTCTCTGTTTATATAACGCTGGGACATTTCTCTGTTTGTATTACATTAGACCATGTCCCTGTATATATTACACTGGGACATGTCTCTCTTTGTATTACATTAGACCATGTCTCTGTTTATATTACATGAGACCATGTCTCTCTTTGTATTACATGAGATCATGTCAATGTTTATATTACACTAGAGCCTGTCTCGGATTATATTACACTAACGCCTCCCTCTGTTTATATTAAACTAGACCCTGTCTCTGATTATATTACACCAGACCCTGTCTCTGATTAGCTTACAGTAGAGCCTCCCTCTGTTTATATTAAACTAGACCCTGTCTCTGATTATATTACACCAGACCCAGTCTCCGTTTAGCTTACAGTAGAGCCTCCCTCTGTTAATATTAAACTAGACCCTGTCTCTGATTATATTACACCAGACCCAGTCTCCGTTTAGCTTAAAGTAGAGCCTCCCTCTGTTAATATTAAACTAGACCCTGTCTCTGATTATATTACACCAGACCCAGTCTCCGTTTAGCTTACAGTAGAGCCTCCCTTTGTTTATATTAAACTAGACCCTGTCTCTGATTATATTACACCAGACCCAGTCTCCGTTTAGCTTACAGTAGAACCTCCCTCTGTTTATATTAAACTAGACCCTGTCTTTGTTTATACTACATAAGACCCTGTCCCTGCCTTTATTACAATAGACCATCTCTCTGTTTATATTACACTAGACACTGTTTCTCTTTATAATACACAAGCCATATAACTCTTTATGTTACACTAGGCCCTTGTCTAGTCAAGCGTAGGTCCGTTGCAGCCAGAATTAGGGGAATTTATAATGGGGAACAATGAAATGGCAGACCAATTAAATACATACTTTGGTTCTGTCTTCACAAAGAAGGAGACAAATAACCTCCCAGAGATGTCGTGGAAAATAGGATCTAATGAGAGGGCGGAACTGAAAGAAATCCATATTTGTAGGGAAATGGTGTTAGGTAAATTGACGGGATTGAAGGCCGCTAAATCCCCAGGGCCTGATAATCTACATCCTAGGGTACTTAAGGAAGTGGCCCTTGAAATAGTAGATGCATTGCTGGTCATCTTCCAAAATTTGATAGACTCTGGAATAATTTCCATGGATTGGAGGGTAGCTAATGTAACCCCACTATTCCAAAAAGGTGGTAGAGAGAAGACGGCGAATTATTGTCCAGTTAGCCTGACATCGGGAGTGGGGAAAAGGCTAGAGTACATTATAAAATTTGTAATAGCAGACCACTTGGAAAACAGTGACAGGATCTGACAAAGTTAACATGGATTTACAAAAGGCAAATCGTGCTTGACTAATCTACTGGAATTTTTTGAGGATGCAACTGGTAGAATAGATAAGGGAGAACCAGTGGATGTGGTGTATTTGGACTTTTAGAAGGTTTTTGATAAGGTCCCGCATATGAGATTAGCGTGTAAATTTAAGGCACATAGGATTGGGGACAAGGTACTGACTTGGTTAGAGAACTGGTTGGCAGACAGCAAGCAAAGAGTTGGAATAAACGTGTCTTTTTCCAAGTGGCAGACAGTGATTGGTGTGGTACCGCAGGGATCGGTCCTTGGACCCCAGCTATTCACAATATATATAAATGATCTAGACAGTGAGGTAATTAGATGTAAAATCCCCAAGTTTGCAGATGACACAAAGCTGGTTGGGCCGGTGTGCTGTGAGGAGGATGCTCAGGAACTCCAGTATGATATGGATAGGTTGGGTGATTGGGCAGAATCATGGCAGATGCAGTATAATGTGGATAAATGCGAGATTTTCCACTTTGCTGGAAAAAAAAGGAAGGCAGGTTATTATCTGAAGGCCAATAGATTGGGAGAAGGGGAAGTGCAACGAGACCGGGCTGTCCTTCTGCACCAGTCTCTGAATGTAAGCATACAGGTGCAGCAGGCGATTAAGAAGGCAAATTGTATTTTTGCCTTCATAGCGAGATGGTTCGTGTACAGGAACAAAGATGTCTTGCTGCAGTTGTACAGGGCCTTGGTGAGACACCACCTTGAGTATAGTGTGCAGTTTTGTTCGACTTATCTCAGGACGGATGATCTTGCCATGGAGGGAGTGCAGCGAAGATTCACCAGACTGCTACCTGGGATGGCAGGAATGACGTATGAGGAGAGATTGGGTCGATTGGGCTTTTACTCGCTGGTGTTTAGAAGAATGAGAGGGGATCTCATTGAAACTTATAAAATTCTAACAGGACTAGACAGACTAGATGCAGGAAAGATGTTTCCGATGGCCATGGATTCCAGAACCAGGGGTCACAGTCTAAGGATAAGGGGTAAGCCATTTAGGACAGAGATGAGGAGGAATTTCTTCACCGAGAGAGTGGTGAATCTCTGGAATTCTCTACCACAGAAGGCAGTAGAGGCCAATTCATTAAATATGTTCAAGAAGGAGTTGGATATATTTCTTAAGGCTAAAGGGATCAAGGGATATGGGGAGCAGGTAGGGACAGCGTACTGATTTTGGATGATCAGCCATGATGTCATTGAATTGCAGAGCAGGCTCGAGGGGCCAAATAGCCCACTTCTTTTCCCATCTTCTATGTATATGTTTCTATGTAGGCCCTGCATCTGTTTATATTAAACTATGCCCTGTCTCTGTTTATATTACACAAACTATGTCACTGTGTACATAGAACTAGTCCCTGTCATTGTTTATAGTATATAAGACCATTTCTCACTTTATATTACACTAGACCCTGTCTCTGTTTATAATACATGAAACTCTATATCTGTTTATACTGTAATAGGCCGAGTTTCTGTTTATATTACACTAGACACTGTCTCTAATTATATTACACTAGACCCTGTCTCTGTTTAAATTAAAATAGGTCCTGACTCTGTTTAGTTTACAGTGGACCCTGTCTCTGTTTATATTACACTAGACCCTGTCTCTGTTTATATTACACTAGACCATGTCAGTGTTTATATTACACTAGACCCTGTCTCTGTTTATATTACACTGGACCCTGTCTCTGTTTATATTACACTAGACCCTGTCTCTGTTTATATTACACTAGACCCTGTCTCTGTTTATATTACACTAGACCCTGTCTCTGTTTATATTACACTAGTCTCTGCCTCTGTTTATATTACACTGGACCCTGTCTCAGATTATATTACAGTAGCCCTTTTCTCTGCTTATATTACTGTAGCCCCTCTCTCAATTTATATTCGGCTAAACCCTGTTTCTGTTTATATTTAGCCTGTCGCTGCTTATAATACAATTGACATGTCTCTGTTTATATTACACTAGACCCTGTCTCTGTTTATATTACACTAGACCCTGTCTCTGTTTATATTACACTAGACCTTGTCTCTGTTTATATTACACTAGACACCGTCTCTGTTTATATTACACTAGACACTGTCTCTGTTTATATCACACTAGACCTTGTCTCTGTTTATATTACACTAGACACTGTCTCTGTTTATATTACACGAGACCCTGTCTCTGTTTATATTACACTAGACCCTGTCTCTGTTTATATTACACTCGACCCTGTCTCTGTTTATATTACACTAGACACTGTCTCTGTTTATATTACACGAGACGCTGTCTCTGTTTATATTACACTAGACCCTGTCTCTGTTTAAATTACACTAGACTCTGTCTCTTTTTATATTACACTAGACACTGTCTCTGTTTATATTACACTAGACGCTGTCTCTGTTTATATTACACTAGACCCTGTCTTTGTTTATATTACACTAGAACCTGTCTCTGTTTATATTACACTAGACCCTGTCTCTGTTTATATTACACTAGACCCTGTCTCTGCTTATATTACACTAGACCATGTCTCTGTTTATATTACACTAGACCCTGTCTTTGTTTATATTACACTAGACCCTGTCTCTGTTTATATTACACTAGGCCCTGTCTCTGATTATATTACACTAGACCCTGTCTCTGCTTATATTACACTAGACCATGTCTCTGTTTATATTACACTGGACCCTGTCTCTGTTTATATTACACTAGACCCTGTCTCTGTTTATATTACACTAGACCCTGTCTCTGTTTATCTTTCACTAGGCCCTATCTCTGTTTATATTACACTAGACCCTGTCTCTGTTTATATTACACTAGACCCTGTCTCTGTTTATATTACACTAGACCCTGTCTCTGTTTATATTACACTAGACCCTGTCTCTGTTTATATTACACTAGACCCTGTCTCTGTTTATATTACACTAGACACTGTCTCTGTTTATATTACACTAGACTCCGTCTCTGTTTATATTACACTAGACCCTGTCTCTGTTTATATTACACTAGACACTGTCTCTGTTTATATTACACTAGACCCTGTCTCTGTTTATATTACACTAGACACTGTCTCTGTTTATATTACACTAGACACTGTCTCTGTTTATATTACACTGGACCTTGTCTCTGTTTATATTACACTAGACCCTGTCTCTGTTTATATTACACTAGGCCCTGCCACTGTTTATATTACATTAGACCCTGTCTCTGTTTATATTACACTAGACTCGGTCTCTATTTATATTACACTAGACCCTGTCACTGTTTATATTACACTAGACCCTGTCTCTGTTTATATTACACTATACCCTGTCTCTGTTTATGTAACACTAGACCCTGTCTCTGTTTATATTACACTAGACCCTGTCTCTGTTTATATTACACTAGACCCTGTCTCTGTTTATATAACACTAGACCCTGTCTCTGTTTATATTACACTAGACCCTGTCTCTGTTTATATTACACTAGACCCTGTCTCTGTTTATATTACACTGGACCTTGTCTCTGTTTATATTACACTAGACCCTGTCTCTGTTTATATTACACTAGGCCCTGTCTCTGTTTATATTACACTAGACCCGGTCTCTATTTATATTACACTAGACCCTGTCACTGTTTATATTACACTAGACCCTGTCTCTGTTTATATTACACTATACCCTGTCTCTGTTTATGTAACACTAGACCCTGTCTCTGTTTATATAACACTAGACCCTGTCTCTGTTTATATTACACTAGACCCTGTCTCTGTTTATATTACACTGGACCTTGTCTCTGTTTATATTACACTGGGCCTTGTCTCTGTTTATATTAAACTAGACCCTGTCTCTGTTTATATTACACTGGACCTTGTCTCTGTTTATATTACACTAGACCCTGTCTCTGTTTATATTACACTAGGCCCTGTCTCTGTTTATATTACACTAGACCCTGTCTCTGTTTATATTACACTAGGCCCTATCTCTGTATATATTACACTAGGCCCTGTCTCTGTTTATATTACACTACGCCCTGTCGCTGTTTATATTACACTCGACCCTGTTTCTGTTTATATTACACTAGACCTTGTCTCTGTTTATATTACACTAGACCCTGTCTCTGTATATATTACACTAGAACCTGCCACTGTTTATATTACACTAGATCTCATATCTTTTTAAATTAAACTGGACCCTGTCTCTCTTTATATTACACTAGGCCTTGTCTCACTTTATATTACAGTAGACCCTGTCTCAGTTTATGTTACACTTGAACTTGTCTCTGTTTATATTACACTGGACCCTGTCTCTGTTTATATTACACTAGATCCTGTCTCTGCTTATATTACACTGGGCCTTGTCTCACTTTATATTACAGTAGACCCTGTCTCAGTTTATGTTACACTAGACCCTGTCTCTGTTTATATTACACTGGACCCTGTCTCTGTTTATATTACACTAGATCCTGTCTCTGTTTATATAACTCTAGACCTGTTTCTGTTCATATTACATGAAGCCATGTCTCTGTTTATATTCCAATAGATCATGACGGTGTTTATATTTAATTGGACCCTCCCTCTGTTTATATGACACTAGACGATGTCTCTGTTAATGTTAAACTAACCCTTGTCTAATTTGTATTAAACTGTCCGCTGTCTCACGTTATATTACAGTGGATCATGTCTGTTTTTATAAAACACTGCAAGTCGCCCCAGTTATTATTGCACTAGACAATTACTCTTTGTATATTTTACAAGGCACAGCCTCTGTTTATATTACATTAGACCGAGCCACGGTTTATTTTACACTAGGCCCTGTCTCTGTTTATATTACACAAACCATGTCTCTGTTTATGTTAGACTAGAACTTGTCTCAATATATAATTCACTAGACCCTGTCTCTGTTTATATTACACTAGACCCTGTCTCTGTTTGTATTACACTGGAGCCTATCTCTGTTTATATTACACTAGACCCTGTCTCTGTTTATATTACACTAGGCCCTGTCTCTGTTTATATTACACTAGACCCTGTCTCTGTTTATATTACACTACGCCCTGTCGCTGTTTATATTACACTAGACCCTGTTTCTGTTTATATTACACTAGACCTTGTCTCTGTTTATATTACACTAGACCCTGTCTCTGTATATATTACACTAGAACCTGCCACTGTTTATATTACACTAGATCCTATATCTTTTTAAATTAAACTAGACTCTGTCTCTGTTTATATTACACTAGGCCTTGTCTCACTTTATATTACAGTAGACCCTGTCTCAGTTTATGTTACACTTGAACTTGTCTCTGTTTATATTACACTGGACCCTGTCTCTCTTTATATTACACTAGATCCAGTCTCTGTTTATATTACACTAGGCCTTGTCTCACTTTATATTACAGTAGACCCTGTCTCAGTTTATGTTACACTAGACCCTGTCTCTGTTTATATTACACTGGACCCAGTCTCTGTTTATATTACACTAGACCCCGTCTCTGTTTATATTACACTAGACCCTGTCTCTGTTTATATTACACTAGACACTGTCTCTGTTTATATTACACTGGACCTTGTCTCTGTTTATATTACACTAGACCCTGTCTCTGTTTATATTACACTAGGCCCTGTCACTGTTTATATTACATTAGACCCTGTCTCTGTTTATATTACACTAGACCCGGTCTCTATTTATATTACACTAGACCCTGTCACTGTTTATATTACACTAGACCCTGTCTCTGTTTATATTACACTATACCCTGTCTCTGTTTATGTAACACTAGACCCTGTCTCTGTTTATATAACACTAGACCCTGTCTCTGTTTATATTACACTAGACCCTGTCTCTGTTTATATAACACTAGACACTGTCTCTGTTTATATTACACTAGACCCTGTCTCTGTTTATATTACACTGGACCTTGTCTCTGTTTATATTACACTAGACCCTGTCTCTGTTTATATTACACTAGGGCCTGTCACTGTTTATATTACATTCGACCCTGTCTCTGTTTATATTATACTAGACCGGTCTCTATTTATATTACACTAGACCCTGTCACTGTTTATATTACACTAGACCCTGTCTCTGTTTATATTACACTATACCCTGTCTCTGTTTATGTAACACTAGACCCTGTCTCTGTTTATATTACACTAGACCCTGTCTCTGTTTATATTACACTAGACCCTGTCTCTGTTTATATAACACTAGACCCTGTCTCTGTTTATATTGCACTAGACCCTGTCTCTCTTTATATTACACTGGACCTTGTCTCTGTTTATATTACACTGGGCCTTGTCTCTGTTTATATTACACTAGACCCTGTCTCTGTTTATATTACACTAGACCCTGTCTCTGTTATATTACACTAGACCCTGTCTCTGTTTATATTACACTAGACCCTGTCTCTGTTTATATTACACTAGACCCTGTCTCTGTTTATATTACACTAGGCCCTGTCACTGTTTATATTACATTAGACCCTGTCTCTGTTTATATTACACTAGACCCGGTCTCTATTTATATTACACTAGACCCTGTCACTGTTTATATTACACTAGACCCTGTCTCTGTTTATATTACACTATACCCTGTCTCTGTTTATGTAACACTAGACCCTGTCTCTGTTTATATTACACTAGACCCTGTCTCTGTTTATATTACACTAGACCCTGTCTCTGTTTATATAACACTAGACCCTGTCTCTGTTTATATTACACTAGACCCTGTCTCTGTTTATATAACACTAGACACTGTCTCTGTTTATATTACACTAGACCCTGTCTCTGTTTATATTACACTGGACCTTGTCTCTGTTTATATTACACTAGACCCTGTCTCTGTTTATATTACACTAGGGCCTGTCACTGTTTATATTACATTCGACCCTGTCTCTGTTTATATTATACTAGACCGGTCTCTATTTATATTACACTAGACCCTGTCACTGTTTATATTACACTAGACCCTGTCTCTGTTTATATTACACTATACCCTGTCTCTGTTTATGTAACACTAGACCCTGTCTCTGTTTATATTACACTAGACCCTGTCTCTGTTTATATTACACTAGACCCTGTCTCTGTTTATATAACACTAGACCCTGTCTCTGTTTATATTGCACTAGACCCTGTCTCTCTTTATATTACACTGGACCTTGTCTCTGTTTATATTACACTGGGCCTTGTCTCTGTTTATATTACACTAGACCCTGTCTCTGTTTATATTACACTAGACCCTGTCTCTGTTATATTACACTAGACCCTGTCTCTGTTTATATTACACTAGACCCTGTCTCTGTTTATATTACACTGGGCCTTGTCTCACTTTAAATTACAGTAGACCCTGTCTCAGTTTATGTTACACTAGACCCTGTCTCTGTTTATATTACACTGGACCCTGTCTCTGTTTATATTACACTAGATCCTGTCTCTGTTTATATAACTCTAGACCTGTTTCTGTTCATATTACATGAAGCCATGTCTCTGTTTATATTCCAATAGATCATGACGGTGTTTATATTTAATTGGACCCTCCCTCTGTTTATATGACACTAGACGATGTCTCTGTTAATGTTAAACTAACCCTTGTCTAATTTGTATTAAACTGTCCGCTGTCTCACGTTATATTACAGTGGATCATGTCTGTTTTTATAAAACACTGCAAGTCGCCCCAGTTATTATTGCACTAGACAATTACTCTTTGTATATTTTACTAGGCACAGCCTCTGTTTATATTACATTAGACCGAGCCACGGTTTATTTTACACTAGGCCCTGTCTCTGTTTATATTACACAAACCATGTCTCTGTTTATGTTAGACTAGAACTTGTCTCAATATATAATTCACTAGACCCTGTCTCTGTTTATATTACACTAGACCCTGTCTCTGTTTGTATTACACTGGAGCCTATCTCTGTTTATATTACACTAGACCCTGTCTCTGTTTATATTACACTAGGCCCTGTCTCTGTTTATATTACACTAGACCCTGTCTCTGTTTATATTACACTACGCCCTGTCGCTGTTTATATTACACTAGACCCTGTTTCTGTTTATATTACACTAGACCTTGTCTCTGTTTATATTACACTAGACCCTGTCTCTGTATATATTACACTAGAACCTGCCACTGTTTATATTACACTAGATCCTATATCTTTTTAAATTAAACTAGACCCTGTCTCTGTTTATATTACACTAGGCCTTGTCTCACTTTATATTACAGTAGACCCTGTCTCAGTTTATGTTACACTTGAACTTGTCTCTGTTTATATTACACTGGACCCTGTCTCTCTTTATATTACACTAGATCCTGTCTCTGTTTATATTACACTAGGCCTTGTCTCACTTTATATTACAGTAGACCCTGTCTCAGTTTATGTTACACTAGACCCTGTCTCTGTTTATATTACACTGGACCCAGTCTCTGTTTATATTACACTAGACCCCGTCTCTGTTTATATTACACTAGACCCTGTCTCTGTTTATATTACACTAGACACTGTCTCTGTTTATATTACACTGGACCTTGTCTCTGTTTATATTACACTAGACCCTGTCTCTGTTTATATTACACTAGGCCCTGTCACTGTTTATATTACATTAGACCCTGTCTCTGTTTATATTACACTAGACCCGGTCTCTATTTATATTACACTAGACCCTGTCACTGTTTATATTACACTAGACCCTGTCTCTGTTTATATTACACTATACCCTGTCTCTGTTTATGTAACACTAGACCCTGTCTCTGTTTATATTACACTAGACCCTGTCTCTGTTTATATTACACTAGACCCTGTCTCTGTTTATATAACACTAGACCCTGTCTCTGTTTATATTACACTAGACCCTGTCTCTGTTTATATAACACTAGACACTGTCTCTGTTTATATTACACTAGACCCTGTCTCTGTTTATATTACACTGGACCTTGTCTCTGTTTATATTACACTAGACCCTGTCTCTGTTTATATTACACTAGGGCCTGTCACTGTTTATATTACATTCGACCCTGTCTCTGTTTATATTATACTAGACCGGTCTCTATTTATATTACACTAGACCCTGTCACTGTTTATATTACACTAGACCCTGTCTCTGTTTATATTACACTATACCCTGTCTCTGTTTATGTAACACTAGACCCTGTCTCTGTTTATATTACACTAGACCCTGTCTCTGTTTATATTACACTAGACCCTGTCTCTGTTTATATAACACTAGACCCTGTCTCTGTTTATATTGCACTAGACCCTGTCTCTCTTTATATTACACTGGACCTTGTCTCTGTTTATATTACACTGGGCCTTGTCTCTGTTTATATTACACTAGACCCTGTCTCTGTTTATATTACACTAGACCCTGTCTCTGTTATATTACACTAGACCCTGTCTCTGTTTATATTACACTAGACCCTGTCTCTGTTTATATTACACTAGACACTGTCTCTGTTTAGATTAAACTAGACCATGTCTCTCTTTATATTACACTAGACCCTGTCTCTGTTATGTTTTGCACCTAACCCTGCCTCTGTTGTGATTACACTGGAGCCTATCTCTGTTTATATTAGCCCCTGTAATTGTATATATTACATAACGCCCTGACCCTGTTTGTATTGTACGACACCCTGTCTCTCTTTATATTACAGAATACCATTTCTCTCTTTATATTACACTAGACGCTGTATTTGTTTATTTTACACTAGACCCTCTATCTGTTTATATTTTTCTAGACCCTGTCTTTTTTTATATTACACTAGCCCCTGTATCTGTTTAAATTTCACTAGACCCTGCCTCTGTTTTTATTACACTCGACCCTGTCTCTGTTTATATTACAGTAGACCCTGTCTCGATTTATATTATACTAGACCGTGTTTCTGTTTATATTAATTTAAACCCTGCCTCTGTTCATATAACGTTTGAACAAGTTTCTGTTTAAATTACACCAGAACCTCTCTCTGATTATTTTTCACTAGAGCCTTTCCCTGTTTAATTACACTAGACCCTGTCCCTGTTTTTATTACAATTGACTCTGTCGTTTTTTATATTGCACTTGACCCTGCCTCTGTTTATACTACACTGGACTTTGTCTGAATTTATACTACACTAAGCCCTGTCTCTGTTTATATTACACTAGGCCCTATCTCTGTATATATTACGCTAGATCCTGACGCTGTTTATATTACACTAGACCCTGTCTCTGTTTATAATACAGTAGCTCCTGTCTTTGTTTTTGTTTTACACTCGTCCATGTTTCTGTTATTACTCCACTGGATCCTGTCTCAGTTAATATTATGGTAGACCCTGTCTCTTCTTAAATTACACCAGGGCTGTCTCTGTTATTGCTCCACTGCTCCCTGTCTCTATTTATAGCACATTTGTCCCTATTTCTGTTTATGTTACACTCGTCCCTGTCTCTGTTATTACTCCACTGCTCCCTGTCTCTATTTATAGCAAATTAGTCCCTGTTTCTGTTTATGTTACACTCGTCCCTGTCTCTTATTAGTCTACTGGAATCTGTCTCTATTTATTCTACAGTAGACCCTGCCTCTGCCTTTATTACACTGAAGTGTCTTAATGAGAGGAGCATTCGTAATAAGGTGGATGAATTAGCTGCACCAATGGAGGCAAACTAATATGATTTGATTGGGTCTTACGGAAACATGGCTCCAGGGTGGCCGAGGATGTGAACTCAAAATCCAGGGGTATTCAATATTCAGGAATGATAGGCAGAAAGGAAAGGAAGGTGGGGTAGCATTGCTGGTTAAAGAGGGGATTAACACAATTGCAAAAAATGATATTAGCTCTGATGATGTAGAATTTGTATGGGTAAAACTGAGAAATACGAACGGGCCGAAAACGTTAGTGGAATTGGCATATAGACCTCCAAACAGTAATGCGGAGGTTGGGGATGGCATTAAAAGGGAAATTAGAGGAGCATGCAATAAGGGCACAGCTGTCATCTTGGGTGCCTTTAATCTACATATAGATTGGGCTAACCAAATTAGTAACTACACTGTGTTTACGGGATTGTTTCCTAGACCATTATGTCGAGGAACCAACTAGAGATCAGGCCATCTTAGACTGGGTATTATGTAATGAGAAAGGATTAATTAGCCATCTTGTTGTACAAGGCCCCTTGGGTCGGAGCAATCATAATATGATAAAATTCTTCATGAAGATGAAGAATGAAGTAGTTGACAGAGACTAGGGTCCTGAATTTAAATAAAGGAATCTACGATGGTATGAGGAGCGAGTTGGGTAGGATTGATTGGGGAATGTCACTCAAAGGGTTGACGGTGGTTAGGCAATGGCAAACATTCAAAGACCGCAAGGATGAACTACAGAATTTTTCATCCCTGTTTGGCATAAAAATAAAACAAAAAAGGTGACTCAACTGTGGCTAACAATGGAAATTAGGGATAGCATAAGATCCAAGGAGAGGACATATAAATTGGCCAGAAAAAGCAGTAAACCTGAGGACTGGGAGCAGTTTAGGATTCAACAAAGGAAGACATAGGGATTAATTAAAAAGGGAAACATAGAATATGAGAGTAAGCTTGCGGGGAACATAAAACCTGACTGTAAAAGCATTTATAGAAAAGTGAAGCGAGAAAGATTGGTGAGATCAAGCATAGGTCCCTTGCAATCAGAATCAGTGGAATTTATAATGGGGAACAAAGAAATGGCTGACCAATTAAATACATATTTTGGTTCTGTCTTCACAAAGGAGGACACAAATGACCTGCCAGAGATGTCGGGGAACATAAGCTCTCATGAAAGGGAGGAACTGAAATAAATCAGTATTTGAAGGGAAATGTTGTTTGGGAAATTGACAGGATTGAAGGTCGATAAATCCCCAGGGTCTGATAATCTACATCCTAGGGTATTAAGGAAGTTGCCCTAGAAATAATAGATGCATTGCTGATCATCTTCCCACATTCGATGGAATCTGGAACAGTACCCATGGATTGGAGGGTAGCTAATGTTACCCCACTATTCAAAAAAGGTGGTAGAGAGAAAACGGGGAATTACAGACTGGTAACCCTGACATCGATAGTAGGGAAAATGCAAGAGGCCATTATAAAAGATGTAATAGCAGAACACTTGGAAAACAGTGACAGGATCAGACAAAGTCAACATCGATATACAAAAGGTAAATCGTGCTTGACTAATCTACTTGAAAGTTTTGAGGATGTAACTTGTAAAATAGATAAGGGAGAACCAGTGGATGTGGTGTATTTGGTCTTTCAAAAGGCTTTCAATAAGGTCCCGCTTAAGAGATTAGCGTAAGGCACATGGGATTCGGGGCAAGGTATTGACTTGGACAGAGACTTGGACAGAGAACTTGTTGGCAGACAGAAAGCAAAGAGTTGGAATAAACGGGTCTTTTTCCGAGTGGTGGGCAGTGACTAGTGGGGAAACGCAGGGTTCAGTCATTGGACCCCAGCTATTCACAATGTATATTAATGATCTAGACAAGGGAACTAGATGTAATATCTCCATGTTTGCAGGCGACACAAAGCTGGGTGGGCATGTGTGCTGTGAGGAAGATGCTGAGAAACTCCAGGATGATTGGGACAGGTTGGGTGACTGGGAGGAAGCATGGCAGATGCAATTTAACGTGGATAAATGCGAGGTTATCCACTTTGGTGTCAAAAACAGGAAGGCAGTTTATTATCTGAATGGCAATAGATTGGGAGAAGGGGAAGTGCAACGAGACCTGGGTGTCCTTGTGAACCAGTCGCTGAAGGTAAGCATGCAGGTGCAGCAGGTGGTTAAGAAGGCAAATGGTATGTTGGCCTTCATAGAGAGAGGGTTTGAGTACAGGAACGAGGATGTCTTGCTTCAGTTGTACAGGGCCTTGGTGAGGCCACATCTTGAGTATTGTGTGCAGTTTTGATCGCCTTATCTGAGGGAGGATGTTCTTGCGATGGAAGGAGTTCAGCGAAGATTCACAAGGCTGATACCTGGGATGGCAGGAATGATGTATGAGCAGAGATTGGGTCGATCGGTCTTATACTCGCTGGAGTTTAGAAGAATAAGAGGGGATCTCATTGAAACTTTAAACATTCTGACAGGCATGGACAGACTAGATGCAGGAAGGATGTCCCCGATGCTCGGGGAGCCCAGAACCAGGGGGTCACAGTCTAAGGATAAGTGGTAAGCCATTTAGGACAGAAATCAGGAGGACTTTCTTCACCCAGAGAGTGGTGAACCTGTGGAATTCTCTACCACAGATGGCAGTGGAGGCCAATTCATTAAATATATTTAAGAAGGAGTTGGATATATTTCTTAAGGCTAAAGGGATCAAAGGATATGGGGAGAAGGCAGGGACAGGGTACTGAATTTGGATGATCAGCCATGATTGCATTGAACGGCAGAGCAGGCTCGACGGGCCGACTGGCCTACTCCTGCTCCTATCTTCTATGTTTCTATGTTTCTACACTAGAAGCTATCTCTTTAATAATACATTAGACTCTGTCTCTGCTTAGGGTACACTGGACACTCTCTCTGCTTATATTACGCTAGACCCTGTCTCTGTTTGTAAGACACTAGATCCTGTCTCTGTTTATATTACACTAAACCCTGTCCCTGCTTCGCTCACACTAGACACTGCCTCTGATTATATTACGCTAGACCCTGTCTCTGTTTGTAATACACTAGACCCTGTCTCTGTTTTTATTACACTTGATCCTGTATCTTCTTTATTTCACTAGGCCCTGCCTCTGTTTATATTACATTGGACCCATTCCCTCTTTATATTATATTAGACAACGTCTCTGTTTATATTACACTCGACTCTTTCTCTGTTTATACTACATTGCATCCTGCCTCTATTTATATTGCACTACACCATGTCGCTGTTTATTTTACACTAGACGCTGCCTCTACTTAATTTACAGTAGACCATGTCTCTGTTTATATTACACTCGACCCTGTCTCTGTTTATATTACTCTAGAACATGTCTGAGTTTATATTACTCTAGACCCTGTCTCTGTTTATATTACTCTAGACCCTGTCTCTGTTTATATTGCACTATTGCCTTTGTCTGTTATTACTCCATTGGACCCTTTTTCTGTTTATATTATTCTAGACCCTGTCGCTTTTTATATGAAACCATACCGGTCTCTGTATATATTACACTAGACCCTGTCTCCTTTTATATTACACTAGACCATGTCTCTGTTTATATTAAACTAGGCTCTGTCTCTGTTTATATTACACTAGACGCTGTTTCTATTTTTGTTACACTGCACCCTGTCGCTGTGTGCATTACACTGATCCCTGACTCTTTTCTATGACACCAGTCACTGTCTCTGTTATTACTGCACTGGACCCTGTGTCTGTTTATGTTACACTAGACCCTGTGTCTGTTATTACTGCACTGGACCCGGTCTCTGTTTATGTTACACTAGACCCTGTTCTCTGTTATTACTGCCCTTGGCCATGTCTGATATATATTACCCGAGGCGTTGTCCGTGTTCCTATTGTGCTTGAACATGTGTTAGTTATTACTGCACTAGGTAATGCCTCTATTTTATTGCAATAGGCCTTGACTCAGTTATTTTTGCACTGGAACATGTGTCTGTTAATATTACACTAGACCCTGTCTCAGTTGTTTCTGAACTACACCATGGCTCTGATTAAATTACACTAGACCCACTCTCAATTATTACTGAACTGGACCATGGCTTTGTTTATAATACACTAGAACTCTCTCAGTTAAGGTACCACGAAACGTGTTTCTGTTTATTTTACATTTGTGTCTATCTCATTTATTACTGCATTAGACATTTGTCTCTGTTTGGTGGAGAAATGCATGTTAAATAGAGGGATTGATGGATATTGATATAAGTAAAGATATATATATTTCCAGGTGCGGAATGATGCAAGATATTTTTACCTAGATGCATACATATAAATTTGTCAATAACTATCAGAAGCTGTGCGCAATTTTTAATTGTTGTGGTATTATGTGGGTAATGATTGTGTTGAAAGGACGGGGTGAACCTTGTAACAATCCCGCAGAGATGAGCTGGGATTGAGGGACAGGACTGACGGTGGGCTGCAGTGCCCGGCAAGTTGCACTAACTTATGGCAAACACTGTGTGTTAAAGTTTACTAATTCACACTGGTGTTGTGCTGTGAAGATTGCTCCCAGTTTGTGAATGTTACGGATTGTTTTTGCTGCAGTATTTTCTATTGAGCTTCGGCTGGACCCACTGATTGTGTGAGACAGAGCTTGGAACCGTGACCTCACAGCCTCGCTGGTTAGGCGGCCGCAGGGTCCTAAAACTCACCAAATGCAAATACTGAGCGTGTTCAGAGGAACAACCCAAAAACAGACTCACAACGTGTTTGCGGTGTGTGTCAATATGTGAGTGTGTGTGTGTGTACAAAACATCATTTATAATATTTGCAAGTGCATTCTACAAAGATAAATGATTAGCCTCAGTCATCATTTAACAGCATTTTATTTCCTTTATTCAAAATGCAATTGCAGATCATTTAATATCTTTAAGATTTATTGATGACCCATTCACTTGTGCGCGATTGTTTAGAAATCGATGTCACACTGATCATTCCGTTACCAAGGCGAGCCAGTCTGTCCACAGTATTCAGTTGGAAAGGGGATTGAATCACTCCGAGGATAATGAGCAGCCATACACCAGTGTCTTCAGTTTATTGTACAGTGACACGGCCTGGAGTTATAATAATTGAGGCATGCACTAGAACTGGAATAACGGGCAGGTTGTTCTCTAATAACAGCCGAGGCAGCACCTACTGTAACAATTACAGGGACAGAATCTCACACAATATGAAATAAGAACATAAAAATAGGAGCAGGAACAGGCCATTCGGCCCACCAATCCTGCTCCGCCATTCAACGAGATCTTGCCTGATCGTCTACCTCAACTCCACTTTCCTGCACTATCCTCCAATCCCTTGATTCCTGTAATAGCCAAAAATCTATCGATCTCTGCCTTAAATATACTCAACGACAGAGCTGCCACAACACACTGCGATAGAGAATTCCAAAGATTCACCACACTCTGAATGAAATAATTTCTCCTCATCTCAGTCCTAAATGGCCAACCCATTATTCTGAGACTGTGACCCTGGTTCTAGATTCCCCAGCCAGGGGAAACATCCTCTCTGCATTTACCCTGTCCACGCCATGTCAGAATTCTGCATGTTTCAATGAGATCACCGCTCATTCTTCTAAACTCCTCAAGGGACAATCTCCTCATCCAAGGAAACTTCTTTGCAATCCCTCTATGGCAACTATATCCTTCCTTTGGTAAGGAGATCAAAATGGCATACAATAATCCAGGTGTGGACTCACCTGGACCCTATATAATTGCAGTAAGTCGTCTTTACTCTTACACTCAAATCCTCTTGTAATAAAGGCCAACATACCATTTGCTTTTCTAATTGTTTGCTGTCCCTGCATATTAACCTTCAGTGATTCGTGTACATGGACAGGCAGGTCACGCTGAACACCAACATTTCCCAATGTCTCACCATTCAAGAAACACTCTGCTTTTCAATTTTTCCTTCCGAATTATATAATCACATTTCTCCACATTATATTCCGTTTGACATGAACTTGCCCAGTCACTGGTCTCTCTCTATCCCCCTGAAGCTTCTTTGCTTCCTCCTCACAACTTACATTCCCACTTGACTTCATTTCATCAGCAAACTTGAATAAATGACATTTGGTCCACTCATACAAATCATTGAAGTAGATTGTAAATATCTGAGACACAAGCACTGATCCTTGCGGTAATCCGCTAGTTACAGCCTGCCAACCCAAAAATTACACGTTTACTCTCTGTTTGGTTTCCGTTAATCAATCCTCAATCCATGGTAGTATATTACCCTCATTCCGATGAGCCCTAATTTTTTGTGGCTCCTTATCGAATCCCTTCTGAAAATACAAATACATCACATCCACTGGTCGCCCCTTATCTATTCTGCCAGTTACAACCTCAAAACACTAACCGGGAGGGGTGTGTAACTTTACAAGAGTGATATGGAAACTTGTTTAAGAATAACATAGGGAAGTGATAAGAACAGAAGTGAGGTCTAGCGCAAAAATAAAGGGGCGGGAGAGATCTGAAAGCTGAAAGTTGCCGTGAGTCATTTTGCGGCCTTTAGTAAGGCCCCGGACCCTTTACCAGGTTACAGCACATGGATCCTGGGACAGGATTACTGCCTGGGCGTGAAGTTGAAAATTACTCGCTGGGTCTTTAATGTAACCACAACAAAGGGAGGGACTTGTGCTAAATTATTCAGTGCATTACATTGCCCAGAAGGGACAGAAGCCCTACTGGGAGAAAATATTGGATTATTTTGCCCACTATTGTCATACTAAAGCAAGGAAATTATTGGTAAAGCTTCACAAATCACAGGTGAGGCCCCAGCTGCAGTATTCTGTCCAACTTTGCAATCTAAACTTTTATTGATGATGTCCAGAAAGATTGAGAAAGAGAGAAATAAAGAGAGAAAGAGACTTTGAAAGAGGAGATACAAGGTGGTGAGAGATTAAAGCTGAGAAATAGAATTTCAGAATGAAACATCACAGGATGTGGCCATTCAGCCCATCGTGCCTGTGCCCGCTCTTTGAAAGAGCTCTCCAATTATTCCCACTCCCTGCTCCTTCCCCAAGCCCTGTAACCTATTCTTCTATAAAGTATGTATTCAATTCTCTTGTGAAAGTTGTTATAAAATCTGCTTCCACCACGCTGTAAGGAAACACAGTCCAGATCATAACAACTCACTGCCTAAAGTAAAATGTCCTCATATACTGAAAGGGAGCAAACTATCAGCTCCCGGCTTCAGAGAGCAGAGGGAGCTCAGTGACTGATCCACAGAAACCGCCAGTCATGTTCGGTAATGGAGACCCTAAACACAATCAACAATTGCAAATGTCACCGCCATGTGATCTTTGCAGCTCTGCACCGACTCTGTGGCCAGATATAGGCCGCCTTGCCAGATGTTTCCACCAGATTGTGGCCCCTGGATTTATTTTCTGCTCAGAAGTGAGATGTGCGGTTTGGAGCCGGCAGCGAGAAAGAGGAAGTTGTGTTGCCTGAGACTGAAATCGCAGGCGTCAGTCTGATGTTATCACCATGAACAGGCTTTCTGTCTGTGGGGGCGGCCTCACTGTAACAGCAACAGGAACCGCAACACAGATTGCTCCTCATCTCAACATTACTGTCACCCCCATTCTCAGTTTAAGGAATATTTGGTTCTAACAAATTCACAAAAGTGGGAGATGGAGGTGGGGATTATCACTGGGAGAAATTAGGGGAAGTTAAAAAAAACATTCCACTCAAAGCGGGCTATTAGAAAATAGAAGGCTTTAAGTGAGCGATGTGTTGTCTGAGAGAGTGAGAAAGAGAGACAGGAGAGAGGTTAATTGAGTTAGATGCTGTCTGAGAGAGAGAGAGAGGAGAGAGGTTAAGTGGGTTTGCTGCTATTTTAGACAGAGAAAGAGAGAGGAGAGAGGTTAAGTGAGTTAGGTGCTATCTGAAACAGGGAGAGAGGAGAGAGGTTAAATGAGTTTGCTGCTGTTTTAGACAGAGAGAGAGGAAAGAGGGTAAATGAGTTAGGTGCTTTCTGAGACACATGCAGAGAGAGATGATGGCAGTTAATTGAGTTAGGTGATGTCAGAGACAGATAGAGAGGAGTGAGGGTAAGTGATTTCGGTGCTGTCTGAGACAGAGACAGAGAGAGGAAAGAGAGGTTAAGTGAGATAGGTGCTGTCTGAGACAGAGACAGAGAGAGAGGAAAGAGAGGTTAAGTGAGTTCGGTGCTGTCTGAGACAGAGACAGAGAGAGGAAAGAGAGGTTAAGTGAGTTCGGTGCTGTCTGAGACAGAGACAGAGAGAGGAAAGAGAGGTTAAGTGAGTTCGGTGCTGTCTGAGACAGACAGAGAGAGAGTTTATTTGAGTTCGGTGCTGTCTGAGCAGAGACAGAGGGAGAAGAGAGAGGGTAAGTGAGTTCGGTGCTGTCTGAGCAGAGACAGAGGGAGAAGAGAGAGGGTAAGTGAGTTCGGTGCTGTCTGAGACAGACAGAGAGAGAGTTTATTTGAGTTCGGTGCTGTCTGAGCAGAGACAGAGTGAGGAGAGAGGGTAAGTGAGTTCGGTGCTGTCTGAGACAGAGACAGTGAGACAGGAGAGAGGTTAAGTGAGTTCGGTGCTGTCTGAGACAGAGAGAGAAGACAGAGGGTAAGTGAGTTTGGTGCTGTCTGAGACAGATAGAGAGAGAGAGGAGAGAGGTTAAGTGAGTTACGTGATGTCTGAGACAGAGATAGAGAGAGAGGAGGGAGGTTAAGTGAGTTCGGTGCTGTCTGAGACAGAGACAGAGGGGAGAGAGGGTAAGTGAGTTAGGTGCTGTCTGAGACAGAGATAGAGACAGAGATAGAGAGGAGAGAGGGTAAGTGAGTTCGGTGCTGTCTAGGACATAGGCAGAGATAGATGACGAATGTTAAGTGAGTTAGGTGCTGTCTGAGACACAGGCAGAGAGAAAGGATGGAGTTTAAATGAGTTTGGTGCTGTCAGAGACAGAGACAGAAAGGGAATAGAGAGGTTAAGTGAGTTAGATGCTGTCTGACAGAGAGGCAGACAGAGAGGAGGGAGGTTAAGTGAATTAGGTGCTGTCTCATACAGAGACAGGGAGGGATGATAGAGGTTAATTGAGTTAGGTGGTGTCTGAGACAGAGAGAGAGAGAGAGAGGAGAGAGGTTAAGTGAGTTTGGTGCTCTATACGACAGAGACAGAGATAGGGGATCGAGGTTAAGTGAGTTTGGTGCTCTATACGACAGAGATAGGGGATAGAGGTTAAGTGAGTTTGTTGCTCTATACGACAGAGACAGAGATAGTGGATAGAGGTTAAGTGAGTTCGGTGCTGTCTGAGACATAGACAGAGATAGGGGATAGAGGTTAAGTGAGTTTGGTGCTCTATACGACAGAGACAGAGATAGGGGATAGAGATTAAGTGAGTTTGGTGCTCTATACGACAGAGACAGAGATAGGGGATAGAGGTTAAGTGAGTTCGGTGCTCTATACGACAGAGATAGGGGATAGAGGTTGAGTGAGTTCGGTGCTGTCTGAGACAGAGATAGGGGATAGAGGTTAAGTGAGTTCGGTGCTCTATACGACAGAGATAGGGGATAGAGGTTAAGTGAGTTCGGTGCTGTCTGACACAGAGACAGACAGAGAGGAGAGAGGTTAAGTGAGTTCGGTGCTCTACACGACAGAGACAGAGATAGGGGATAGAGGTTAAGTGAGTTCGGTGCTGTCTGAGACAGAGACCAATGCAGCTTTTAAGGGAACGGTGTAACAATATATTTGAAGCAAGGATGATGCTGAACTATGCGGACAGAGCAGACCAGTGTAGTTATCTTTGGTTTGTTTCTGCACAGTTCCAGCACGGATGCAATGGGCCAAATGGCGTCTTTCTGTGCAGCGGACAATCTAATGTTCTATGTTACCATTTGAGGAAGGGAAGGTATTTATTCGGACATCCCGAGTAAGAACATTCTCTCAACCACCACAAACTAATTTATTTAACTGTCCTTTGGAAAACTGGACTTCCCTATGTATTAATCAGCGAAATTTCCAAGCCATTGATTGCGTGTGGTCCACATTGATGTGTGCGTGTCTTTCACACCATGGGCTGATATTTCTCCTTCTTAGACATGGAAATGCATCATCTGAACATCAGTCCAAAGACATCTCATCCATCAATAGAAAGAAAGAGAGATTTGAATTTCTGCAGCGCCATTCATCAGCTTGGGACATCCCAAAGCGCTTAACAGCCAATGAAGGTGTTTGAACTGCAGTCACGTGTGTAATTTACGACACGCGGCTGCCAAATGAAGCAAAGAAAGATCCCAGAAACAGCAACGTCATAAATAAGCTGCGAACCACTTTTTAGTGATGTTGTTTGAGGGATAAATATTGACCAGGACCCTCGGGGAGAACTCACTGGCTCTTCAAAATCGTGCCAGGGAAATTTTACTTCCACCTGAGCAGGCAGATATGGACTCGGATTAATGTTTCACCGCTAACACGATAGCTCTGTCAGTGCATCACTCATTGTGTACTGCAAGAGAGACAAGGGCTAGAGCAGTAATAACTGAGACAGGGTCTAGCTTAATGTAATCAGAGACAGGGTCCAGAGTAATTTAAACAGAGACAGGGTCTAGTGTAATAAAAAAAGAGACAGGGTCTAGTGTAATATAAACAGAGACAGGGTCTAGTGCAATATAAACAGAGACAGGGTCTAGTGTAATATAAACAGAGACAGGGTCTAGTGTAATTTAAACTGAGGCAGGGTATAGTGTAATAAAAACAGAGACAGGGCCCAGTGTAATATAAACAGAGACAGGGTCTAGTGTAATATAAACAGAGACAGGGTCTCGTGTAATATAAACAGAGACAGGGTCTAGTGTAATATAAACAGAGACAGGGCCTAGTGTAATATAAACAGAGACAGGGTCTAGTGTAATATAAACAGAGACAGGGTCTAGTGTAATATAAACAGAGACAGGGTCTAGTGTAATACAAACAGAGACAGGGTCTAGTGTAATATAAACAGAGACAGGGTCTAGTGTAATATAAATAGAGACAGGGTCTAGTGTAATATAAACAGAGACAGGGTCTAGTGTAATATAAACAGAGACAGGGTCTAGTGTAATACAAACAGAGACAGGGTCTAGTGTAATATAAACAGAGACCGGGTCTAGTGTAATATAAATAGAGACAGGGTCTAGTGTAATATAAACAGAGACAGGGTCTAGTGTAATACAAACAGAGACAGGGTCTAGTGTAATATAAACAGAGACAGGGCCTAGTGTAATACAAACAGAGACAGTGTCTAGTGTAATATAAAAAGAGACAGTGTCTAGTGTATTATAAACAGAGACAGAGTCCAGTATAATATAAACAGTGACAGGGTCTAGTGTAATATAAACAGAGAAAGGGCCTAATGCAAAATAAACAGAGACAGGGCCTAGTGTAATATAAAGGGAGACAGGGTCTATTCTAATATAAAGAGAGACAGGGTCTTGTGTAAAATAAACAGAGACAGGGTCTACTGTAATATAAACAGAGACAGGCTCTAGTGTAATATAAATAGAGACAGGATCTAATGTAATATAAACAGAGACAGGAACTAGTGTAATATAAACAGAGACCGGATCTAGTATAATATTAGCAGAGACAGGGCCTAGTGTAATATAAACAGAGTAAAGGTCTAGTGCAATATAAGCGGAGACAAGGACTATTGTAATAGAAACAGAGAAAGGGCCTAGTGTGATATAAATGGAGAGAAGGATTAATCTATAGATATAAATAAAAGGATACTTCTGTCTGTCATTCCATCTGTCTGTCTGTCTTGAATTTACTCGAAAGGTATAGAGCGTACCTACACGTGCGTTACGTCAAAAGAAAGCTGACGATTCCAGAACCATCCTAAGCGTATTTACGTTTCGGCAGGAGAAAAATTGTTTGCGCGTTATGCAAAAAACCTTCAAAATTAAACTCATTATATGCTAAGTAGCATTGATTGACTGACGTCAAGGTCGACCAATCCTGTGCCGGCACGATTAACCAATCCTACAGTTCAGTCGCCTGATGGTTGGCCAATCGCTGCGTCTGTAGGCGGGACTAATCGTTTTCCTCTCAGCGATCTGGCAGCCAATGCCTCAAGCTAAAAAACCCATTTACTTCCAGCTCAAATTCTGCTAATCCAGCTTCGAAAAAGTTAGTATCTCTTTTAAAAATTACAAAACATTTACCAAAAACGTTTTATAAGTTATTTCACTTTCATCTTTGAAGCTATTAAAAGGTAGAAATATTGCCCGGCAGCAGATTCACACAGGGACAGACAGACAGGCCCCAAAGTCTGGGACTCGATTTAAACCGCCCGGCCCAAAACAGCCCTGGCAAAGATGTGCTCCCCCAGCTAGTGTAATATAATCAGAGACAAGGCCTAGCGTAATATAAACAGAGACTGGGTCCAGTGTATTATAAACAGAGACAGGTCTAGTGTATTATAAAGAGAGACAGAGCCTAGTGTAATATAAACAGAGACAGGGTCTCGTGAAATATAAACAGAGACAGGGCCTAGTGTAATATAACAGAGACAGGGCCTAGTGTAATATAAACAGAGAGCAGCTTTAGTGTAATATAAACAGAGACAGGGTCTAGTGTAATATAAACAGAGACAGGGCCGAGTGTAATATAAAAAGAGACTGGGTCTAGTGTAATATAAACAGAGACAGGGCTGAGTGTAATATAAAAAGAGACAGGGTCTAGTGTAATTTAAACTGAGGCAGGGTATAGTGTAATAAAAACAGAGACAGGGCCCAGTGTAATATAAACAGAGACAGGGTCTAGTGTAATATAAACAGAGACAGGGTCTCGTGTAATATAAACAGAGACAGGGTCTAGTGTAATATAAACAGAGACAGGGCCTAGTGTAATATAAACAGAGACAGGGTCTAGTGTAATATAAACAGAGACAGGGTCTAGTGTAATATAAACAGAGACAGGGTCTAGTGTAATACAAACAGAGACAGGGTCTAGTGTAATATAAACAGAGACAGGGTCTAGTGTAATATAAATAGAGACAGGGTCTAGTGTAATATAAACAGAGACAGGGTCTAGTGTAATATAAACAGAGACAGGGTCTAGTGTAATACAAACAGAGACAGGGTCTAGTGTAATATAAACAGAGACAGGGTCTAGTGTAATATAAATAGAGACAGGGTCTAGTGTAATATAAACAGAGACAGGGTCTAGTGTAATACAAACAGAGACAGGGTCTAGTGTAATATAAACAGAGACAGGGCCTAGTGTAATACAAACAGAGACAGTGTCTAGTGTAATATAAAAAGAGACAGTGTCTAGTGTATTATAAACAGAGACAGAGTCCAGTATAATATAAACAGTGACAGGGTCTAGTGTAATATAAACAGAGAAAGGGCCTAATGCAAAATAAACAGAGACAGGGCCTAGTGTAATATAAAGGGAGACAGGGTCTATTCTAATATAAAGAGAGACAGGGTCTTGTGTAAAATAAACAGAGACAGGGTCTACTGTAATATAAACAGAGACAGGCTCTAGTGTAATATAAATAGAGACAGGATCTAATGTAATATAAACAGAGACAGGAACTAGTGTAATATAAACAGAGACCGGATCTAGTATAATATTAGCAGAGACAGGGCCTAGTGTAATATAAACAGAGTAAAGGTCTAGTGCAATATAAGCGGAGACAAGGACTATTGTAATAGAAACAGAGAAAGGGCCTAGTGTGATATAAATGGAGAGAAGGATTAATCTATAGATATAAATAAAAGGATACTTCTGTCTGTCATTCCATCTGTCTGTCTGTCTTGAATTTACTCGAAAGGTATAGAGCGTACCTACACGTGCGTTACGTCAAAAGAAAGCTGACGATTCCAGAACCATCCTAAGCGTATTTACGTTTCGGCAGGAGAAAAATTGTTTGCGCGTTATGCAAAAAACCTTCAAAATTAAACTCATTATATGCTAAGTAGCATTGATTGACTGACGTCAAGGTCGACCAATCCTGTGCCGGCACGATTAACCAATCCTACAGTTCAGTCGCCTGATGGTTGGCCAATCGCTGCGTCTGTAGGCGGGACTAATCGTTTTCCTCTCAGCGATCTGGCAGCCAATGCCTCAAGCTAAAAAACCCATTTACTTCCAGCTCAAATTCTGCTAATCCAGCTTCGAAAAAGTTAGTATCTCTTTTAAAAATTACAAAACATTTACCAAAAACGTTTTATAAGTTATTTCACTTTCATCTTTGAAGCTATTAAAAGGTAGAAATATTGCCCGGCAGCAGATTCACACAGGGACAGACAGACAGGCCCCAAAGTCTGGGACTCGATTTAAACCGCCCGGCCCAAAACAGCCCTGGCAAAGATGTGCTCCCCCAGCTAGTGTAATATAATCAGAGACAAGGCCTAGCGTAATATAAACAGAGACTGGGTCCAGTGTATTATAAACAGAGACAGGTCTAGTGTATTATAAAGAGAGACAGAGCCTAGTGTAATATAAACAGAGACAGGGTCTCGTGAAATATAAACAGAGACAGGGCCTAGTGTAATATAACAGAGACAGGGCCTAGTGTAATATAAACAGAGAGCAGCTTTAGTGTAATATAAACAGAGACAGGGTCTAGTGTAATATAAACAGAGACAGGGTCTAGTGTAATATAAACAGAGACAGGGTCTAGTGTAATATAAACAGAGACAGGGTCTAGTGTAATATAAACAGAGAGCAGGTTTAGTGTAATATAAACAGAGACAAGGCCCAGTGTAATATAAAAAGAGACTGGGTCTAGTGTAATATAAACGGAGACAGGGTCTAGTGTAATATAAACAGAGACAGAGTCTAGTGTAATATAAACAGAGGCAGGGTCTAGTGTAATATAAACAGAGACAGGGTCTAGTGTAATATAAAAAGAGACAGGGTCTAGTGTAATATAAACAGAGACAGGGTCTAGTGTAATTTAAAAAGAGACAAGGTCTACTGTAATATAAACAGAGACAGGGTCTAATGCAATATAAACAGAGACAAGAGCCTAGTGTAATATAAAGAGAGACAGGGCCTATTCTAATATAAAGAGAGACAGGGTCTGGTGTAAATAAACAGAGACAGGGTCTAGTGTAATATAAACAGAGACAGGATCTAATGTATTATAAACAGAGACAGGAGCTAGTGTAATATAATCAGAGACCGGATCTAGTATAATATAAGCAGAGACAGGGCCTAGTGTAATATAAACAGAGTCAAGGTCTAGTGCAATATAAGTGGAGACAAGGACTAATGTAATACAAACAGAGACAGGGCCTAGTGTGATATAAACGGACAGAAGGATTAATGTAATATAAACAGAGACAAGGCCTAGTGTAATATAAACAGAGACTGGGCCCAGTGTATTATAAGCAGAGACAGGGTCTAGTGTAATATAAACAGAGACAGGTTCTAGTGTATTATAAACAGAGACAGAGTCTAGTGTAATATAAACAGAGACAGGGTCTAGTGTAATATAAACAGAGACAGGGTCTAGTATAATATAAACAGAGACAGGGTCTAGTGTAATGTAAACAGAGACAGGGCCGAGTGTAATGTAAACAGAGACAGGGTCTAGTTTAATATAAACAGAGACAGGGTCTAGTGTAATATAAACAGAGACAGGGTCTAGTGTAATATAAACAGAGACAGGGTCTAGTGTAATATAAACAGAGACAGGGTCTAGTGTAATATAAGCAGACACAGAGTCAAGTGTAATATAAACAGAGACAGGGTCTAGTGTAATATAAACAGAGACAGGGCCTAGTGTAATATAAACAGAGACAGGGTCTAGTGTAATATAAGCAGACACAGAGTCAAGTGTAATATAAACAGAGACAGGGTCTAGTGTAATATAAACAGAGACAGAGTCTAGTGTAATATAAACAGAGACAGGGTCTAGTGTAATATAAACAGAGACAGGGTCTAGTGTAATATAAACAGAGACAGGGTCTAGTGTAATATAAACAGAGACAGGGTCTAGTGTAATATAAGCAGAGACAGGGTCTAGTGTAATATAAACAGAGACAGGGTCTAGTGTAATATAAACAGAGACCGGGCCTAGTGTAATACAAACAGAGACAGGTTCTAGTGTAATATAAACAGAGACAGGGCCTAGTGTAATATAAACAGAGACAGGGCCGAGTGTAATATAAAAAGAGACTGGGTCTAGTGTAATATAAACAGAGACAGGGCTGAGTGTAATATAAAAAGAGACAGGGTCTAGTGTAATATAAACAGAGACAGGGTCTAGTATAATATAAACAGAGACAGGGTCTAGTGTAATATAAACAGAGACAGAGTCTAGTGTAATAGAAACAGAGACAGGGTCTCGTGTAGTATAAACAGAGACAGGGTCTAGTGTAATATAAACAGAGACAGGGTCTAATGTAATATAAACAGAGACAGTGTCTAGTGTAATATAAACAGAGACCGGGCCTAGTGTAATATAAACAGAGACAGGGTCTAGTGTAATATAAACAGAGACAGGGTCTAGTGTAATATAAACCGAGACAGGGTCTAGTGTAATATAAACAGAGACAGGGCCTAGTGTAATATAAGCAGACACAGAGTCAAGTGTAATATAAACAGAGACAGGGTCTAGTGTAATATAAACAGAGACCGGGCCTAGTGTAATATAAACAGAGACAAGGTCTAGTGTAATATAAACAGAGACAGGGTCTAGTGTAATATAAACAGAGACAGGGTCTAGTGTAATATAAACAGAGACCGGGCCTAGTGTAATATGAACAGAGACAGGGTCTAGTGTAATAGAAACAGAGACATGGCCTTGTGTAATATAAACAGGGACAGGGCCTAGTGTAATATATACAGAGACTGGGTCTAGTGTAATATAAACAGAGACAGGCTCCAGCGTAATATAAATACAGACAGGGTCTCGTGTAATATAAACAGAGACAGGGTCTAATGTAATATAAACAGAGACAGGGTCTAGTGTAATATAAACAGAGACAGGGTCTAATGTAATATAAACAGAGACAGGGCCTGGTGTAATATAAACAGAGACAGTGTCAAGTGTAATATAAACAGAGACAGGGTCTAGTGTAATATAAACAGAGACAGTGTCTAGTGTAATATAAACAGAGACATGGTCTAGTGCAATATAAACAGAGACAGGGTCTAGTTTAATATAAACAGAGACAGGGTCTAGTGTAATATAAACAGAGACAGGGTCTAGTGTAATATAAACAGAGACAGGGTCTAGTGTAATATAAACAGAGACAGGGCCTAGTGTAATATAAACAGAGACAGGGTCTAGTGTAATATAAACAGGGACAGGTTCTTGTGTAATATAAACAGAGACAGGGTCTAGTGTAATAGAAACAGAGACCGGGCCTAGTGTAATATAAACAGGGACAGGGCCTAGTGTAATATATACAGAGACTGGGTCTAGTGTAATATAAACAGAGACAGGGTCTAGTGTAATATAAACAGAGACAGGCTCCAGCGTAATATAAATACAGACAGGGTCTAGTGTAATATAAACAGAGACAGGGACTAGTGTAATATCAACAGAGACAGGTTGTAGTATAATATAAAAAGAGACAGGGTCTAGTGTAATATAAACAGAGACAAGGTCTAGAATATTATAAACAGAGACAGGGTCTAGTGTAATATAAACAGAGACAGGGTCGAGTGTAATATTAACAGAGACAAGGTCAAGTGTAATATAAACAGAGACAGGGTCTAGTGTAATTTAAAGAGAGAAAGGATCCAGTGTAATATAAAAAGAGACAGGGTCTAGTGTAATATTACCAGATACAGGGTCTAGTGTAATATAAAAAAATACAGGGTCTAGTGTAATATAAACTGGTGCAGGGTGTAGAATGATATAAACAGAGACAGATCTAGTATAATAGAGATAGAGGCTGGGTCTAGTGTAATATATAAAGAGACAGGGTCTAATGTAATATAAACAGCGACAGTATAGAGTTATGCAGCACAGAAATAGGCCCTTCGGCCCATTGTGTCTGCAGCGGCCATCCAAGCCATATCTATTCTACTCCAATGATCCAGAATTTGGACCGCAGCCTTGTAAGCTATGGCGTTTCAAGTGCTCATCTAATGTTTATTGAATGTTCTGACTGTCCCTGCCTCTTGCACCCTTTCAGGCAGTGAGTTTCAGATTCCAAACACCTTCTAGGTGATAGCGTGTTTCCTCAAGTCCCCTGTAAACCTCCTGCCACTTACCTTGAAACTAGGCCCACTGGTTATTGAGCCCTCTACTAAGGGGAAAAGTACCGCTCTATCTACCGTAACTATGTCCCTCATAATTTTGTACAACTAAATCAGCCTTCTCTGCTCGAAGAAAAACAACCCCAGCCAGTCCAGTCTCTCTTCATAGCTGAAAATCTCCAGCCCCTGTAACATCCTGGTGAATCACCTCTGCACCCTCTCTAATGCAATCACATCCTTCCTATAATTTGGTGACCAGAACTGCACACAGTACTCCAGCTCTGGCCTAACTGGCGTTTTGTACAGCTCCGTCATAACATCCCTGCTCTTATATGCCATGCTTCGGCTAATGAAGGCAAGTAACCCATATGCCTTCTTAACCACCTTATCTACCTGTCCTGCTGCTGTCCGGGATCTATGTGCATGCACACTCTGACCTTTGTCATTCCTAGCGTCCTACCATTCGTTGTGAATTCCCTTGCCCTGTTAGTCCTCCCCAAATGCATCACCTCACACTTTTCAGGGTTAAATTCAATTTGCAACTGTTCTGCCCATCTGCCCAACCCGTCTATATCATCCTATAGCCTGAGGTTTCCCTCCTCGCTATTTACCACTCCAGCAATTTTCGTGTCATCTGCGAACTTGCTGATCATATTTCCTACATTCATATCTAAATCATTCATGTACACTACAAACAGCAAGTGACCCAGCACCGCGGTATGCCACGGGGCGCAGCTTCCAGTCACAAAACAACCACCGACAATCACGCTCTGCCTCCTGCCACTAAGCCAGTTTTGGATCCAATGTTGCCAATTGCCCTGGATCTAATGGGCTCTTAACTACTTGAACAGTCTCCCATGCGTTACTTTGCCAAATTCTTACTGAAGTCCATGTAGACTACATCAACTGAAGTACACTCATCCACACACCTAGTCACCCCCTCGAAAAATTCAATCTAATTGGTTAGGCATGATCTCCCCCTGACAAAGCCATGCTGACTATCCTAGATTAATCCTTGCCTCTCCAAGTGGAGGCTAATTCTGTCCCTGAGAATTATTTCCAATAATTTCCATACCACTGATGTTAGTCTCACTAGCCTGTAATTCCCCGGTTTATCCCTATTACAATTCTTGAATACTAGTGCTACATTAGTTGTCCTCCAGTCCACTGGCACCTCCCCTGTGACCAGAGAGGTTCTGAAAATTTGTGTCAGAGACACTGCAATCTCCTCCCTTGGCTCACTGAGCAGCCTGGGATACATCTCGTCTGGTGCTGGGGATTTATCCACACTTAAGCCCGCTAAAATCGCTAGTACCTCCTCCCTGTCAATGTAAATTTGTTCCTTTATATTACAGTCACCCTGCCTGATTCCTCTACATACATCGTCCACCTCCATAGTGAACACAGATGCAAAATATTCATTTAAAACCTAACCTACATCTTCCGACTCTATACCCTCTTGCTACGAAGGCCAACATACCATTTGCCTTCTTAACCGCCTGCTGCACCTGCATGCTTACCTTCAGTGACTGGTGCACATGAACACCCAGGTATCTTTGCACATCCCCTTCTCCCAATCTATTGCCATTCAAATAATAATCTGCCGTCCTGTTTTTGCCACCAAAGGTAAGGGTCTGATGAAAGGGTGGAACTGAAAGAAATCAGTATTTGTAGGGAAATGGTGTTAGGAAAATTGATGGGACTGAAGGCCGATAAATACCCAGGGCCTGATAATCTACATCCAAAGGTACTTAAGGAAGTGCCCCTAGAAATAACAGAAGCATTGCTGGTCATCTTCCAGAACTCGATAGATTCTGGAACAGTACCTATGGATTGGAGGGTAGCTAATGTTAGCCCACTGTTCAAAAAAGGTGGTAGAGAAAAAGCGGGGAATTATAGACCAGTAAGCCTGACATCAGTAATGGGGAAAATGCTAGAGTCTATTATAAATGATGCAATAGCAGAACACTTGGAAAGCAGTGACAGGATTGGATAAATTCAACATGGATTTACAAAAGGTAAATCATGCTTGATTTATCTACTGGAATTTTTTCAGGATGTAACTGGTAAAATAGATAAGGGAGAACCAGTGGATGTGGTGTATTTGGACATTCAGAAGGCTTTTGATAAGGTCCCACATAAGAGATTAGCGTGCAAAATTAAGGCACATGGGATTGGGGGCAAGGTATTGACTTGGATAGAGAACTGTTTGGCGGACAGAAAGCAAAGAGTTGGAATAAACGGGTCGTTTGCTGAGTAGCAGGCAGTGACTAGTGGGGTACCGCAAGGATCGGTCCTAGGACCCCAACTGTTCACAATATATATTTATGATCTGGACGAGGGAATTGGATGTAATATCTCCAAATTTGCAGACGACACAAAGCTGGGTGGGAGGGTAAGCTGTGAGGAGGAAGTCATGAAACTCCAGTACGATTTGGACAGGTTGGGTGATTGGACAGAAACATGGCAAATGCACTATAATGTGGATAAATGTGAGGTTATCCACTTTGGTGGCAAAAACAGGAAGGCAGATTATTGTTTGAATGGCAATAGATTGGGAGAAGTGGAAGTGCAAAGAGACCTGGGTGTTCTTGTGCACCAGTCGCTGAAGGTAAGCATACAGGTGCAGAAGGCGGTTAAGAAGGCAATTGGTATGTTGGCCTTCGTAGCGAGAGGGTTCGAGTACAGGAACAAGGATGTCTTGCTGCAGTTGTACAGGGCCTTGGTGAGACCACACCTTGAGTATTGTGTGCAGTTTTGGTCGCCTTATCTGAGGAAGGATGTTCTTGCCATGGAAGGAGTGCAGCGAAGATTCACCAGGCTGATACCTGGGATGGCAGGAATGACGTATGAGGAGAGATTGTGTCGATTGGGCTTATACTCACTGGAGTTTTGAAGATTGAGATGGGATCTCATCGAAACCTATAAAATTGTGCCAGGCCTCGACAGACTAGATGCAGGAAGGATGTTTCTGATGGCCGGGGAGTCCAGAACCAGGGGTCATAGTCTAAGGATAAGGGGTAAACCATTTAGGACTGAAATGAGGAGGAATTTTTCACCTGGAAAGTGGTGAACCTGTGGAATTCCCTGCCACAGAGGGCGGTGGAGGCCAATTCATTAAATATATTCAAGAAAGAGTTGGATATATTTCTTAAGGCTAAAGAGATCAAGGGATATGTGGAGAAGGCAGGGACAGGGTACTGAATTAGGATGATCAGCCATGATCTCGTTGAATAGCGGAGCAGGCTCGAAGGGCCGAATGGCCTACTCCTGCTCCTATCTTCTATGTTTCTATGTTTCTAAATTGCCACTTTTGTTCCTAATGGGCCCTACACTTTTCCTGGTTATCCTCCTTCCCGTAATACACTTATAAACACCTTGGGATTTCCCTTTGTTTTGCCCGCCAGTGTTTTTTCATGCCCCCTCCTCGTCTCCTAATTTATTTTATAAGTACCCGCCTGCATTTTCTATATTCCTCATATAAATATAAAGGGAGGCAGCGCCTCATGTAATCTAACAGAGAGAGGGTCTATGGTTATATAAACAGAACAGGGCTCAGTGTAAAATAATCAGAGACCGGGTCTAGTGCAGTAATAACTAATCAATCTGTGTGTACTGATTACTGACCCTAGTAGCAGTAGAAATAGATTATCCCTAAATACTCGATCGAAAACGCTCATGAATTTGATCACCTCTATTTAATCTCCCCCTCCCTTCTCGGCTCTAAGGAGAACAAGCCCAGCTTCCAGCTGCAGTCATGGTGAACCTCACGCAGTGTAAAGCTCAAGTTCCGCCTCGGAAACTTCCAAACCTTCCTTTGTGGAGTAACAGACACTTTTTTATGGACTCAGTGGAAATCCGGACCACATTTACAATAGTGTCGGAATAACATCCCAGGCAAGATAAGAGAACGAACCTCAGGAATTAAATGGATCGGTGTAAGACTGGGCTCAGGCCCTGAACTTTAGACACACTGAGCTAAATGACAACATTTTAAATACAAGCTGTGATATGTTAAACCCTCGGCTCAGTGGGCTCACTCTCGCCTCTGAGTCAGAAGGTCAGAGGTTCAAACCCCACTCCAGAGACTTGAGGACATAAACTAGGCGGGCACTCCCAGTGCCTGTATTGAATGGGTGCTGCACTGTCGGAGGTGCCGTCTTTCGGATGAGACCTTAACTCAAGGCCCTGTCTTCCCTCTCAGGAGGATGTAAAAGACCGCATGGCACTATTATAAAGAGCAGGGGAGTTCAGCCCGGTATCCAGGAGAAATATTTACCCATCAACCAACATCGCTGAAATACAGATTATCAGGTCATTAGCACATCGCTGTTTGTGGGAGCTTGCAGTGCACAAGCCTTGTTTCGTGCAATACACACGGTGACCACATTTCAAAAGGCCGTGAAGTGCTTTGGGAGATCCTGAGGTCGTGAACGGCGCTGTATAAATAAAAGTTCTTTCTAAATGTCAACATTTTAAAATACAGGTTGCGATATGTTAAAAGCTCAGACATTACTGCAATTGTGGGACATGCCTCTGGTCACTATTTTAACGTGTTTAGTTTAAATGGATTGAACCTTCCGCTAAATGGACATCCAGTGTAATAGCAGCCTGTTTAGAGACGTCCCATTGATATTGTCAGCAGCATTTTCAGAACTGAATTTTAATTTTAATAATTTTGCCTTTGATAAAAATCACATCTGTTCTTATTGATCAAAACAAAGACAGATGGCAATGTTCGAGATATTTCTATTCATTCTGTACCAACTGTAAATATTCTTAAAATAAACCCTTTTTGTGAGATGAAACGAATCAATAAGTGACTTTGTGGACCTGGCTTTGCTGCTATTTTCACTTCATGAAAACAGTGAGGCGTTTATGTAAATAAACACAGGAATAGAAGTCCCAGATTAGAGCATTGCGAGAGAGAAACACAATAAATGTTTCCCCACCAACACAGCACAGAAATAGAGACAGCAAAATGCAAATGCCCCAACGGATTCCAGCAACTGTTGATTGTTGGGACACTTCTCTAAGTTAATGGAGAATAAAGTAAATAACATATACAGGGACAGAATGGGGAAAGATTCCCTCGTCACCATATATAGCGACATGGCAAATGTGTTTGTGAAAATGTCGTGTGCCCGCTCCCTCTCTGCCTCTCTCTCCTATTTTCACATTCTGTCTTGTGTCTAAAGAATGGGTCATTGTCTTTGCCCCACAACAAGTCGGGACCCTTTGACAAAAGATGTCCCTCAGTCATATTTCTAGGCCTCGATCCAAATTGGTGGGAGTATGCAGAGCGAGCTTTACTGTAAAATTAGCCTTGCGAATTCAATTAACTGGGCGTGTTTGATGGGAAGTATAGAGGGAGATTTAATCTTAATTTATACCGTGCTGTTTGTTGCCCTGAAAATGTTTGATGGTACAGCTTAGAGGTATCAATATTCTGTATCCAACCCGTGCAGTACCTGCCATGAGTGTGTTCGATGGGATATTGCCGATAACGCTTTACTCCTTATCTAACCAGTGCTGTGGCTCCCGTGGAATGATTGATGGTACAGTGCAGAAGGAGTTTTACTTTTTATTTACACCGTGCTCTACCTGCACGGGAACTGTTTGATGGGACAGTGTAGAGGGAGCTTTACTCTGCATCTAACCCGTGCTGTACCTGCCCTGGGAGTGTTTGATGGGACAGTGTAGAGGGAGCTTTACTCTGTATCTAACCCCGTGCTGTACCTGATGTGAGAGTGATTGATGGGACAGTGTAGACGGAGCTTTAATCTGTATCTAACCTGTGCTGTACCTGATGTGAGAGTGATTGATGGGACAGTGTAGAGGGAGCTTTAATCTGTATCTAACCCGTGCTGTACCTGACGTGAGAGTGTTTGATGGGACAGTGTAGAGTGAGCATCAATCTGTATCTAACCCGTGCTGTACCTGACGTGAAAGTTCTGGATGGGACAGTGTAGAGGGAGCTTTACTCTGTATCTAACCCTTGCTGTACCCGCCCTGGGAGTGTTTGTTGGGACAGTGTAGAGGGAGCTTTACTCTGTATCTAACCCGTGCTGTACCTGCCCTGGGAGTGTTTGATGGGACAGTGCACAGGGAGCTTTACTCTGTATCTAACCCGTGTTGTACCTGCCCTGGGAGTGTTTGATGGGATAGTTTAGAGGGAGCTTTACTCTGTATCTAACCCGTGCTGTACCTGCCCTGGGAGTGTTTGATGGGACAGTGTAGAGGGAGCTTTACTCTATATTTAACCCGTGCTGTACCTGCCCTGGGAGTGTTTGATGGGACAATGTAGAGCGAGCTTGAATCTGTACCTAACCCGTGCTTTACCTGATGTGCGAGTGATTGATGGGACAGTGCAGAGGGAGCTTTAATCTTTATCTAACCCGTGCTGTACCTTACGTGAGAGTGATTGATGTGACAGTGTATGCAGATTTTACACTGGGCATAAACATGCTTTAACTACACTGGGAGTGTTAGATGGGACAGTGTAGAGGGAGCTTTATTCTGCATATAACACATGCTGCACCTACCCTGGGATTGTTGATGGGAATGCTCAGAAGGAACTTTACTCTGTATATGACCCGTGCTCTACCTGCCCTGAGAATATTGAATGGGACAGTTTTGAGGGAGCTTTACTCTGTATATATCTCATACTGTACATGCTCTGGGACTGTGTGATTAGTAAGTGTAAGATGGATCTTTATTCTGCATCGAGCCATGCTGTACATGCATTGGGGGTGCTTGATGTGCAGAGTAGAGGAAACTTTACTCTGCATCTAAACCATGCTGTACCTGCACTGGGACTGTTTGATTGGACAGTGTAGAGGGAGCTTAACTCTGTATCTAACATGCGCTGTACCTGCCCTGAGAGTGTTTGATGGTACAGTGTAGAGGGAGCTTTACTCTGCATCTTAACAATGCTGTACCTGCCTTGAGAGTGATTGATGGGAAAGTGTAGACGGGGCTTAACTCTGTATCTAGCACGCGCTGTATCTGCCCTGACAGTGTTTGATGGGGCAGTGCAGTGGGAGCTTTTCTCCATATCTAACTCGTGCTGCAGCTGCCCTGGGAGTGTTTGATGGGACAGTGTAGAGGGAGCTTTACTCTGTATCTAACCCGTGCTGTACCTGCCCAGGACGTTTTTGACAGGATAGTGTAGTGGGGACTTTACACTATATGTTACCCGTGCTATGCCTGCCCTGGGAGTGTTTGATGGGACAGTGTAGAGGGCGCTTTACTCTGTATCCGACCCGTGCTGTACCTGCCCTGGGAGTGTTTGATGGGACAGTGCAGAGGGAGCTTTACTCTGTATCTAACCCGTGCTGTACCTGCCCTGGGAGTGTTTGATGGGACAGTGTAGAGGGAGCTTTACTCTGTATCTAATCCATGCTGTTCCTGCCGTGGGAGTGTTTGATGGGACAGTGTTGAGTGCGCCTTACTCTGTATCTAACCCGTGCTGTACCTGCACTGGGAGTGTTTGATGGGACAGTGTAGAGGGAGCGATCATGTGTATCTAACCCCGTGTTCTACCTGCCCTGGAAGATTTTGCTGGGACAGTGTCGAAGGAGTTTTACTCTTTATCTAGTTAGAGCTGTGCATGACCTGAGAGAGATTGATGGGACAACGTAGTTTGAATTTTACTGTTGACCTAATGCTGTACCTGCCCTGGGAGTGTTTGATGGAACTGTGTAGAGGGAACATTAATCTGTATCCTACTCGTGCGGTGCCAGCCATTGGAGTGTTCGATGCGACCATGGAGTGGGCGCTTTACTCTGTATCTAACCCGTGCAGCACCTGCCCTGGAAGTGCTTAACGGATCAGTGTAGAGGGAGCTTTACTCTGTATGCAATCCATGCAGTACCTGTCATGGGAGTGTTTGATGGGACAGTGTAGAGGGAGCTTTACTCTGTGTCTAACCAGTGCTGTACTTGCCCTGGGAGTGTTTGATGGGACAGTGTAGAGGGAGATTTGCTCTGTATCTAACCAGTGCTGTCCCTGCCCTGGGAGTGTTTGATGGGACAGTGTAGAGGGAGCTTTACTCTGTATATAACCCGTGCTGTACCTGCCCTGGGAGTGTTTGATGGGACAGTGTAGAGGGAGATTTGCTCTGTATCTAACCAGTGCTGTCCCTGCCCTGGGAGTGTTTGATGGGACAGTGTAGAGGGAGCTTTACTCTGTATATAACCCCTGCTGTACCTGCCCTTGGATTGTTTGATTGGGCCGTGTAGAGGGAGCTTTACTCTGTATCTAATCCGTGCTGTACCTGCCCTGGCAATGTTTGACAGGGCAGTCTAGAGGGAGCTTTACTTTGTATCTAACCCGTGCTGTACCTGCCCTGGGATTGTTTGATGGGATAGTGCAGAGGGAGCTTTAATCTGTATCTAACCCGTGCTGTACCTGCCCTGGCAGTGTTTGATGGGGCAGTGTAGAGGGAGCTTTACTCGGTATATAACTCCTGCTGTACCTGCCCTGGGAGTGTTTCACGGGACAGTGTAGAGCGAGCTTTACTCTGCATCTACATGGTGCTGTACCTGACCTGAAAGTGATTGATGGGGCAATGTAGACGGAAAACTACTCTGTACCTTAACATGCTTCACCTGCCCTGGGCGTGTTCGATGGGCCAATCTAGAGTGAGCTTTACAGTATATCTAACCCATGTTGTTCCTGTCCTGGGATTATTTTATCTGGTAGTGTGGAGCACACTTTCTCTGTATATATCGCATTCTGTACATCCCTTGGGAGTGTTTGATGGGGCAGAGTGGAGGGAGCTTTACTCTGTACCTAACACGTGCTGTACCTGCCCTGGGAGTATTTGATGGTTCAGTTTAGAGGGAGCTGCACTCTGTATCTAACCCGTGAAGCACCTGCCCTCGGAGTGTTTGATGGCACAGTATAGAGGGTAATTTATTCTGTATCCAATCCGTCCGGTACCTGAGCTGGGAGGGATCAATGGGATATTGCAGAGGGAGCTTTACTCTGTATATTACGCATGCTGCCCCTGCCCTGGGAGTGGTTAATGAGAATTTGTAGCAGGAGATTTACTCTGTTTCTAACCTGTGCTGTACCTTCACAGGGCGTGTTGAATGCGACAGTGTAGAGGGAGCATTCTTATGTATATATCGCATCCTGCACCTGCCATGGCATTGTTTGATGTGTAAGTGTAGCAGGAGCTTTGCATCGTATATAATCCATGTTGTGCCAGGCTTGGAAGTGATTGATGCGGCAGAGTAGAGGGAGCTTTTCTCTGTATCTAACCCATACTCATCCTGCCCAGGGAGTGTTTTGTGTGGCAGTGTAGAGGGAGCTTTACTCTGTACCTACCCCGTGCTGTACCTGCCCTGGGAGTGTTTGATGGGACAGTGTAGAGGGAGATTTATTCTATATATATCAAATCCTGCACCTGCCATGGCATTGTTTGATGTGTAAGTGCAGCAGGAGCTTTGCTTCGGATATAATCCGTGTTGTAAAAGGCTTGGGAGTGTCTGATGCGGCAGAGTAGCGGGAGCTTTGCTCTCTCTCTCTAACCCGTGCTGTGCCTGAGCTGAGAGTGATTGATGGGACAATGTAGACAGAATTTTACTCTGAATCTAATGATGCTGTACCTTTACTGGGATTGATTCATGGGACCTTGTAGAGTGAGCTTTACTCAGTATCTAACCCGTGCTGTACCTGCCCTGGGAGTGTTGATGGGACAGTGTAGAAGGAGGTTTACTCTATATCTAACCCGTGCTTTACCTGCCCTGGGAGCAATTGATGGCACAGTGTAGCGGTAGCTTTACTCCGTATCTAAGCCATGCTTTAACTGCCCTAGGATTTTTGATGGGACAGTTTAGAGGGAGCTTTACTCTGTATCTAACCCGTGCTTTACCTGCCCTCGGAGTTTCCAATGGGACAGTGTAGTGGAAGTTTCACTCTGTATCAAACCCGTGCAGAACTTGCCTTCGGAGTTCTTGGTGGGTCAGTGCAGAGGGAACATTACCCTGCTGCTAACCTGGGCTGTAAATGATACGGGAGTTATGATGGGACAGTTAGTGGGAATTAAACTCTTGACCGAAAACACGCTGTACTGTTCAGGGTTTGATTGACGGGACAGTGTAGAGGGAGTTTTACTCTGTATATAACCCGTGCTGTACCTGCCCTGGGAGTAATTGACGGGACAGTGTAGAGGGAGCTTTACTCTGTATCTAACCCATGCTGTACATGCCCTGGGAGTGTTTGATGGGACAGCGTAGAGAGAGCTTTACTCTGTATCGAACCCGTGTTGTACCTGCCCAGGGAGTGTTTGATGGAACAGTGTAGAGGGAGCTTTACTCTGTACCTAACCCGTGCTGTACCTGACCTGGGAGTGTTTGATGGGACAGTGTAGAGGGAGCTTTACTCTGTATCTAACCCTGTGCTGTACCTGCCCTGGGAGTGTTTGATGGGACAGTGTAGAGGGAGCTTTACTCTGTATCTAACCCGTGTTGTACCTGCCCTGGGAGTGTTTGATGGGATATTGTAGAGGGAGCTTTACTCTGTATCTTACCCGTGTTGTACCTGCCCTGGGATTGTTTGATGGGACATTGTACAGGGAGCTTTACTCTGTATCTAACCCGTGTTGTACATGCCCTCGGTGTGTTAGATGGGAAAGTGTGGAGGGAGCTTTACTCGTTATCTCACCCGTAGTGTCACTGCCCTGGGGGTGTTTGTTGATTCAATGCAGAGGAAGATTAACTCCATATCTAACTCGTACTGTACCTTTCCTGGGAGTGATTGATGGGACAGAGTAGAAGGAGATTTACTGTATCTCTAACCCCGTGCAGTCCCTGCCCTGGGATTGTTTGATGGGAGAGTTTAGCGGGAGATTTATTCTGTATCTAACCCATACTTTACCTGCCCGGTTATTGACTGATGGGATAGTGTAGAGGTAGATTTACTTTGTATCTAACCCGTGCAGTACTTGCCCCTGGGTGTTTTTGACTGCACAGTATAACGAGAGCTTTAGACTGCATCTAACCCTTGCTAAACCTGACCTGGGAGTGTTTGATGGGACAGTGTAGAGGGAGCTTTACTCTGTATCTAACCCATGCTGTACCTGACCTGCGAGTGTTTGATGCGACAGTGTAGAGGGAGCTTTACTCTGTAATTAACCCGTGCTGTACCTGCCCAGGGAGTGTTTGATGGGACAGTGTAGAGGGAGCTTTACTCTGTAATTAACCCGTGCTGTACCTGCCCAGGGAGTGTTTGATGGGACAGTGTAGAGGGAGCTTTACTCTGTATCTAACCCGTGCTGTACCTGCCCTGTGAGTGTTGAATGGGAGAGTTTAGATGGAACTTTATTCTGTATCTAACCCGTGCTGTACTTGTCCTGGGTGTGTTCGATGGGATATTGCAGATGGTGCTTTACTCTGTATTTAACCAGTGCTGTAACTGCCCTTGGAATGATTGATGGGACAGTGTAGACGGCGAATTAATTTGTATCTACCACATGCTGTAACTGCACGGGGATTGTTTTATGGGGCAGTGTAAAGGGAGCCTTAATCTGTATCCAACCCGTGCTGTACATGACGTGAGAGTGACTGATGGACACTAGATATAATTTTACTCTGGACCAAAACCATGCTGTACCAGCCCGGTGAATGTTGAATGGGACAGTTTAGAGGTTGCTTCACTCTGTATATATCGCATCTTGTTCCTGCCCTGGGAGTGTTTGATAATTAAATGTAGACAGAGCTTTATTCTGTATCCAACACATACTGTACCTGCAATGGTTGTTTTCAAAGGGAACGTGTAGTGGGATCTTTATTCTGTAGCAAACCCGTGCAGTACGTTCCATGGGATTGCTGCATGGGACAGTGTAGAGGGAGCTTTACTCTGTTGCTAACCTGGGCTGTAACTGCCCTGGGAGTGTTGGATGGGGCAATGTAGAGGGAGATTTAATCTGCATCCAACCCGTGCTGTACCTGGCCTGGGAGTGTTTGTTGGGAAAGTTTAGAGGGAGCTTTACTCTGTATCTAACCATGCTGTACCTGCATTGGGAGTGATTGATAGTTCAGGGGAGAGCCAGCTTTACTTTTTATCTAAGCCGTGCTGTACCAGCACCGGGAGTATTTGATGGTACAGTTAGGAGGAAGATTTACTCTGTTTGTAGTCCGCACTGTCCCTGCCCTGTGAGAGGTTCTTGGGATTGTATTGAGCGAGCTTGGCTCTGTATCTTACCCGTGCTGTTCCTGCCCTGAGAGTGATTGATGGGACAGTGTCAAGGGTGATTTACACTGCATCTTCTCCGTGCTGTATCTGCCCTGGGAGGGATTGATGGGAGAGTGTAGATGGAGCTTTACTTTGTAACCAACACGTGTAGTGCCTGCCCGGTGTGTGTTTGACTGTACAGTATAAAGAGAGGTTTACTCTGTATCTAAACCATGTTGTACCTGACCTGGGAGTGATTGTTTTGACTGTGTAGTCAAAGTTGTACTTAGTATATAATCCGTGCTGTACCTGCACGTGGAGTGTTTGATGGGACAGTGTAGAGGGAGCTTTACTCTGTATCTAATCGGTGCTGAACCTGACCTGAGAGTGATTGATGGACAGTGCAAATGGAGTTTTACTCTGGATCTAAAATTGTTGTACCTGCCATTCGATTGTTGGATGGGACTCCGTAGATAGAGTTTTACTTTTTATATAATGCATTCTGTATTGCACTGCTAGTGTTTGATGAGTAAGTTTAGAAGGAGCGTTACACTGTATCTAACCCGTGCTGAACCTGCCCTGGAAGTGTTTGATGGGTAAGTGTACAAGGAGCCTTATACTGCATCCAACCCATCCTGTCCCCGCCCTGGGTGTGTTTGATGGGACAGTGTAGAGGGAGCTTTACTCTGTATCTAACACGTGCTGTACCTGCACTGGGAGTTTTTGACTGGACAATTTATAGGTAAATTGATTCTGTATCTAACCCTTGCTGTACCTGGTACGGGTGTGTTTGATGGGGCAGTAACCAGGGAGCTTTACTCTGTGTCTAACTCGTGCTGTTTCTTCCCAGGGAGTGATTGATGTGTCAATGTAGGGAACAGAAAAACAGTAAAAATAGGAGAAGGAGTAGGCCATAGAGCCCCTCGAGCCTGCTCTGCCTTCCAATCATATCATGGTTGATCATCCACCTCAACTCCACTTACCGCATGATCTCCATATCTCTTGAATCCATTAGAGTCCTAAAATCTATCGATATCAGCCTTGAATATATTCAACGACTGAGCATCCACTGCCCTCTGGTAGCAAATAATTCCAACATTTCACAACCCTCTGAGTTAAGAGATTTATTGCCCATCGCTAACTGCTGTTGAGAAGGTGGTGGTGAGCTGCCTTCTTGAACCACTGCAGTCCGTGTGGTGAAGGTGCTCCCACAGTGCTGTTACGGAGGGACTTCCAGGATTTTGACCCAGTGACAATGAAGGATCGGTGATATACTTCTCAGTCAGGATGGTTTGTGACTTGGAGGGGAACTTGGAGGTGGTGGTGCTCCCTTGTGCTTGCTGCCCTTGTCCTTTTAGGTGGAAGAGTTCGCGAGATTGGGGGGTGCTGCCGAAGAAGCCTTGGCGAGTTGCTGCAGTGCATCTTGTAGATGATACACACTGCAGCCACGGTACGCCGGTGGTGGAAGGAGTGAAAATTTAAGGTGGTGGATGGGGTGCCAATCAAGCATGCTTGTTTCTTCTGGATGGAGTCGAGATTCTTCAGTGTTGTTTTAGCTGCAGTCATCCAGGCAAGTGGAGAGTATTCCATCACACTCCTGACTTGTGCCTTGTAGATGTTGGAACTGGTTTGGGGAGTCAGGAGGCGAGACACTCGCCGCAGAATACCTGGACTCTGACCTGCTCTTGTTAACATATTATCTATGTGGCAGGTCCAGTTAAGTTTCTGGTCAATGCTGACCCCCAGGGTGTTGATGGTGGGGAATTCGGCAACGGTAATTCTGCTGAATGCCAAGTTAAGGTGTTTAGACTCTCGCTTTCCGGGGATAGTGTTCGGTGGCACATCAGTGGTGCAAAGGTTAACTGCCAATTATCAGCCCAAGCCTGAAAGTCATCCGGGTCATGTTGCATGCAGGCATGAACTGCTTCATTATCTGAGGTGTTGTTGTATGGTGGTGAACACTGTGCAGTCATCAGCGAATATTCCCATTTCTGACCTAATGTTGGAGGAAATATAATTGATGAAGCACATGAAGATGGTTGGGTCTAGGACACTGCCATGAAGAACTCCTGCAGCGATGTCCTGGGGCTGTGATGATTGACATTTAACCACCACAACCATCTTCCTTTGTGCTAGGTATGACTCCAGCCAGTGGAGCGTTTTCCCCCTATTCCCAGTGACTTCATTTTTACTAGGGCTCTTTGATGCCACACCCGTCAAATGCTGCCTTGATATCAAGGGCAGTCAGTCTACCCTCACCTCTGGATTTCAGCTCCTTTGTCAATGTTTGGACCAAGGCTGAAATGAGGTCGCGAGCCAATGGTCTTGACGGAACCCAACCTGGTCCTCAGTGAGCAGATTCGTGGTGAGTAAGTGCCACTTGATTGCATTGTCGATGACACCTTCCATCACTTTGCTGATGATTGAGAGTAGATTGATGGGACAGTAACTGGCAGGGTTTGATTTGTCCTCCTTTTTGTGGACAGGACATAGCTGGGCAGTTTTCCACATTGTCGGATAGATGACAGTGTTGTAGCTATACTGGAACAGCTTGGCTAGAGGCGTGGTTAGTTCTGGAGCACAAGTCTTCAGCATGATAGCCTGGAATGTGTCAGTACCCGTAGCCTTTGCTACATCCAGTGCGCTCAGCCGTTTCTTGATATCACGTGGAATGAACCGAATTGGCAGAAGACTGGCTTCTGTGATAGTGGGGATGTCAGAAGTAGGCCCATAAGGATCATTCACTCAGCACTTCTGGCTGAAGATGGTTGCAAGCTCTTCAGTCTTGACTTTTGCACTCACGTGCTGGGCTCAGCCATCATTGAGGATGGGGATATTCATGGAGCCGGCTCCTCACGTTAATTGTTTAATGGCCCACCACCATTCAAGACTCGTTGTGGCAGGACTGCAGAAATTTGATCTGATCCATTAATTGTGGGATCGATCAGCCCTGTCTATAGCATGCTGCTTCCGCTTTTTAGCATGCATGTAGTCCTGATTTGCAGCTTGCCCAGTTTTGCACCTCCTGTTTAGGTACTCCTGGTGCTGCTCCTGGCATGCCCTTCTACACACCTTATTGAACCATGGTTGGTACCCTGGCTTGATGGTAATGGTAAAGTGAGGGATATGCCGGGGCGTGAATTTACAGATTGTGGATTAATACAATTCTGCTACTTCGGTTTGCCCTCAGAGTGTCATGGATGCCCAGTTTTGAGCTGCTGGATCTGTTCTGAATCTATCCCATTTAGCACAGTGGTAGTACCAAACAGCACGAAGGATCGTGTCCTCAGTGTAAAGAGGCGACTTCATCTCCACAATGACTGTGCGGTGGTCACTGCTACGAATAATCTCATAGACATATGCATCTGCGACAGGTAGATTGGTGATGCCAAGCCAACTAGGTGTTCCTTCGTGTTGGTTTACTCACCACCTGTTGCAGGCCCAGACAGGCAGCTACATCCTTCAGGCCTCGGCTGGCTACGTCAGTAGTGGTGCTTCCGAGCCACTTTTGGTGATGGACATTGAAGTCCCCCACCCAGAGTATATTCTGTGCCTTTGCTGCTCTCAGTGCTTCTTCCAAGTGGTGTTCAACATGGAGGAGTGCTGATTCATCAGCTGAGTTAGGTGGTAATCAGCAGGAGGTTTCCTTGCTCATATTTGACTGAAACCACGAGACTTCATTAGCTCTGGGGTCAATGTTGAGGACACCCAAAGCCACTCATTCACGACTATACACCACGGTGTCATCACCCCAGGTGGGTCTGTCCTGCCTCTGTTACAGGTCATACCCAGGGATGGTAATCGAGCAGTTTGGGACATTGGGTGAAATGTATGATACTTTGAGTATGATTATGTCATGTTGTTGCTTCAGTAGTCTGTTGGGCAGCTCTCCCAATTTTGGCACAAATCCCCAGATGTTGGTGAAGAGGACTTTGCACGGTCGACTGGGCTGGGTATGCTGTTGTCCTGTCCATAGCTGGTGCTGAGGTTGACGCCAGGTTGATCATCCGGTTTCTTTCTTTTTATTGTGTTTCGTAGCTGTTTGTTACATCAGAGTGGCTTTCTAGTCCATTTCAGAGGGCAATTAAGAGTCAAACACACTGCTTTGGCTCTGGAGCTATACTTCCTTTTTCGTATACTCCAACCTCCTTGCAATAAAGGCAAACATGTCATTTGACTTCCTTATTGCTTGCTGTACCTGCATGCTAATTTTCTGAGTTTCAAAACGTGGGCACCCTAATCTCTCTGAACATCAACTTTTAAGAAGACAAATGTTGGTCCCTTACAGTCAGAAATGGGAGAATTTAAAATTGGGAACAAGGAAATGGCGAGCAATTTCACATACACTTTGGTTCTGTCTTCACAGAAGAGGACACAAATAACTTCCCAGAAATGCTAGGGAAGCAAGGGCCTAGTGAGAAGGAGGAATTAATGTAAATTGTTAATAGTAAAAGAATAATGCTGTTGAAATTAATGGGACTGAAAGCTGATAAATCCCATGGGACTGTTACTCTGCATCCAAGAGAACCAGAATATGTAGCCATGGAAATAAGGGATGCATTGGTTGTCATCTTCCAAAATTCTATATATTATGGAACAGTTCCTGCATGGTGGCAAATGTAACTTCACTATTTAAAAACGGAGGTATAGAGAAAACAGGGAAATACAGACCAGTTAGACTAAGATCAGCAGTAGGGGAAATGCTTGAAGGTGTGTTAATAGGACACTTAAAACATATCAACGGGATTAAGCAAAGTCAACATGGTTTTATGAAAGGGAAATCGTATTTGACAATGTTACTGGAGATTTTTGAGAATGTAACTGGTAGAATAGACAAGGGAGAACCAGTGGAAGTGGTGTATTTGGATTTTCAGAAGGTTTTTGATAAAGTCACACGTAAGAGTTTCGTGTGCAAAATTAAAGCAGATGGGATTGGGGATAATATTCCAGCATGGATTGAAAATTGGTCAACAGAAAGGAAACAGAGATTTGGAATAAATGGGTCTTTTCGGGTTGGTAGATTCTGAATGGTGGATTATCGCAGCGATCAGTGTTTGGGCACCAGCTAATCACAATGATTTGAATGAGGGAACCAGATGTAATATTTCCAAATTGCTGACGACACAAAACCAGGTGTGATTGCAAATAGGCTTCAAGGCTATTTAGACAATTGGTGTGCGTTGGCAAATACATGGAAGATGCAGTGTAACGTGGATAAATGTGAAGTTATCCACTTCGGTAGGAAAAACCGAAAGGTAGATTATTACTTAAATGGGGCTAGATTGGGAAATGCTGATGTAAAGAGAGAGCTGGGTGTCCTTGCACACCTGTCACTGAAAGCAAACATGCAGGTGCAGCAAGCAGTTAGGAAGGCAAATGGTATGTTGGCCTTCATTGCAAGAAGATTTGAGTACAGGAGCGAGGATGTGTTACTACAGTTGTACAGGGCCTTGGCAAGACAACACTTGGAGTACTGTGCGCAGTTTAGGTCTCCTTACCCAAGAAAGGATATACTTGCCATAAAGGGAGTGCAGTGAAGGTTCACCAGACTGATTCCTGGGATGGCAAGTCTGCAGTATGAGGAGAGATTGGACGGCTAGTCTTGTATTCACTCGAGTTTAGAAGATTGAGGGGAGGATCTCATTGAAAGATATAAAATTCTGACAGAGCTAGTCAGACTGGATGCAGGGAGGATATTTCCCCTGGCTGGAGTGTCTAGAACGAGGGATCAGTGTCTCAGGATATGGCGTATGACATTTAGGACAGAGCTGAGAAATTTATTCACTCTGAGGGTGGTGAACCTATGGAATTCTCTACCACAGAAGGCTATGGAGGCCAAGTGACTGAATATATTTGAGAAGAATATAGATAGATTTCTAGACACTCAGTGGGTATGGGGCGAGAGCGGCTATATGCTATTGAGATAGAGGATCAGCCATGATCATACTGAATGGCAGAGCAGGCTCGAAGGACCGAATGCCCTACTCCTGCTCCTGTTTTTCGTTATTTCTATGTTTCTATGTTTCTTCACGTTTCTCACACATTTAAAAATATTCTGTTTTTCTATTCTACCTACCAAAGTGAATATCCTCACATTTCCCTACATTATGCTACATCTGCCACCTTACTTCCCACGAACTTATTTTATCTATATCGCTTTGCAGACTCTTTTTGTTCTCCTGACAGATAACTGTTTCACCAGGTTTGTATCGTCAGCAAACTTGGATAAATTACATTCGGTCACTTCATCAGGGTCATTAATATGGATTGTAAGTAGCTGATGGCCCAGCGCTGATCCTTGTGGCACACCAATTGTTACAGCCTGCCAACCTGAAACAGAACTGTTTATCCCTAATCTCTGTTATCTCTCCGTTACCCAATCCTCTATCATTGTTACTATATTACCCCCAAATCCTCTGGTCACTCTCTTAACCTGTTTAGTTTAAATGGCTTGACACTTCCGCTCAATGGACATCCAGTGAAATAAGAGCCTGTTCAGAGATGTCCCATTGATTTTGTCAGCAAAGTTTTCAGAGCTGATTATTTAATTTTAATATTTTTCCCTTTGAAATAATTCACACATCTTCTAATTGAACAAAACTGAAACCGGAGGCAATTTTCCAGATATTTCTATTCATTCTATGCCAACTGTCAATATTCTTACAATAAAGCCTTGTTGTGAGTTGAAACTAATCAATAAGTGACTTTGTTGACATTGTTTTGCTGCCATGTTCATTTCATGGAAACCAGTGATGCAGTTATGTAAATAAACACAGAAATAGAAACCCCAGATTAGAGCATTGAGCGACAGAAATACGATAAATGTTTCCCCACCAACACAGCACAGAAATAGGGAGCGAAATGCAAATGACCGACCGGATTCTGGCAACTTTTGATTGTTGGGACGTTTCTCTGAGTTAAATGAGAATAACATAAAGATGATATCCACGGACAGAATGGGGAAATATTCCCTCTAATCACGGTATATAGCGACATGGCAAATGTGTGTGTGAAAATGCCCTGTGTCCACACCCGCTCTGCCTCTCACTCCTATTCCCAGCTCCTGTGTCCACACCCGCTCTGCCTCTCACTCCTATTCCCAGCTCCTGTGTCCACACCCGCTCTGCCTCTCACTCCTATTCCCAGCTCCTGTGTCCACACCCGCTCTGCCTCTCACTCCTATTCCCAGCTCCTGTGTCCACACCCGCTCTGCCTCTCACTCCTATTCCCAGCTCCTGTGTCCACACCCGCTCTGCCTCTCACTCCTATTCCCAGCTCCTGTGTCCACACCTGCTCTGCCTCTCACTCCTATTCCCAGCTCCTGTGTCCACACCCGCTCTGCCTCTCACTCCTATTCCCAGCTCCTGTGTCCACACCCGCTCTGCCTCTCTCTCCTATTCCCAGCTCCTGTGTCCACACCCGCTCTGCCTCTCACTCCTATTCCCAGCTCCTGTGTCCACACCCGCTCTGCCTCTCACTCCTATTCCCAGCTCCTGTGTCCACACCCGCTCTGCCTCTCACTCCTATTCCCAGCTCTTGTGTCCACACCCGCTCTGCCTCTCACTCCTATTCCCAGCTCCTGTGTCCACACCCGCTCTGCCTCTCACTCCTATTCCCAGCTCCTGTGTCCACGCCCGCTCTGCCTCTCACTCCTATTCCCAGCTCCTGTGTCCACACCCGCTCTGCCTCTCTCTCCTATTCCCAGCTCCTGTGTCCACACCCGCTCTGCCTCTCACTCCTATTCCCAGCTCCTGTGTCCACACCCGCTCTGCCTCTCACTCCTATTCCCAGCTTCTGTCTTGCCTCTAAAGAAATGGTCATTGTTTTTACCCACATGTTTTTGAGGAAGTAAAGGGAGGGTAGATGAGGGTAGTGCGTTTGATGTAGTGTATATTGGCATTAGCAAGGCTTTTGATCAGGCTTCACATGGGCGACTGGTCACGAAGTTAAAAGCCCATGGGATCCAGGGCAAAGTGTCAAGTTGGATTCAAAACTGGTTCAGAGACAGGAGGGAGAGGGTAATGATTGATAGTAGATTTTATGACTGCAAGACTCAGTACTAGGTCCCTTGCTTGTTGTGGTATATATCAATGATCTAGACTTGAATATAGGGGGTATGATTAAGAAGTTTGCAGATGACACTAAAATCGGCTGTGTTGTTGAAACTGAGAAAGGAAGCTTTAGACTGCTGGAAGATATCAATAAATTGGTCAAATGGGCAGAACAGTGGCAAATGGAATTCAATCCGGAGAAGTGTGAGATAATGCAATTGCGGAGGGCTAAGAACGAAAGGGAATACACATTAGATGGTAGGACACAGTAGTGTAGAGGAACAAAGTAACCTTGCAGTGCATGTCCACATATCCCTGAAGGTAGCAGGCCAGGTAGATAAGGTGGTTAAGAAGGCATACGGAATGCTTACCTTTATTAGCCATGGCATTGAATACAAGAGCAGGGGGTTATGCTTCAACTGGATAAAACATTAGTTAGGCCTCAGCTAGAGTACTGCGTGCAGTTCTTGGCACCAAATTACAGGAAAGATGTGATTGCACTAGAGAGGGTACAGAGGATATTTACAAGGGTTTTGCCAGGAATAGGGAATCTAAGCTATGAGGAAAGACTGGATAGGCTGGGTCTGTTTTCCTTGGAACAGAGGAGGCTGAGGGTAGACCTTATTGAGGTGTACAAGATTATGAGAGGCATAGATGAAGTGGGGTCAAAAACCAGGGGGCACAGATGTAAAGTAATTTTTCGAAGATCCTAAGGGGATTTGAGGGGAAATTTCTTCACCCATTGGGTTGTGGGGGTCTGGAACTCACTGCCTGCAAGGGTGGTAGAGGCAGGAACCCTCACCACATGTAAACGTACATGGATGTGCACTTGGGATGCTCTAACCTTCAGTGCTACGGACCAAGAGCTGGGAAGTGGAATTAGGCTGGACAGCTCTTTGTTGGCCGGCACAGACACGATGGGACGAAATGGCCTCCTTCTGTGGGATAAGCTTCTATGATTGAATGATTCTATGAATAAGATGGCAACGTCTTAGAACAGATTTCTCAGAGACATATTTCTAGGACACGAACCAAACTGTTGGGATGCGCAGAGGTAGCTTTACTGCAAAATTATTCTTGCGAATTCAATGATCTGTGAGTGTGTGATGGGCCATTATAGAGAGAATTTTATTCTTCATCTGACCCGTGCTGTCCTTGTCCTGGGAGTGTTTGATGGGACAGTGTAGAGGGAGCTTTACTCTGAATCTAACCCGTGCTGTAGCTGCATATGGAGTGTTTCATGGGGAAGTGAAGAGGGAGATTTATTCTGTATCTAACCCGTGCTGTACCTGCTTTGGGATTGGTTGCTGGGACAGTGTAGAGGGAACTTTACTCTTCATCTAACCCGTGCTGTATCTAACCAATCCTCTATATTTGTTACTATATTAACCCCAACTCCTCTGGTCACTACCTTAACTTGTTTAGTGTAAATTGCTTGAAGCTTCCGCTAAATGGATATCCAGTGAAACACCAGCCTATTCAGAGATGTCCCATTGACTTTTTTCAGCAGAATTTTCAGAACTGAATTTTTAATTTTAATATTGTTCCTTTGATATAAATCTCATTTGTTATAATTGAACAAAACTGAAACAGATTCCAATGTTCTAGATATTTCTATTCATTCTGTACCAACAGTCAATATTCTTAAAATAAAACCGTGTTGTGAGTTGAAACGAATCAACAATAACTTTCTTGACCTGGTTTTGCTGCCATGTTCACTCTTCTTGAAAACTAGTGAGGCGTTTTTGTAAATAAGCACATAAATAGAAGTCCAGGATTAGAGCATTGAGCGGCAGAAACACAATAAATGTTTCCCCATCAAAACAGCACAGAAGTAGAGAGAGCGAAATGGAAATGACCCAACCGATTCCAGCAACTGTTGATTGTTGGGATATTTCTCTAATTTAAAGGAACATTAATTAAAGATGAGATCCACGGACAGAATGGGGAATGATTCCCTCTAGTCACCGTATATAGCGACAGGGCAAAAGTGTTTGTGAAAATGACTTGTTTCCTCACCCTCTCTGCATCTCTCGCCAATATCCACCTTCTGTCTTGACTCAAAAGAATGGGTCATTGTCTTTACCCCAGAACAGGAGGACAACGTCTTGCAAAAGATTTCCCTCAGAAATAAGTCTGGACCTCTAAACAAATCAATAGGAATGCGCAGAAGGAATGTTAGTGTAAAATGAGTCTTGCGAATTCAATGATCTCGGAGTGCTTGATGGGACAGTGTAGAGGAGGTTTACTCGATACATAACCATTGCTTTACCTGCCCTGGGAGTGATTGATGGGACAGTGCAGAGGGAGCTTTAATCTGTATGTCACCTGTGCTGTACCTGCCCTAGGAGTATTTGATGGGACACTGCCTAAGTGTTCACCCGAAATGTTGACTCTATTTTCACTCCATGGATGTTGACTTGCCTGCTGTGATTTTCCAGCATTTTCTGTTGTTATTTCGGATTTCCAGCATCTGCAGTATTTTGCTATCGTACAGGCACAGCGAAGGTAAGATACAGAGTTAATCTCCCTTTACACTCTCCCATCAAACACTCCCAGGGAAGGTACATCAAATTTTAGATACAGCTGTCCCATCATTCACTCCCAGGGCAGGGACAGCGCAAGTTAGATACAGCGAGAATATCCCTCTAAACTGTCCCATCCATCACCTCCAGGGAAGGGACAGCACGTGTAAGATAGAGTAAATATCCCTATAAACTCTCCCATCAATAACTCACAGGGCAGGGACAGCACATGCTAAATAAAGAGAAGAGATCCAGCTAAACTGACCGATCTATCAATCCCAGGGCTGGGTAGGCACGGGTTAAATACAGAGCAAATCTCCCGCAACACTGTCCCAACAAACTCTCCTAGGGCAGGTGCAGCAAAGGCTAGATACAGAGTAAAGCTCCCTGTACACTGCCCCATCAAACACACCTAGGGCAGGTACAGCACGGATTAGATACAGAGTAAATCTCACTCTACACTATCCCATCAAACACTCCCAGGGCAGGAACAGCAAGGGTTAGATACAGAGTAAAACTGACTCTATACTGTCCCATCAAGCACTCCCAGGGCTGGTACAGCATAGGCTAGATACAGAGTAATGCTCCCTCTACACTGCCCCATCAAACACCCCCAGGGCAGGTACAGCACGGGTTAGATACAGAGTAAAGCTCCCTCTACACTGTCCCATCAAACACTCCCAGGGCAGGTACAGCACGAGTTAGATACAGAGTAAAGCTCGCTCTACACTGCCTCATCAAACACTCCCATGGCAGGTACCGCACGAGTTAGATACAGAGTAAAGCTCCCTCTACACTGTCCCATCAAACACACCCAGGGCAGGTACAGCACGAGTTAGATACAGAGTAAAGCTCCCTCTACACTGTCTCATCAAACACTCTCAGGGAAGGTATATCAAATGTTAGATACAGAGTAAATCTCCCTCTACACTGTCCCATCAAACACCCCCAGGGCAGGGACGGCAAGGTTTAGATACAGATAAAGCTCACTGTTCACTGTCCCATCAATCACTCCCAGGACAGACATAGCATGGGATATATACAGAACAATGGTCCGTAAAAACTGTCCCATCAATCACTGCCAGTGCAGTAACAGCACGGGCTAATTACATTGAAATGTTCCCACTAAACTGCCCCATTAAACACTCCCAGGTCAGGTACAGCACGTGTTAGATACAGAGTAAAAGACCCTCTAAAATGTCCCATCAATCACTCCTAGGGCAGGGACAGCACGGGTTAGATACTGAGTAAAACTCACTCGACAGTTTTCCATCAACAACTCCCAGGGCAGGTACAGCAAGGGTTGGAAAAAGAGTAATGCACCCTCTACACTGTCCCATCAAAGACGCCTAAGGCAGGGAGAGCAACTCTTAGATACAGAGTAAAGCTCTCTCTCCACTGTCCCATCCAACAACCCCATGGCAGGTACAGCACGGGCTAGATAGAGAGAAAAGGTCCCTCTAAACTGCATCATCAATCACTGGCAGGGCGGGGAAAGCACGGGTTAAGTTCATAGTAAGGGTCCTTCTCAACTTTCCCATGAATCATTCCGGGGCAGGGATAGCACAGGGTAGATACAGAGTTAATCTCCCTTTACACTGTCCCATCAAACACTCCCAGGGAAGTTATATCAATGGTTATACTCAGAATAAATCTCCCTCTACGCTGTCGAAACAAACACCCCCAGGGCAGGTAAGGCAAGGGTTAGATACAGATAACGCTTCCTGTAAACTTCGCATCAATCACTCCCAGGGCAGGTATAGCAAGTGTTAGATACAGAGCAATGGTCACAATAAACTATCCCATCAATCACTGCAAGGACAGTAATAGCACGTGTTAATTACATTTTCATGTTCTTTCTAAACTATCCCAACACACGCTCCCAGGTCAGGTACAGCACGTCTTAGATACAGAGGAAAAGTCCCTCTAAACCTTCCCCTCAATTACTCCCAGGGCAGGGAGAGCACGGGTTAGATACAGAGTAAATCTCCATCAGCAGTTTTCCATCAAAAACTCCCAGGGCACGTACAGCAAGGGTTGTATAAAGAGTAAATCTCCATCTACACTGTCCCATCAAACACGCTTAAGGCAGGTAGAGCAAGTGTTAGATACATAATAAAGCTCTCTCTCCACTGTCCCATCAAACACGCCCATGGCATGTACAGCTCGTGTTATATAGAGAGTAAACGTCCCTCTAAACTGTACAATAAATCAACCACAGGGCGGAGATAGCACGGGTTAAATACATAGTAAAGGTCCTGCTAAACTGTCCAATCAAACACCCCTATGACAGGTACAGCACGTGTTACATGCAGAGTAAATTACCCATTAATCTATCCCATCATTCACTCCCAGGGCAGGTGCGGTGCGTGATAGATACAGAGAGAAGATCCCTCTAAACTTTCCATTCAATCACTCCCGGGGCAGGGACAGCACGGGTTAGATACAGAGTAAATCTCCCTCTACAATTTTCCAACAAACGCTCCCAGGGCAGAGACAGCCCTGTTTATATACATAATAATAGTCACTCTAAACTGTCCCATCAAACAATTACAGGGCAGCAAAAGCAAAGGTTATATACAGAGTAAAGCTCAATCTACACTGTCCCATTAAACACTCCCAGGGCAGGTAGAACAAGGGTTTGATACAGAGTAAATCTCCCTCTATGCTGTGCCATCGAACACCCCAGGGCAGGTATGGGAAGGTTTAAATACAGGTAAAGCTACCTGTTCACTGCCCCATCAATCACTGCCAGGACAGGTACAGCACGGGTTAGATACAGAGTGAAGCTCCCTGTTCACTGTCCCATCAATCACTGCCAGGACAGGTACAGCACGGGTTAGATACAGAGTAAAGCTCCCTCTACACTGTCTCATCAAGACTTGACAAATTGTTCACCCGAAACATTGACACTATTTTCTCTCCACAGATGTTGCCTGGCCTGCTGAGTTTTTTCAGCATTTTCTGTTGTTTTCTCGCTGTGCCTGCCCTGGTTGTGCTTAATGGAACAGTTTACAGGGACCATTTCTATGTATTTAAGCCATGTTCTCTCTGCACTGGGAGCGATTGATGGGACAGTTTAGAGGGACCTTTACTATGTATCTAACACTTGCTGTTCCTGACCTGGGAGTGTTTGATGCGAAAGTGTAGAGGGGTGCTTTACTCTGTATCTAGCCTGTGCTGTACCTGCCCTGGGAGAGCTTGCCGGGAAAGTGTAGCGGGAGATTTACTCTGTATCTAACCCGTGTTGTCCCTGCCCTGGGAGTGATTGATGGGACAGTGTGGAGGGAGCATTACTCTGTATCTAAATCGTGCTGTACCTGCCCTGGGAGTGTTTGATGGGACAGTGTAGAGAGAGATTTACTCTGTATCTAACCCGTGCTGTACCTGCCCTGGGAGTGTTTGATGGGGCAGTGTAGAGGGAGCTTTACTCTGCATCTTAACTATGCTGTACCTGCCCTGGGAGCGTTTGATGGGGCAGTGTAGAGGGATCCATTACTCTGTATCTAACCCGTGCTGTACCTGCCCTGGGAGTGTTTGATGGGACAGTGTAGAGGGAGCTTTACTCCGTATCTAACCCGTGCTGTACCTGCCCTGGGAGTGTTTGTTGGGACAGTGTAGAGGGAGCTTTACTCTGTATCTAACCCGTGCTGTACCTGCCCTGGGAGTGTTTGATGGGGCACTGTAGAGGGATCCATTACTCTGTATCGAACACTTGCTGTGCCTGTCCTGGAAATGTATGATGGGGAAGTTTAGAGGGAGATTTACTGTGTCTCTAACCCGAGCTGTCCCTGCCCTGGGAGTGATTGAAGGGTCAAGTTAGATGGAACTTTACTCTGTATCTAACACATGCTGTCCCTGCCCTGGGAGTGATTGATGGGGCAGTTTAGAGGGAACTTCAATCTGTATCTAACCCTTGCTGCACCTGCCCTGGGGGTGTTTGATGGGACAGTGTGGATTGAGCTTTGCTCTGTATCTAACCTCTGTTGTACCTGTCCTGCGAGTGTTTGATGGGAGAGTTTAGTGGGCTCTTTATACTGTATCTAACGCATGCTCTCCCTGCCCTGGGAGTGATTAATGGGCCAATTTAGAGGGAGCTTTACTCTGTATCCAATATGTGCTGTACCTGCCCTGGGAGTGTTTGACGGGACAGTTTTGAGGGAGCATTATTCTTAATCTAACCCTTGCTGTACCTGCCCTGGGAGTGCTTATATGAAAACGTGTAGAGGGAGATTTACTCTGTATCTGGCCTTCGCTGTACCTGCCCTGAGTGTGTTTAATAGGACAGTTTAGAAGGAGCATTACTATATATTTAAACCTTGCTGTCCCTGCCTTCGGAGTGATTGATGGGACATTTTAGAGGGACCTTCATTCTGTATCAAACCCTTGCTGTTTCTGCGCTGGGTGTTTTTAGTCGGACAGTGTAGAGGGATGCTTTACACTGTATCTAACACTTGCTGTACCTGCCCTAGGAATGAATGATGGGAAACTTTAGAGGGCGATTCATTCTGCGGCTAACCCGTGCTGTCCCTGCCCTGGGAGTGACTGCTGGGCAGTTTAGAGGGAGCTTTATGATGTATCTCACCCGTGCAGTCCCTGCCCTGTGATTGATAATGCGAAAGTTTAGAGGGTGATTTACTCTGTATCTAAACCTTGCTGTACCTGCCCTGGGCGTGTTTGAAGGGACAGTGTAGATTGATCTTTACTCTGTATCTAACTCTTGTTGTTGCTGCCCTGAGAGTTTTTGATGGGAGCGTATAGAGGGACAATTACTATGTATTTAAATCGTGCTCTCCCTGCCCTGTGAGTTACTGATGGGACAGTTTAGAGAGCCCTTTACACTCTATCTAACGCGTGCTCTCCCTACTCTGTGGGTGATTAATGTGCCAGTTTAAAGGGTGCTTTTCTGTATCTAAAATGTTCTGTACCTACCCTGGGAGTGTTTGATGGGACAGTGTAGAGGAAGCATTGCTCTTTATCTAACCCTTGGTGTACCTGCCCTTGGAGTGATTATACCGAAACGTGTAGAGAGCGATTTACTATGTATCTAATCTTTGCTGTACCTGCACTGGAAAGTGTGTAATGGGACAGTTTAGAGAAAACTTACTATGTATTTAAACCTTGCTGTCACTGCCCTGGGAGTGATTGATGGGACCTTTCAGAGGGATCTTTAATATGAACCTAACCCGTGCTGTACCTGCCCTGGGAGTCTTTGATGGGACAGTGTAGAGGGAGCTTTACTCTGTATCTAATCCGCGCTGTACCTGTCCTGGGAGTGTTTAATGGGCCAGTGTAGAGGGAGCGTTTACTCTGTTTCTAATCCTTGCTGTACCTGTCCTGGGAGTGTTTGATGGGAACGTTTATCGGGTGATTTACTCTGTATCTAACCCGTGCTGTCCCTGCCCTGGCAGTGATTGATGGGTCAGTTTAGATGGAACATTACTCTGTAAATCACACATGCTGTCCATGCCCTGGGAATGTATAATGGGACAGCGTAGATTGAGCTTTACTCTGCATCTCACCTTTGCTGTAGCTGCTCTGTCAGAGTTTTATGGGACAGTGCAGAGTGACCATTGTTATGCATATAAACAGGGCTGTCCCTGCCCTGGGGGTGTTTGATGGGACACTGTAGAGGGAGATTTACTCTGTATCTAACATTTGACATACCTTCCCTGGGAGTTTTTAATGGGAAAGTGTTAATGGAGATTAACTCTGTATCTTGCCTTCGATGTGCTTGCCCTGGAAGTTTACAGGGACAATTACTTTGTATTTAAAACATGCAGGCCCTGCCCTGGGAGTGTTTGATTGGACAGTGTAGAGGGAGCTTTACTCTGTATCTAACCCGTGCTGTACCTGCCCTGTGAGTGTTTGATGGGACAGTGTAGAGGGAGCTTTAATCTGCAGCTAACCCGTGCTGTACCTGCCCTGGGAGTGTTTGATGGGGCAGTGTAGAGGGAGCTTTACTCTGTATCTAACCCGTGCTGTACCTGCCCTGGGAGTGATTGATGGGACAGTATAGACGGAGCTTTACTCTGTACCTAACCCGTGCTGTACCTGGCCTGGGAGTGATTGATGGGATAGTGTAGATGGAGCTTTACTCTGTACCTAACCCGTGCTGTACCTGGCCTGGGAGTGATTGATGGGACAGTGTAGTTGGAGCTTTACTCTGTATCTAACCCGTGCTGTACCTGCCCTGGGATTGCTTGATGGGACAGTGTAGAGGGAGCTTTACTCTGTACCTAACCCGTGCTGTACCTGCCCTGGGAGTGTGTGATGGGAAAGTGTAGAGGGAGCTTTACTCTGTATCTAACCCGTGCTGTACCTGCACTGGGAGTGTTTGATGGGACAGTGCAGAGGGAGCTTTACTCTGTACCTAACCCGTGCTGTACCTGCCCTGGGAGTGTGTGATGGGGCAGTGTAGAGGGAGCTTTACTCTGTATCTAACCCGTGCTGTACCTGCCCTGGGAGTGTTTGATGGGATAGTGTAGAGGGAGCTTTTCTCTGTACCTATCCCGTGCTGTACCTGCCCTGGGAGTGTTTGATGGGACAGTGTAGAGGGAGCTTTGCTCTGTATCTAACCCATGCTGTACCTGCCCTGGGAGTGTTTGATGGGACAGTGTAGAGGATGCTTTACTCGGTAGCTAACCTGTGCTGTACCTGCCCTAGCAGTGTTTGCTGGGACAGTGTTGCGGGAGATTTGCTCTGTATTTTACCCGTGCCTACCCAGCCCTGGGATTGATAGATCGGTCAGTTTAGCTGGATCTTTTCTCTTTATTTAACACGTGCTGTCCCTGCCCTGTGAGTTATTGATGCGAGAGTTTATAGCGATATTTACTCTGTATCTTACACGTGCTGTCCCTTCCCTGGAGGTGCTTGATGGGACAGTTTAGATGGATATTCTCGCTGTATCTTACTTGCACTGTCCCTGCCCTGGGAGTGAATGATGGGACAGCTTAAAGAGTAATTTACTCTCTATGTAACACGTGCTGTACCTGTCCTGGGGGTGTTTGATGGGACAGTTTAGAAGGAACTTAACTATGTATTTAACCCGTGCTATCCCCGCCCTGGTAGTGATTGATGGTGCAGTTTAGAGCGACCTTTTCTCTCTATCTAGCCCGTGCTGTACCTGCCATAGGGGTGCTGGATGGGACAGTGGAGAGAGAGCTTTACTCTGTATCTAACAATTGCTCTACCTGCCTTAGGCGTGTTTGATGGGACAGTGTAGAGGGTGTTTTGCCCTTTTTCCAACCCTTGCTGTACCTGCCATGGGAGTTTTTGATGGAAAGCTGTCGAGGGAGTTTTTTCCAGTATCTAACCTGTGCTGTCCCTGCCCTAGGAGTGATTGATGGGACATGTGCTGTACCTGACCTGGGAGCGTTTAATGGGGCAGTTTAGCGTGAACTTTACAATGTAATTAGCCCGACATATTACTGCCCTGGCAGTGATTAATGCTACAGTTTTCACGGACCATTGCACTGAATCTATCCGTTCTATACCTGCCCTGGGAGTGATTGATGGGACAGTGAACAGTGCGCTTTACTCTGTATCTAAACCTTGCCTTACCTGCCCTGGGGGTGTTTGATGGGACAGTGTAGAGGGAGATTTACAATGTATCTAACCTTTGATATAGCTTCCCTGGGAGTGTTTAATGGGGCAGTGTTAATGGAGATTAACTCTGTATCTTACCTTCACTGTATCTGGCCTGGGTGTGTTAAATGGATCTGTTTACAGGGACAATTACAATGTATTTAAAACATGCAGGCCCTGCCCTGGGAGTGTTTGATTGGAGAGTTTAGATGGAGCTTTACTCTGTATCTAACCCGTGCTGTACCTGCCCTGGGAGTGTTTGATGGGACAGTGTAGAGGGAGCTTTACTCTGTAGCTATCCCTTGCTGTTCCTGCCCTGGGAGTTGTTGATGTGACGTGTAGAGGGAGAATTACTTTGTATCTAACCCGTGCAGTAGCTGCCCTGGGTGTGTTTGATGGGGCAGTGCTATTGGGAGCTTCACTCTGTATCAACCCTTGCTGTTCCTGCCCTGGGAGTGTTTGATGTGGCAGTGTAGAGGGAGCTTTACATCTCTATCTAGCCTGTGCTGTACCTGCCCTAGGAGAGTTTGCTGGGGAAGTGTTGCGGGAGATTTGCTCTGTATTTTTCCCATACCAACCCTGCCCTGGGATTGATAGATCAGTCAGTTTAGCTGGATCTTTTCTCTTTATTTAACACGTGCTGTCCCTGCCCTGTGAGTTATTGATGGGAGAGTTTATAGGGATATTTACTCTGTATCTAACATGCACTGTCCCTGCCCTGGGAGTGAATGATGGGACAGCTTAAAGAGTAATTTACTCTCTATCTAACACGTGCTGTTCTTGTCCTGGGGGTGTTTGATGTGACAGTTTAGAAGGAATTTTACTATGTATTTAACCCGTGCTATCCCCGCCCTGGGAGTGATTTATGGTACAGATTAGAGGGACCTTTACTCACTATCTAATCCATGCAGTGCATGCCCGAGTGTGTTTGATGGGGCAATGGAATGAGCGTTTTACTCTGTATCTAACATTTGCTCTACCTGCCTTAGGCGTGTTTGATGGGACAGTGTAGAGGGAGATTTACTCTCTGTACAACCCTTGCTTTACCTGCCCTGGGAGTTTTTGATGAAATACTGTTGAGAGAGGTTTACTCTGTATCTAGCCCGTGCTGTCCCTGCCCTGGGAGTGATATCTCTGACAGTTTACAGGGACTTTTACTCTGTATCAAACACGTGCTGTACCTGACCTGGGAGAGTTTGATGGGACAGTTACGAGGGAAATTTACAATGTAACTAACCCGTGCAATTACTGCCCTGTTATTGATTGATGGGACAGTTTATAGGGACCATTGCTCTGTATCAACCCCGAGGTATACCTGCCCTGGGAGAGATTGATGGGACACTGAACAGGGAACCGTATCTGTACCTAAACCATGCCTTACCTGTGCTGTGGGTGTTTGATTTGACAGTGTAGAGATTTACTCTGTATCTAAACTTAGATGTACCTTCCCTGGGAGTGTTTGATGGGTCAGTGTAAAGGGAGATTAACTCTGTATCTTACCTTCGTTGTGTCTGTACGATAGTAAAATACTGCAGATGCTGGAAATCCGAAAAAACAACAGAAAATGCTGGAAAAAGTCAGCAGGCCATGCAACATCCGTGGAGAGAAAAAAGAGTCAACGTTTCGGGTGAACCCTTTGTCAAGTCTTGACAAAGGTTCACCCGAAACGTTGATTCTATTTTCTCTCCACAGATGTTGCCTGGCCTGCTGACTTTTTCCAGCATTTTCTGTTGTTTTCTTCACTGTTCCTGCCCTGGTTGTGCTTAATGGAACAGTTTAAAGGGACCATTTCGATGTATTTAAGCCATGTTCTCCCTGCATTGGGAGCGATTGATGGGACAGTTTAGAGGGATCTTTACTATGCATCTAATGCTTGCTGTTCCTGACCTGGGAGTGATTGATGGGACAGTGTAAAGGGTGCTTTACCCTGTATCTAGCCAGTACTGTACCTGCCCTGGGAGAGTTTGCTGGGAAAGTGTAGCGGGAGATTTACTCTGTATCTAACCCTTGTTGTTCCTGCCCTGGGTGTGATTTATGGGACAGTTTATAGGGAAATTAATTCTGCATTTAACACGTGCTGTCCCTGCCCCGTGATTGATTGATGGGACAGTTTATATGGATATTTACTCTGTATCTAACAGGTGCTGTCCCTTCCCTCGAGATGATTGATTGCACAGTTTAGAGAGATCTTCACTCTTTATCTAACACGTGCTGTACCTGCCCTAGTAGTGTTTGATGGGACAATTTAGAGTGACCATTACTATGTATTTAATTAGAGCTGACCCTGCCCTGGAATTAATTGATTAGACTGTTTAGAGTGTGGTTTTCTCTGTACCTATCACTTGCTGTACCTGCCCTGGGAATGTTTGATTGGACAGTTCCGATGGAACTTTAAGCTCTATCTAAACAGTGCTGCTCCTGCCCTGAGATTGATTGAGGGGACTGTTTTGTGTGACCTTTACTCTGTACCTATCATGTACTGTCCCTGCACTGGCAATGTTTGATGGGGAAATTTAGAGGGAGCTTTACTCTGTATCTAACACTTGCTGCAGCTTCCATGGAAGTTTTCGTAGGGTCAGTGTAGAGGTAGATTTAATCTTTATCCAACCCGTGCTGTTCCTGCCTTCGGAGTGGTTGATGGAACATTTTAGCGGGACATTTACTCTGTATCTAACACATGTTGTAACTGACGTGGGATGAATGATTGGACATTTAGATGGATCTTTACTCTGTATATAACCCGTGCTGTCCCGGCCCTGGGAGTGTTTGATGGGTAAGTGTAGAGGGAGATTTACACTGTATCTAACCCATGCTGTGCCTGCCCTGGGAGTGATAGATTGGACAGTGAACAGGGAGTTTTATTCTGTATCTAGCCCTTGCTGTACCTGCCCTTATGGTGTTTGATGTGACAGTGTAGAGGGAGCTTTACTCTGTATCGAACCCTTGCTGAACCTGCCCTGGGAGTGTTTGTTGGATCAGTTTAAAGGGATCATTACTGTGCATTTAATCCAAGCTGTCTCTGCCCTGGGAATGATTGATGGGGCAGTTGAAAGGGGACTTTACTCTGTATCTAACCCTTGCTGAACCTGCCCTGGGAGTCTTTGATGGGAAAGTGTAGAGGGAACATTAACCTGTATCTAACCCTTGCTGTCCTTGCCCTGGGAGTGATTAATGGGACAATGTAGAGGGACAATTACTCTGTATCTAACACGTGCTCCACCTACCCTGGGACTGTTTGATGGGACAATTTAGTGTGACTTTTACTCTGTATCTAACACGTGCTGTAGCTGACCTGGGAGCGTTTGATGGGACTGTTTTGAGGGAACATTACTATGTATATAACCCACGCAATCCGTGCCCTTGCAGTGATTGATGGGGCAGTTTAGAGTGACCTTTACAGTGTATGCAACCCGTGCTGTACCTGGCCTGCTAGTGATTGTTGGGGCAGTGAACAGGGAGCGTTACTCTGTATCGAACCCTTGCAGTACATGCCCTGGTCGTGTTTGATGGCAATATTTAGAGGGCGATTTACTCTGAATCTATCCTTTGCTATACCTTCCCCATCGGAGTGATTGATGGGACAGTTTAGAGAAAACTTTACTCTCTATCTAACACGTGCTGCACCTGCCCTGAGAGCATTTGATGGGACACTTTAGCGGGAACAAAACTATGTAATTAACCAGTGCTGTCCCTGCCCTGGGACGGATTGATGTGACAGTTTAGAGGGAACTTCAATCTGTATCTAAAACTTGCTGTACCTGCCCTGGGAGTGTTTGGTAGAAAAGAGAAGATGGACCTTTACTCTGTATCTAAAACGAGCTGTCCCTGCCCTAGAAGTGATTGATGGGACGGTTTTGAGAGACCTTCGCTCTGTATCTAAACATTGCTGTGCCTGCCATGGCAGTGTTTGATGTGACCGTGTGGCGCGAGCTTTATTCTGTATCTAGCCTTTGCTGTACCTTCCCTGGGAGTGTTTGATGGGACAATGCACGGGGAGCTTTACTCTTTATCCAACCATTGCTGTACCTGCCTTGGAAGAGTCTAATGGAAAAGTTTAGAGGGAGATTTAATCTTTATCTAGCCGTTGCTGTACATGGCCTGGGAGTGATTGATGGGGCAGTTTACAGGAACTTTTACTCTGTACCTAACATATGCTGGTGCTAACCTGGGTGTTATTGATGGGACAGTTTAGAGGGACATTCACTATCTAACCGTTGCTATACATGCCCTGTGAGTGTCTGGTATGACAGTGTAGAGGTAGATTTACGCTGTATCAAACCCGTGCGATAACTGCCCTGTGTGTATTTGTTGGGACAGTGTAGAGGCAGCTTTCCTCTGTATCTAACACGTGCAGTAACTGCCCTAGGTGTGTTTGATGTAGAGTGTAGAGATGCTGTACCCTTTTTCCAACTGGTGCGGCCCGTGCCCTGGGGGTATTTGATGGCACAGTTCATAGGGACATTTACTCTGTATCTAACACGCGCTGCACCTGCCCTGGGAGTGTTTGATGGAAGAGTTTAGAGGGAAATTTACGGTGGGATTAACCAGTGCTGTCCCTGCCCTCGGAGTGATTGATGGGAGAGTTTAGAGGGCCATTCACTCTGTAACTAACTATTGCTGTAGCTGCCCTGGGAGTGTTTGATGTGTCAGTGTGGAGCAAGCTTTATTCTATATCTAACCTTTGCTGTACCTGCCCTGAGATTGATGGGGCAGTGTAGAGGGAGCATTACTCTTTATCCAATCCTTGCTGTACCTGCCCTGGGAGTGATTGTTGGGACAGTTTAGAGGGACTTTTACTCTGCATCTAACACATGCTGTACCTGACCTGGGAGCCTTTGATGGGGCAGTTTCGAGTGAAATTTACTATACGTTTACCCCATGCAATCCCTGCCCTGGCAGTGATTAATGCGACAGATTAGAGGGACCGTTACAGTGTATCTAATCCGTGCTGTACCTGCCCTGGGAGTGATTGATGGTACGGTAAACAGGGAGCTTTACTCAGTATCCAACCCTTGCTGGACCTGCCCTTGTGCTATTTGATGGGACAGTGTGGCGGGAGCTTTACTCTTTATCCAACTATTGCTGTAGCTGCCCTAGGCGTTTTTGATGTTACTGTTTAGAGGGAGCTTATATCTGTAACTAACCCTTGCTTATCCTGCCATGGCAGGGTTTGATGGATAGTGTAGACTGATGCTTTACTCTCTATATAAACCTTGCTGAACATGCCCTGGGAATGTTTGTTGGGAAAATATATAGGGAGATATACTCTTTATCCAACCCGTGCTGTCCCTGACCTGGGAGTGATTGACAGGACAGTTTAGAAGAAACTTTACTCTGTCTCTAACAGGTGCTGTATTTGCCCTTGGAGTGTTGGTGCAAAAGTTTAAATTGACATTTACTCTGTATCTAACACGTGCTGTCACTGAATTGGGAGTGATTGATGAGAAAGTTAAGAGGGGCATTCACTCTGTATCTAACCCTTGATGTTGTTGCCCTAGCAGTGTTTGGTGTGAAAGTGTAGAGTGAGATTTACTCTGTATCTAATCTTTGCTGTACCTGCCCTGGGAGTGCTTGATGTGAACGTGTAGAGGGAGACTTACGCTGTAAAAAATCCGTGCTGTCCCTTACCTGGGAGTGAATGATGGGATAGTTTAGAGGGAAAATTACTCGGTATCTAACACCTGCTATAACTGACCTGGGAGCATTTGATGGGACAGGTTATCGGGACCTTTACTATGTGTTTAACATAGAAACATAGAAACAAAGAAGACAGGAGCAGGAGTAGGCCATTCGGCCCCTCGAGCCTGCTCCGCCTTTCAATGCGTTCATGGCTGATCATCCAAATTCAGTACCTGGCTCCTGCTTTCTCCCCATACCTCTTGATCCCTTTAGCCTTAAGAAATATATCCAACTCCATATTGAATATATTTAATGAATTGGCCTCTACTGCCTTCTGTGGTAGAGAATTCCACAGGTTGACAACTCTCTGGGTGAAGGAATTCCTCCTCATTTCTGTCCTAAATGGCCTACCCCTTATCCTTAGACTGTGACCTCTGGTTCTGGACTGCCCGGCCATCGGGAACATCCTTCCTGCATCTTGTCTGTCCAGTCCTGCCAGAATTTTATAAGTTTCAATGCGATCCCCTCTCATTCTTCTGAACTCCAGCGAGTACAAGACCTATCGACGCAATCTCTCCTCATACGTCCTTCCTGCCATCCCAGGTATCAGCCTGGTGAATCTTTGCTGAACTCCTTCCATGGAAAGAGCATCCTTCCTCAGATAAGGCGACCAAAACTGCACATAATACTCAAGAGGTGGTCTCACCAAGGCCCCGTACAACTGCAGCAAGGCATCCTTGTTCCTGTACTCAAACCCTCTCGCTACGAAGGCCAACATACCATTTGCTTTCTTAACCACCTGCTGCACCTGCATGCTTACCTTCAGCGACTGGTGCACAAGGACAGCCAGGTCTCGTTGCACTTCCCCTTCTCCCAATCTACTGCCATTCATATAATAATCTGCCTTCCTGTTTTTGCCACCAAAATGGATAACCTCACATTTATCCAAGTTATATTGCATCTGCCATGCATTTGCCCAATCACCCAACCTGTCGAAATCATCCTGGATATTCTTGGCATCCTCCTCACAGCACACACACCCACCCAGCTTTGTGTCGTCTGCAAATTTGGAGATATTACATGTAGTTCCCTTATCTAGATCATTAATAAATATTGTGAATAGCTGGGGTCCAAGGACTGATCCCTGCGGTTCCCCACTAGTCACTGCCTGCCACTCGGAAAAAGAACCGTTTATTCCAACTCTTTGCTTTCTGTCTGCCAACCAGTTCTCTATCCAAGTCAATACCTTGCCCCCAATCCCATGTGCCTTAACTTGACATGCGAATCTCTTACGTGAGACCTTATCAAAAGCCTTCTGAAAGTCCAAATACACAACATCCACTGGATCTCCCTTATCTATTTTACCAGTAACATCCTCAAAAAATTCCAGTAGATTAGTCAAGCATGATTTACATTTTGTAAATCCATGTTGACTTTGTCGGATCCTGTCACTGTTTTCCAAGTGCTCTGCTGTTACATCTTTTATAATGGACTCTAGCATTTTCCCCACTACCGATGTCAGGCTTACCGGTTTGTAATACCCTGTTTCCTCTCCACCACCTTTTTTGAATAGTGGGGTAAAATTAGCTACCCTCCAATCCATGGGTACTGTTCCAGATTCCATCGAATGTTGGAAGATGATCAGCAATGCCTCTACTATTTCTAGGGCCACTTCCTTAAGTACTCTAGGATGTAGATTATCAGGCCCTGGGGTTTATCTGCCTTCAATCCCATCAATTTCCCTAACACCATTTCCCTACAAATACTGACTTCTTTCAGTTCTTCCCTTTCATCAGACCCTATCTTCCCCGACATCACTGGGAGGATATTTGTGTCCCCCTTTGTGAAGACAGAACCAAAATATGTATTTAATTGGTCTGCCATTTCTTTGTTCCCCATTATAAATTCCCCTGATTCTGACTGCAAGTGACCTACGATTGACTTCACCAATATTTTTCTCTTCCCATATCTATAAAAGCTTTTACAGTCAGTTTCTATGTTCCCTGAAAGCTTACGCTCATATTCTATTTTCACTTTCTTAATTAATCCTTTTGTCCTCCTTTGTTGAATCCTAAACTGCTCCCAATCCTCAGGTGTACTGCTGTTTCTGGCCCATTTCTTTGTCCTCTCCTTGGATGTTATGCTATCCCTAATTTCCCTTGTTAGCCACGGTTGAGTCACCTTCTTTGATTAATTTTTATGCCAAACTGGGATGAACAGTTACTGTAGGTCATCCATGCGGTCTTTGAATATTTCACGTTGCCTATCCACCGTCAACTCTAAGAGTGACATTCCCCAACCAATCCTACCCAATTCGCGCCTCAGACCAACGTAGTTTCCTGTGTTTAAATTTAGGACCCTAGTCTCTGAGTCAACTACTTCATTCCCCATCTAAATGAAGAATTTGATCATATTATGATCGCTCTGACCCAAGGGTCCTCGTACAATAAGATTGCCACTTAATCCTTTCTCGTTACATAACACCCAGTCTGAGATGGCCTGATCTCTGGTTGGTTCCTCGACATATTGGTCCAGGAAACCATCCCGTTAACACTCCAGGAATTCCTCCTCCACAGTATTGTTACTAACTTGGTTAGCCCAATCTATATGTAGATTAAAGTCACCCATGATGGCTACTGTGCCCTTATTGCACGCTTCTCTAATTTCCCTTTTAATGCCATCCCCAACCTCCACATTACTGTTTGGAGGTCTATATACCACTCCCATAACGTGCTAACCCTGCACTGTCAGTGATTGATGCATCATCATAGAGGACCTTTGCACTGTATCTAGCCCGTGCTGTACCTGCCCTGGGAGTGAATGACGGGACAGTGAACAGGGAGTTTTACTCTGTATCTCACGCTTGCTGCTCCTGTGCTGGGAGTGTTTGATGGGAAAGTGTAGAGGGACATTTATTTGTATCATACTTTGCTGTACCTGCTCTTGGAGTGTTTGATTGTACAGTTTAGAGGGAAATTCTCTCTGTATTTTAACCATGATGTCTCTGACCTGGGAGTGATTGATGGGACAGTTTAGAGGGTCCATTACATTGGCCCAGAAATTCGGGTCCCAACGCGTGGGTACGCACGGAGTACTCACGCGTGGACCCGATGGAAGTGCCGGTGTCTTGCATGCACTACGCATGCGCAGGAAACCAGCATTTCCGATCCCCTGAACGAAGGGGTTCAGAGGTTGAATGCGTGCACGCGGGAGTCTGCACGTGTGCGGTGAACTTCCTTTTTTTTCCAGGTTTTTCTGTGCATGAAGGCATCCACATTTTACACATTTAAAAACCAGGCGTAAGAACTTCACTTTAAAAGGTAAGTGGTCAATTAATTAAAATCAGAACATTTTTTCCAGAGGTTTATTATTTTTAAATACTTTAAAGTAAGGTAAGTGTATTTTTAGCCGCGTTTTTTTATAAAAATATTTTTTTCAAAAATTTAAATTATTGTTTAAAATAGTTATTTAATGTTATTTAAAATTTATTTAAAAAGTGTGATTTAAAAAAAAAATATTTGAAGGTTAACTACTGTTTTGGGGGCCGGAGTTTTCATGAGTTTGACAGTTCTTTCTGTCAATCTCATGAATGGGCTTTTCCCTCCTCTGATTGGTTGCCCAGTGCTCACGTGATCCCAGCGGATGCATCGCACTAACTATGCCCCTGGGACACGCAAGCACTGGGGGCTGGACCGGGCCACAGAGAGGAAATCCACGCAGGGCCAGGCCTCAACTGCCGGCGTGGTAGGTAAGTGTAGGTCGAGGGCTTGCACCCGTGGGAAGCCCCCGACCCGAATTTCTGGGCCACTGTGTCAAATGCTTTCTGTTCCAGCCTTGGGTGTGTTTGATTGGACAGTGCAGAGGGAGCTTTACTCTGAATCTAACACTTGCTGTACCTGCCCTGGGAGTGATTGATGGGTCAGTTTAGATGAAAATTTACGCTGTATCTAACATGTGCTGTTCCTGCCCTGGGAGTGATTGATGGGACAGTTAAAGTGTACTTTATGCTCTATCTAACCTGTGCTGTCCCTGACCTGGGAGTGATTGATGGGACAGTTTAGAGTGAGCTTTACGCTGTATCGAACCCGTGCTGTCTCTGCCTTGGGAGTGATGGATGCTACAGTTTGGGGGGGCTATAATCTCTATCTAACACGTGCTGTCCCTGCCCTGGGAGTGTTTGATTGGACAGTTTAGAGGTAGATTTACTCTGTAGCTAACCCGTGCTGTGCCTGCCCTGGGAGTGATTTATGGGGAAGTTTAGGTGGAACTGTACCCTGCATCTAACACTTGCTGTACCTGCCCTGGGAGTATTTGATGGGACAGTTTAGAGTGACCCTTACTATGTATTTAAACAGTGCATTCCTTTTCATTGGAGTGATTGATGGGTCGATTTAGAGGGAATTTTACAGTGTCTTTAATCCGTGCTGCACCAGCCTGGTAAGTTATTGATGGAACGGTTGAGGGGAGCCATATTGGTTATCTAACCCGTGCTGTCCCTAATCTGGATTGATGGATGGAACAATTTAGATGGACATTCATTCTGCAATTAATCATTGTTGTTCCTGCCCTGGGAGTGTCTGATGTGAAAGTGCGGAGTTAGCTTTATTCTGTATCTAACCATTGCTGCACCTGCCTGTAATGATCAGTAACATATCATTCTAGAATGGTACACTAGGTGGAGCTGTATGTTTAGAAGTGGGCTACCTATGATGCACTAGGCTACCCACAATGCAGTAGTCAAGATGGATGCTGTATACTAGTCCACATGGCTGAATAAATGATTAGCTCAAGCTAGCTGTTCATAATGAAAACATCTATTAATCTATGAACATAACATGGTACCAGGAGTGGTAAAATCTGCTGAATATTTGAAATGCGACATGGAGACTTTGAAAACACCGGAGGATTTGAAACTCACGGGGAATGTCGACTACAATTGGCGGACTTTCAAACAACAATTCGAACTCTACATTGCTGCCATCGGGTTCGGTATGATGCCAGACGCAAGGAAAATAGCGTTGCTGCTCACGGTTGCAGGCCCGCAGGTGGTAGAGGTATTTAATACGTTTGTATTTGATCAAGAGGAGGACAGAGAGAAAATGGATGATGTGCTAAAGAAGTTTGATACACATTGTTCTGCCATAATGAACGAGACCTATGAGAAGTACGTGTTCCGTTCATGGACACAGCAGCAAACTGAGACTTTTGATAGCTTTGTGACATGTAATTTCTCTGAACTTAAATCATCCATGATTCATGACCAGAATGTGTTTGGTATTCATGATAAAAAAGTCAGGGAACGTTAGTTGAGAGAAACCGAACTAACATTGTAGGAAGCTGTGAAACTATGCCATGCCAGTGATCTAGCTCAACAGCACGCAAAGACTTTCAGTGAAATTAATAATAATGCGACTGTAATGAATGACTGTGCTGCTGTTGGTGCTGTGTCCTACAAGGGGAAGAAACGTGGGCAGAACAGAAATGCAAAGCAATCGGAGGATGGAATTTTGAATTATAAATGCTGTGGTTAACAACACCAGTCAAGACAATGCCCAGCGTTTGGAAAAATGTGCACAGAATGTAATGGAAAGAATCACTTTGCCAAACAATGCTTTTCAAAAGTAAAAACAAAGAAAGAGCAACAAGTCAATGTGATTGAGGACACTGATTTAAGTGAGACATTTTTGGTAGGAATGGTGTCAAGTGACAATATCGTAAAGGATACAGAAAATGTCCAGCCCTCAGGACAATGCTGAAAATAAAGTTAATGCAGTAAAAGAGGACAAATGGTTGATGCCACTGCAGGTAAATGGAGCATTAGTAACATTGAAACTAGACACTGGGGCAAAAGCAAACTTAATCAGTATGAGTGACATTAAAAACATGAAAGAAAAGCCCAAAATACAGAAAAAGTCTACTACTGAAGAACTATAATGGACAGAAAATAGATAGCTTAGGTGTATGCACACTTAAAGTGACAGTCAAAGACAAAGTGCATCATCTCATGTTTTCTGTTGTGGCTGAAGGACTTGATTCACTACTAGGTGACAAAGCTTGTGAAGACTTAGAACTGGTGAAGAGAGTCTACCATATAAACTGTGCCATAAGCAGAGCGGATGATTCGGTGGATTCTGTACTGAGTAATTTCCAGGATGTGTTCAAAGGATTTGGAGTTCTACCATTCACTTACAAGATCCAGCTAAATGAGGATGCTCAGCCAGTGGTACATGCTCCACGGAGAGTTCCAGCACCCCTGCATGACCGGCTCAAGAAAGAACTGGACAGGATGACCACACTAGGAGTCATCAGGAAAGTCGAAGAGCCAACAGACTGGGTTAACTCCATGATATGTGCAAAGAAAAAGGACAATGATCTAAGAGTATGCATGGATCCAAAGGACTTAAATGCAAACATAAAACGTGAACACTACCAGATTCCCAAGCGAGAAGAAATCACCAGTGAAATGTCTGGTGCCAGATACGTCACAAAGCTCGATGCCTCACAAGGATTTTGGCAACTAAAACTGGATGAAGAGAGCACCAAATACTGTACCTTCAACATACCATTTGGCAGGTATTGTTTCCTCAGAATGCCTTTCGGGATAATATCTGCATCTGAAATCTTTCAAAGAGTGATGCAACACATAATTGAAGATCTGGAAGGAGTTCGGGTCTATGTTGATGAATGTTGATGACATCATCATCTGGGGCTCAACACTGAAAGAACACAATGAGAGACTGACTAAAGTGCTACAGAGCATACACCGGAATGGACTGAAGCTCAACAAAGCCAAGTGTCAGTTTGATGTCCAGGAAGTCACTTTCCTAGGAGATAATCTATCAGGTAAAGGAATAGAGCCTGATATGGAAAAAGTAAACGCCATACTCAACATGCCCTGACCCACTGACAAAAAAGGAGTGCTACGCATCATGGGGATGATAAACTCCATTGGAAAGCTCATACCTAACTTGTCAGCCAAGACAGCCTGTCTGCGAGACCTGCTACATAAAACAAAATGAGTTCGCATGGACAGAAAGACATGAATAAGAGTGGATGAACCTCAAAACAGTGCTGACAACCACACCTTTACTCACCTTCTTTGACCCAACAAAGAGAATCAAAGTGTCAACAGATGCATCAAAGGATGGCCTAGGCACGGTCTTGCTACAAGCAGAGGGTGAAGATTGGAAGCCTGTTGCCTATGCCTCCAGGTCTATGACTGATTCTGAATGTCGATACGCCCAGATTGAAAAGGAATGCCTAGGCTTGGTAGTTGGGCCCCGCCCCAAATTAAGTTGCCCGTTAGCGCCGGCACAAAGTTTAGCAGCCGCCCGGATGCGCGTGCAGAAAATGACGTCACATCCTCGTGCAACGCCCTTTGGCCGCCCCAAATCCAAACTTCAGTCGGACCGCCCCATTGTGCGGCTGGCGTCCAGAACGTTTGTAAAATGGAATGCAACACACCCTGGGGAGCGCAAATTAAAGGGCACTCCTCCTGCACTATAAAAGGCAGTCTGCATGTGTTGTGTGGAAGGATCCAGTGTGTTGTTGTGAACGGTGTATTGATGTTTCCGGCCACCACCACCACCACCACCACCACCACCACCACCTCCTCCTCCTCCTCCTCCTCCTCCTGCTTTCCCCCCAGACTCTGCCTTTGAAAGACACACATGCACCCTTCCCCTTTACGAGCTCACTGGCACCAGAGTGTCTGCCGTGCACTGCGCCCGAGCTCGGGCGCTGCGCTCTGCAACCGCCGGCGTAGCGCCTAAAGATAGTAGTGGAACGCCTCTTTTAGCGCTCCACCAACCTTTTAGGGCGAAGCCACTGAATTTCCAGCAACGGGGCACTACTTTGGGGCGGGCGCTAACTTCGGGCGGGCGCTAAGGTTAGCGCCCCAAAACTGTCTATACTGAAAATCTAGCCCAAAGTGTTACAAACAGTAATAGAGAACATTCATCATGGTTGGCCAAAAGGTTCCTGTCCAAAGTACTATCACATCAGGTCAGAGTTGAGTGTCGCAAGTGGACTATTACTAAAACAGAACAGGATAGTGATTCCACAGGCTCTACATCGAGACATGCTCAAAAGGATTCAAGAAAAACACCTCAGAATTGAAAAATACAAAAGGAGAGGAAGAGACACTGTTTATTGGCCTGGCATAAATAAGGACATTGAGAACATAATAGCCGAATGTGAGACATGTCAGAAACACCAAAACAAAGAAGCAAAGGAACCAATGATAGTAGCTGACTTACCAACAGCACCATGGCAAAAGGTTAGTATGGACCTTTTTCATTTGAATGGTAAAGACTATCTAATAGTGATTGACTACTATTCTAACTATCCTGAGATGGCGCTGCTCTCAAGCACATCAGCAAGCAGTGTCATAATGCATGTTAAATCCATCTTCATCAGACATGGAATTCCCAGGATTGCCATTAGCGACAATGGTCCGTGCTTCAACTGTAAGGAGTGGCAACAGTTTGCAGCATCTTATGACTTTCAGCACATCACATCCAGTCCTCTGTATGCTCAGTCGAATGGTAAGGCAGAGAAAGTTGTTCAAGTTCTCAAACAGCTACTGAAAAAAGCAACAGAAAGCAAGTCTGATCCTTTTCTCGCCCTGCTGAGCTACCGAGCCTCCCCTTTAGACTATGGTTCTTCACCTGCTGAACTCCTAATGGGTCGCAAGTTGTGCATCACGCTACCCTGCTGTGAAAAAGAAAAGCAGAGTAAGGAACTAAGACAGAGACTTCAACTGTTAAGGCTGAAACATAAATCACACTATGACAAGTCATCCAAAACTCTGAAACAAGGGATGATGTTGTCAGGATTGAGGATCCAGAAGCATGGAACAGGAAAGCTACAGTTCTTGAGGGGGTGGGACCAAAGTCATACACTGTTAGAACTGAGGATGGACAGATTCTCAGGAGGAACCGCCGTTCCCTCCTGAAAACACAAGAAACTATCCAAGAGCAAATCGATGACAATGCCGCAACTGAATCTTGTCACTCACCACCAGGACAATCTAACACAAACACACATACAGGCTCTCATGAAAACACATCAGACCTACCTGTGCTGAGAAGATCCACACGTGAAGTAAAAAAGCCTGATAGACATTGGGCTAGATTTTCAGTTGCTTGCGCCAGCAGTTAGCGCCTTAAGAGAAGTGATTTTCGGGCGCTATGCGTGTAGCGGCCGGGCGCAGCGCAATTTGCGCCCCACCCCAAATTAAGTTGCCCGTTAGCGCCGGCGCAAAGTTTAGCGGCCGCCCGGATGCGCGCGCAGAAAATGACGTCACATCCTCGTGCAACGCCCTTTGGCCGCCCCGAATCCAAACTTCAGTTGGATCGCCCCATTGTGCGGCTGGCGTCCAGAGCGTTCGTAAAATGGAACGCAACACACCCTGAGGAGCACAAATTAAAGGGCCCTCCGCCTCCTCTATAGAAGGCAGTCTGCATGTGTTGTGTGGAAGGCTCCAGTGTGTTGTTGTGAACGGTGTATTAATGTTTCCGGCCACCACCACCACCACCACCACCACCTCCTCCTCCTCCTCCTCCTCCTCCTCCTCCTCCTCCTCCTCCTCCTTCCTCCTTCCTCCTTCCTCTTTTCGCCCCCAGACTCTGCCTTTGAAAAAAACACATGCACCCTTCCCCTTTAAGAGCTCACTGGCACCAGAGTGTCTGCCGTGCGCTGCGCCCGAGCTCGGGTGTTGCGCTCTGCACCGCCGGCTTAGCGCCTAAAGATAGTAGTGGAACGCCTCTTTTAGCGCTCCACCAACCTCTTAGGGCGAAGCCACTGAATTTCCGGCAACGGGGCGCTACTTTGGGGCGGGCGCTAACTTCGGGCGGGCGCTAAGTTAGCGCCCCAAAACTGTCTATACTGAAAATCTAGGCCTTAATCTTTGGGTACAAAGATAACTATATTGAAAATGTGTTGACTGTTGTGAAGATGTTTATGCCGTTATGATTGATTGATATTGATTGATATTGGTTTTGTTTAACCTCAAAGAAAGGGGGGATGTAATGATCAGTAACATGTCATTCTAGAATGGTACACTAGGTGGAGTTGTATGTTCAGTAGTGGGCTATCCACGATGCACTAGGCTACCCACAAGGCAGTAGTCAAGATGGATGCTGTATACTGGTCCACATAGCTGAATAAATGACTAGCTCAAGCTAGCTGTTCATAATGAAAACATCTATTTATTTATGAACATAACACTGCCCTCGGAGTGTTTGATGGGACAGTGTAGATGGAGTTTTACTATTTATCCAACCCTTGCTCTACCTGCCCTGGGAGAGATTGATGGACAAGGGTAGAGGGAGATTTACTCTTTATCCAACCCTTTCTTCACCTGCCCTGGGAATGATTGATGGGACAGATTATAGGGATCTTTACATTGTATCTAATCCACACTGTACCTGCCCTGGGAGTGATTTATGGGGAAGTTTAGTTGGAACTGTACCCTGTATCTAACACTTGATGTACCTGCCCTGGGAGTATTTGATGCAAAAGTTTAGAGGGAGATTTACTCTGTATCTGAACCGTGCTGTTCCTGCCCAGGAACTGAATGATGGGACAGCTGAAAGGGACCATCACTCTGTATTTAAACATTGCTGTACCTGCCCTGTGAGAGTTTGTTGGCACAGTGTAGATTGAGCTTTACTCTGTTTATAACCTTTCCTGTTGCTGCCCTGGGAGTGTTTGATGGGACAGTGTAGATTGACCATTACTATGTACTTAAACAGTGCAGTCCGTGTCATTGGAGTGATTGATGGGTCAGTATAGAGGGAACAATTTAATCCGTGCTGCACCAGCCTGGGAAGTTATTGATGGAAAAGTTGAGGGGAGCCTTTACTGGGTATCTAACCCGTGCTGTCCCTGCCCTGGATTGATGGAAGGGACAATTTAGAGGGACATTCATTCTGTAATTAAGAATTGCTGTTCCTGCCCTGGGAGTGTCTAATGTGAAAGTGTGGAGTTAGCTTTACTATTTATCCAACCCTTGCTGTACCTGCCCTGGGAGAGATTGATGGACAAGTGTAGAGGGAGATTTACTCTTTATCCAACCCTTTCTTTACCTGCCCTGGGAATGATTGATGGGACAGATTATAGGGATCTTTACATTGTATCTAATCTGTGCTGTACCTGCCCTGTGAGTGATTGATGGGACAGTGAAAGGGAGCTCTGCCTTGTATCCAGCCCTTGCTGGACCGGCCCTACTGTTGTTGATGGGTGAGTTTAGATGGAGCTTTACACTGTATCCTACGATTGCTGTACCTTCCCTAGCCGTGTTTGATAAGGCAGTTTAGAGGGACATCTACTCTGTATCTAACTGTTGCTTTTCCAGTTCTGGGTGTGTTTGATGGGTAGTGTAGAGTGATGCTTTACTCTGTATCTAACCTTTGCTGTACCTGCCCTGGGAGTGTTTGATGGGACAGTGTAGAGGGAGATTTACTCTGTATCTAACCCGTGCTGTCCCTGCCCTGAGCGTGATTGATGGCTCAGTTTAGATGGGTCTTTACTCTGTCTCTAAAACGTGCTTTACTTGCCCTTGGGAGTGTTTGGTGGGAATGTTTAAATTGACATTTACTCTGTAACTAACACGTGCTGTACAAGCCCTGAGAGTGATTGATGGGAAAGTTCAGAGGCACATTTACCCTGCATCCAACACTTGCTGTCCCTCACCTGGGAGTGTTTGATGGGACAGTGTAGAGCGAGCTTTACTCTGTATCAGTACTTTGCTGTACCTGTCCTGGGAGTTTTTGATGGGAAAGAGTTGAGGGAGATTTACGCTGTATCAAACCTGTGCTGTACCTGCCCTCGGAGTGTTTGGTGTGGCAGTGTAGAGCGAGCTTTACTCTGTATCAAAACTTTGCTGTACCTATCCTGGGAGTGTTTGGTGGGACAGTGTACAGGGAGCATTAATCTGTATCTAACACGTGCTGTAACAGCCCTTGGAGTGTTTGATGGGACAATGTAGAGGGAGCGTAACTTTGTATCTAACCCGTGCTGTACCTGCCCTGGGAGTGTTTGATGGGACAGTGTAGAGGGAGCTTTACTCTGTATCAAACCTGTGCTGTACCTGCCCTGGGAATGTTTGATGGGACAGTGTACAGGGAGCTTTCGTCTGTATCTAACACGTGCTGTAACAGCCCTTGGAGTATTTGATTGGACCGTTTAGAGGGAGCTTTACACTTTATCGAACCCGTGCGGTCCCTGCCCTGGGAGTGATTGATTGGACAGTTCGGATGGAATTTCACTCGTTATCTAACATGTGCTGTACCTGACCTGTGAGCGTTTGATGGGACAATTTAGATGGAGCATTACTATGTATTTTACCCGTGCTCTCCCGGTCCTGGCAGTGATTGATGCAACACTTTAGAGCTAATTTTACTCTGTATTTAACCCGTGCTATACCTGCCATGGGAGCGATTGTTGGGACAGTGAACAGGGAGCTTTACACTTTATCTAACAATTGCTGTATCAGCCCTGGAGGTGTTTGATGGGACAATGTAGAGAGAGCTTTACTCTGTTTCTAACACTTGCTGTACCTGCCCTGGGATTATTTGCTGGAAAAGCTTAGAGGGAGATTTACTCTGTATCTAAACCGTGCTGTCCCTGTCTAGGGAGTGAATCATGGGACAGATGAGAGGGATATTCACTCTGTATTTAAACCTTGCTGTACTTGCTCTGTGAGTGTTTGCTAGGGCAGTGTAGATTGAGCTTTACTCTGTATATAACATTTGCTTTTGCTGCGATGGGAGTGTTTCATGGGACAGTTTAGAGTGACAATTACCCAATATTTAAACAGTGCATTCCTGCCATTGGAGTGATTGATGAGTCAGTTAGACGGACCTTTACGCTGTATCTAATCCGTGCTGCACCAGCCCTGGGAGTTACTTGTGGAACAGTTCATGGGAATCTTTACTCTGTATCTAACCCTTGCTGTGTCTGCCCTGGTGGAGTTTGATGGGACAATGAAGAAGGTGCTTTTCTATATATTTAACCCTTGATGTACTTGCTCTGGTTTGTTTGATTGGACAATTCAGATGGTGCTTCACTTTGTAATTAAACTGTGCTGTCCCTGCCCTGGGACTGATAGCTGGGTCATTTTCGCGTGACCTTTACTCTGTATCTAACACATGCATCCCTGCCCTGCGTGTGATTGATAGGACTGTTTAGAGGGAATTTCACTCTGTATCTAACCCTTGCTGTACATGCCCAGGGAGTGACTGAAATGACATTGTAGAGCGAGCTTTACTCAGTATCTAACATTTACTGTAACTTGCCTGGGAGTGTTTGATGGGACAATTTAGAGGGAACTTTACTCTTTATCCTACCCTTGCTATCCCTGCCCTGACAGTGATTGGTGGGACAGTTTAGAGGTACATTAACACTGTATCTAACCCGTTCTTTACCTGTGCTGGAAGTGAGTGATGGGACAGAGAACAGGGAATTATACTCTGTATCTAACCCTTGCTGTACCTGCCCTTGGGGTGTTTGATGGGATAGATTAGAGGGAGATTTAATCTGTACGTAACCCTTGCTGTACATGCCCTGGCGTGCTGATGGGAAATGGTAGAGGGAGATTTACGCTGTATCTAACCTGTGCTGTCCCTGCCATGGGAGTAATTGATGGGTTAGTTTAGATGGATCTTTGCTCAGTATCTATCCCGTGCTGTACCTGCCCTGGGAGTGTTTGATGGAAAAATGTTGAGGGAGATTTACTCTGTATATAACACGTGCAGCACCTGCCCTGGGAGTTTCTGATGGGACAGTTTAGAATTATCTTTACAATGTATTCACCCGTGCTGTCCCAGCCCTGGGAGTGATTGCTGGGACAGTTTAGAGGGTCATCTACTCTGTATCTAACTCATGCCCTTGCTGCCTTGGGCGAGATTGATAGGACATTTTAGAGGGAGATTTTCTATGTATGTAACAATTGCTTTACATGCCCTGGGCGTGATAGATGGGATAATTTAGAGGGAGCTTCACTCTCTATCTTAACCTTGCAGTACCTGCCCTGGGAGTGTTTGGTGTGAAAGTGTAGAGCGAGTTTTACTCTGTATCAAAACTTTGCTGTGCCTGTCCTGGGAATGTTTGATGGGAAAATTTAAAGGGAGATTTACTCTGTATCTAACACGTGCTGTAACTGCCCTGTGAGTGATTGATGGGACAGTGCAGAGGGATCTTTACTCTGTATCTAACCCGTGCCGTACCTGTCCTGGGAGTGTTTGATGGGACAGTGTAGAGGGAGCTTTACATTGTATCTAACCCGTGCTATAGCTGCACGGTGAGCATTTGATGGCACAATGTACAGGGAGATTTACTCTGTATGTAACCCGTGCTATACATGCCCTATGAGTGATTGATGGGACAGTGCAGAGGTATCTTTACTCTGTATCTAACATGTGCTGTACCTGTCCTGGGAATGATAAATGGGACAGTGTAGATGGAGCTTTACTCTGTATCTAACATGTGCTGTACCTTCCCTGGGAATGTTTGAATGAACACTGTAGAGGGAGTTTACTCTGTATCTAACACATGCTGCCCCTGGCCTGGATGTTTTTGAAGCGACAGTATGAAGTGAGATTTACCCTGTATCTATTCCGTGCTGTCCCTGCCCTGGGAGTGTTTGTTGGGAAATTTAGAGAAAGCTTTCGTCTTTATCTAACCCGTGCTTTACCTGCCCTGGGAGTGTTTGATGGCACAATGTAAAGGGATATTTATTCTGTATCAAACCCGTGATAAAGCTGCACTGGTAGTGTTTGATGGTTTGGGAGCTTTACTTTGTATCTAACTCGTGCTGTACTTTCCCTGGGATTGTTTGGAAGGCCATTGTAGAGGCAGATTTACTCTGTATCCAGCCTGATCTCTCCCATCCCAGGGAGTGCTTGATGCGGCATAGTTGAGGCAGTATTACTCTGTATCAAACACGTGCAGTACCTGCCCTGGGATTGTTTGATGAGTCAGTGTAGTGGGTGCTTTACTCTGCATGAAATCCCTGCTGCACCTGCCCTGGGAGTGATTGATAGGACGGTGTAGAGGGAGTTTTACTGTGTATCTAACACTTCCTGTACCTGCCCTGGGAAAGCTTTACTGGACAGTATAGGGAAAAATTTATTCTATATCTTGGCCAACTGTCCCTGGGTTGGAAGTGTTTGATGAGGCAGTGTAGAGGGATCTTTACTCTGTATCTAACACGTACTGCTCCTGCCATGGCTGTGTTTGAAGGGACAGTATGAACGGAGATTTACCCTGTATCTAGTCCGTGCAGTCCCTGGGTTGGTAGTGTTTGATGGGGCAATATAGAGGGAGCTTTACTCTGTATCTAACCCGTGCTGTACCTGCCCTGGGAGTATTTGATGGGACAATATGGAGGGAGATTTACTCTGTATCTAACCCGTGCTGTACCTGCCCTGGGTTTGATTGATGGGTCAATGCAGAGGACATAAGTAATAGAAGCAGAAGAGGGATATACTGCCCCTCGAGCCTGCTCCGCCATCCAATAAGATGATGGCTGAACATCCAAAACAACTCAACTTTCCAGCCAGATCTCCATTTATCTTGATTCCCTTAGAGTCCAAAAGTCAATCTCTCTCAGCCTTGAATATAGTCAAAGACTGAGCATCCACAGCCCTCTGTGGCAGAGAGTTCCAAACATTCCCAACCCTCTGAGAGAAGAGATTCCTCCTCATCTCAATCTTAAAAGGCCAACCACTTATCCAGAGACTATTCCCCTATTTCTAGACGCTCCAGCCAAGTGAAGCAACCACACAGCATCCACCCTGTCAATCCCTTTCAGTATCTTGTATGTTACAATGAGATCACCTCCCATTCTTGTAAAGTCCATGGAATATAGGCCCATTCTACTCAATCACTCATCATAGGACAGCCCTCTCATTCCAGGAATCAATCTTTCGTTGCACCGCCTCGAAGTCAAGTATTTCCTTCCTTAGCTAAGGAAAGCAAAACTGTGCACAGTACTCCAGGTGTGGACTCACCAAGGACCGGTACAATGTTAGTAGGACTTGCTTACTCATATACTCCAACCTCCATGCAATAAAGGCCAGCATGTCATTTGCCTTCCTTACTACTTGCTGTACCCTCTTGCTAGCTTTCGGTTTTTCTTGCACGGGGACACACAAATCTCTCTGAACATCAATACTTAAAAGATTCTCACCCATTAAAAAAAATTATGTTTTTCTATTCTGCCTAACAAGGTGAATAAGCTCACATTTCCCTACATTATACTCCATCTATCACATTACTGCCTACTCACTCAGTCTATCTAAATCCCTTTGCAGACGCATTGTGTTCTCCTTACAGCTTACTGTCCCACCTAGCTTTGTATCGTCAGCAAACCTGGATACATTACACTCGGGCCCTTCATCTAGCTCATTAATATAGATTTTAAAAAGTAGGCGCCAGCACTGTTCCTTGAGGCTCCCCAGTAGTTACAGCCTGCCAAACTAAAAAAGGCCCATTTATCACTACTCTCTGTTTTCTGTCCGTTAACCAATACTCTATTTTTGTTACTATATTGCCCCCAAATCCTCTGGTCACAATCTTATCTTGTTTAGTTTCAATGGCTTGAAGCTTCCGCTAAATGGACATCCAGTGAAATAGCAGCCTTTTCATAGAAGGCCCATTGATTTTGTCGGCAGAATTTTCAGAACTGAATTTTTAATTTTAATATTTTTCCCTTTGTTAAAAATTACATCTGTTCTAAATGAACAAAACATAAACCGATGGTAATGTTCGAGATATTTCTATTCATTCGGCACCAACTGTCAATATTCTTAAAATAAAAACTTGTTGTGAGTTGAAACAAATCAATAAGTGACATAGCTGGCCAGATTTATGCTGCCATCTTCACTTTATCGAAACCAATGAGGTGCTAATGTAAATAAACTCAGAAATAGAAGGCCCAGATTAGAGCATTGAGCGACAGAATCACAATAAATGGTACCCCACCAACACAGCACAGCAATAGAAGCCCCAGCGTAGAGCATTGAGCGACAGAATCACAATAAATGGTACCCCACCAACACAGCACAGCAATAGAAGCCCCAGCGTAGAGCATTGAGCGACAGAATCACAATAAATGGTACCCCACCAACACAGCACAGCAATAGAAGCCCCAGCGTAGAGCATTGAGCGACAGAATCACAATAAATGGTACCCCACCAACACAGCACAGCAATAGAAGCCCCAGCGTAGAGCATTGAGCGACAGAATCACAATAAATGTTACCCAACCAACACAGCACAGAAATAGTTTGCGAGGAATGCAAATGCCCCAACGGATTCCAGCAACTATTGATTGTTGGGACATTTCTTTATGTTAATGGAGAATATAGTAAAGAACATATCCACGGACAGAATGGGGAAAGATTCCCTCTAGCCACCGTAATAGCGACATGGCGAATGTGTTTGTGAAAATGTCCTGTATTCTCTCCATCTGCATCTGTCTCCTATTTCCACCTACTGTCTTGCCTCTAAAGAATGGGTCATTGCGTTTACCCCACAACAAGATGGCAACGTCTTACAAAAGATGTACCTCAGAAATATTTCTCGCCCTCTAACCAAATCCATGGGAGTGCATAGAAAGTGATTTACTGTAAAATGTGCCTTGCGAAATCAATGATCGGGGAGTGTTTGATGGGACAGATTAGAGCGAGCTTTACTCTTTATCGAACCCGTCCTGTAGATACCTGGCAGTGTTTGATGGGGCAGTATAAATGGACCTTTACTGTGTATCTAAACCATGCTGTATCTATCCTGGAGTGTTTGATGGGATAGCCTAGAGGGAGCTTTAATCTGTTTCTAACCCGTGCTCTACATGCCCTGGCAGTATTTGATGGGCAGTGTGGATGGAGCTTTAATCTGCATTTAAACCATCCTGTAAGTGCCCTGGGATTATATGATGGGACAGTGTTTTCTGTGCTTTAATCTGTATCCAACACATGATGTACCTGCCTTGGGAGTGTTTGATTGGACACTCTATAGGAAGCTTAACTCTTTATCTAACCCATGCTGTACCTAGCCTAGGAGTGTTTGTGGGGCCAATATAGAGGGAGATTTACTCTATATCTAAACCATGCTGTATCTACCCTGAGGTGCTTAATGGGATAAAGCTTTAAACTGTATTTAACTCAAACTGTACCTGCAGCCCGGGAATGTTTGATGAGAATATGTAGAAGGAGTTTAATTCTATATCTAACCAGTGCTGTACCTGTCGTGGGAGTGTTTGATGGGAGAGTGTAGAGGGAGTTTTACACTGTATCTAACATGGTGCGGTGACTGACCTGTGAATGTTCGATGGAACAGACTAGAAGGAGCTTTACTCTGTATTTAGTCGTGCTGTACCTGCTCTGGCACGGTTTGATGGGACAGTGTAGAGGGAGTTTTACTCTGTATCTAACCCGAGCTGTACCTGCTCTGGGAGGGTTTGGTGGGACAGTGTAAAGGGAGTTATACTCTATATCTAGACCATGCTGCCCTGCACTGGGCGTGTTTGATGTGACAGTTTAAAGGGAGACATACTCTGTATAAAACGCGTGCTTTACCTGCCCTGCGAGTATCTTTTGCGACAGTGTATAGGGCAATTCACTTTGTATCTAACCCTTGCAGTACTTGCCGTGGCAGTTTTTCACTTGACAGTATAATGCATAGAAGCAGCTTTACTCTGTATCTAGCCTGTGCTGAACCTGCCCTGGGAGCGTTGGATTGGAGTGTGAAGAGGGAGCTTTACTCTGATTCTAACCTGTGCTGTATCTGCCCTGGGAGTATGGATGTGATAATGTAGAGGGAGCTTTATTCTGCATCTAACCAGTGCTGTGCTTACCTTGGGAGTGCTGTATATGATAGTGTAGAGGGAACTTTACTCGGTATATATCGCATCCTGTACCTCCATTGGGAGCGTTTCATGGGGCAGAGTAGAGGGAGATTTAATAAAGTCCATCACATGCGGTGCCTGCTATGGGAGTGTTCGATAGGACAGTGTAGTAGTAGCTTTGCTCGTTATGAAACCCATGCCGAAATTGCCCTGGGAGTGCTCGATGGGCCAGCGCAGAAGGAGATTTGCTCTGTTGCTAACTTGGTCTTTAACTGCCATGGGAGTGTTTGATGGGACAGTTAGAGGGAATTCTACTCTCGACCCAAACCACGCTGTACCTGTTCAGGGCTTGATTGATGGGACAGTGTAGAGGGAGCTTGTCTCTGTATATAACCTGTGCTGTACCTGCCCTGGGAGTGTTTGATGGGGCAATGTAGAGGGTGCTTTACTCTGTATCTAACCCATGCTTCAGCTGCCCTGTGAGTAACTTTTGCGACAGCGTATAGGGAGATTTACTTTGTAATCTAACCCTTGCAGAGCTTTCCCTGGGAGTTTTGGCTTGACAGTATAATGTATGGAAGGAGTTTTACTCTGTATCTAACCCGTGCTGTACCTGCCCTGGGAGTATGGATGTGATAATGTAGAGGGAGCTTTATTCTGTATCTAACCAGTGCTGTATTACACTGGGAGTGTTGGAATTGATAGTGTAGAGGGAACTTTACTATACATCGCATCCTATACCTCCCTTGGGAGTGTTTCATGAGGCAGAGTAGAGGTAGGTTTACTCGGTAAACATCCCGTTCGGTACCTGCTATGGGATTGTTCGATAGGATAGTGTAGTAGTAGCTTTACTCGGTAGCAAAGCCGTGCAGAACTTGCCCTGGGAGTGCTTGATGGGGCAGTGCAGAGGGAGCTTTGCTCTGTTGCTAACATGGGCTGTAACTGCCACGGGAGTTTACGATGGGACCGTTAGAGGGAATTCTACTCTAGACCTAAACGATGCTGTACCTGTTCAGGGCTTGATTGATGGGACATTATAGAGGGAATTTTACTCTGCATATTTTCTTTGCTGTACCTGCCCTGAGAGTTTTTGACAGGACAGGGTAGAGGGAGCTTTACCGTGTATCTAACCAGTGTTGTATCGGACCTGGGTGTGTTTGATGGGAAAGTGTAGACGGAGCTTGATTCTTTATCTCACCCGTAGTGTTCCTGCCCTGGGATTGCTTGATGGTTCAGTGTACAGCGTGCTTTCATCTGTATCTAACCCGTGCATAAACTGCCCTGTTACTTTTTGATGGCAGAGTGTAGAGGGAGATTTACATTGTATGTAAACCGTGCCTTACCTGTCCTGGGAGTGCTTGATGGGACACTGTAGAGGGAGCTTTACTCTGTATCGAATTTTTGCTGTTGCTGCTCTGAGATTTTTGTATCGGATAGTGTAGCGGACGCTGTACTCTTCATATATTGCATCGTGGACCTCCTTTGGGAGTGTTTTAATTGTGGTAGAGTTGAGGGAACATTACACTGGATCAAACCCGTGATATACATGCCCTGAGAGTTCGATGGGTCTGTGTAGAGGGAGCTTTACTCTGTATCTAACACCTGCTGTACCTGCCCTGGGATTATTTGATGGTTCAGTGCAGAGGGAGCTATACTCTGTATCAAACACGTGCTGTACCCGTCCTGGGAGTGTTTGCTCGGACAGTGTAGAGGGAGTTTTACTCTACATCTAACATGGTGCGGTGCTTGAGTTGGGATTGTTCGATGGGACAATGTAGTGGGTGCTTTGCTCTGTATATAACACGTGCTGTACCTGCACTGGGAGGTTTTGATGGACAGTGTAGAGGGAGATGTACTCTGTATCTTGTCCGTGCTGTACCTGCACTGGACGTGTTTGATGGGACAGTTTAAAGGGAGACATACACTGTATCTAATCTGTTCTTTACGTGCCCTGCGATTAACTCTTGGGACAGAGTATAGGGAGATTTACTTTTTATCTAACCCTTGCAGTACTTGCCCTGGGAGTGTGTGACTTGATAGTATAATGTATAGAAGGCACTTTACTCTGTATCTAACCGGTGCTGTACGTGCCCTGGGATTATGGATGGGATAATGTAGAGGGAGATTTATTCTGTATCTAACCAGTGCTGCAATTACCCTGGGAGTGATGGATATGATAGTGTAGAGGGAACTTTACTCGGTATATATCACATCCTATAACTCCCTTGCGAGTGTTTCGTGGGCAGAGTAGAGGGAGATTTACTCGGCAAACATCCCGTGCGGTACCTGCTATGGGAGTGTTCGATAGCACAGTGTAGTAGTAGCTTTAGTCGATATCAAACCCGTGCAGAACTTGCCCGGGGAGTGCTTGATGGGTCAGTGCAGAGGGAACGTTACTCTGTATCTAACCCGTGCTGTAACTGCCATGGGAGTGATTGATGGGACAGTGTAGAGGGAGCTTTACTCTGTATCTAACCCGTGCTGTACCTGTCCTGGGAGTGTTTGATGGGACAATGTAGAGGGCGCTTTAATCTCTATCTATCCCGTGCTGTAACTGCCCTGTGACTTTTTGATGGCAGAGTGTAGAGGGTGATTTACTTTCTATGTAATCCGTGTTGTACCTGTCCTGGGAGTGCTTGATGGGACACTGTAGAGGGAGGTTTACTCTGTATCGAATCGTTGCGATTCCTGCCCTGGGATTGTTGTATCACATAGTGTAGTGGACGCTTTACTCTGTACATATCGCATCCTGGACCTCCGTTGGGAGTTTTTTAATGGGGTACATTTGAGGGAACTTTATTCTGGATCAAACCCGTGATATATATGTCCTGATAGTTCCTTGTGTCTGTACAGAGGGAGCTTTACTCTGTATCAACACTAGCTGTACCTGCCCTGGCATTATTTAATTGTTCAGTGTAGAGGGAGCTTTACTCTGTATCAAACCCGTGCTGAACCTGGCCTGGGAGAGTTTGATCAGACAGTGTAGAGAGAGCTTTACTCTGTATCTAACCCGTGCCGTGCCGTGCCTGACCATGAGAATTTTCGATTGGACAATGTAGAGGGAGCTTTACTTTGCGTCTAATCCGTACTGGACGGGATCTGGAAGTGTTTGATGGGACAGTGTAGTGTGTGATTTACTCTGTAACTATTCTGTGCTGTCCCTGCCCTGGGAGTGTTTGATGGGACAGTTTAGAGGGAGTTTTACTCTGTAACTTACCTGTGCTTTACCTGCCCTGGGAGTGACTGATGGGACACTGTAGAGGGAGGTGTTCCTTGTATCTAACTGGTGCAGTGCTTGACCTGGGAGTTTTTGCCTGGACAGCATAAAGGAAATTTTACTCTGTAGTAAATTCGTGCTGTACCTGCCCTTAGATTATTGTATCAGATAGTTTAGAGGACGCTTTACCCTGTATATATGGCATCCTCTACCTCTCTTGGGAGTGAATGATAGGGCAGAATGAAGGGAGCTTTACTCTGTATCAAAAACGTGAAGTGCCTCTCTGAGAATTTTCGATTGGTCTCTGCAGAGGGAGCTTTAGTCTAAACCTAACCTGGGCTGTAACTGCCACGGGACTGTTGGATGGGACAGTTAGAAGTACTTCTATGCTAGACATAAACCCACGCTTCACTACTTCTAGGAATGATTGATGGTAAATTGTAGAGGGAGCTTTACTCTTTAAATATCCTGTTCTGTACCTGTCCTGGGAGTGCTTCACAGGACCGTGTAGTGGGAGGTTAAAATTGTATCAAACACGTGCTGTACCTGCCCTGGGTGTATGTGATGGTTCAGTGTAGAGGGAGCTTTGCTCCATATTAAACCCGTGCTGTAACTGCCCTCAGAGTTTTTGACGGCACAGTGTAGATGGTGATGAATTCTGTATACAACCCGGGAGTTACCTGATCTGGGCCGGTTCGATGGGATATTGCAGAGGGACCTTTACTCTGTATCTAACCCGTGGTGTTCCTACCCAGGGAGTCATTGATGGGACATATAGAGGGAGCTTTACTTCGTATTTAACCAGTGCTGCAAATCAACCGCGAGTGATTGATGGGTCAGTGTGGAGGGAGATTTACTCTGTATCACGTTCGTGTTTTCTCTGCCCTGGGAGTCTTAAATGGGACAGTGTAGAGGGAGCTTTACTCTGTAACTACACCGTGCTGTAGCCGCCCTGAGAGTGATTGATGAGACATTGTAGAGGGAGCTTGCCATTGTTTCTTATCCGTACTGTCATTGCCCTGGGAATGATTGATGGGACAGTGTAGAGGGAGCTTTACTTTGATTCAAAACCGTGCAGTATCTGCCCTGGGTCTGTTTGACTGGACAGTATAGTAATCTGGGATGTTATGATTAAGGTTATCCACCAGGTGGTGCTGTAGCTAGTGCTGCTGCTAGTTAAGGTCAGCTGGGTGGAAGGCGAGGATGCAGGCCTGCATGTTTTGTTACGCAGTTGTTTAATAAAGTACACAGACTAATTCAAATATCTCGCTTCTTCGAGTTCCTTGTTTCATTACATGGATTTATCACAGACAGTATAAAGGGTTATTTACTCTGTATCTAAACCCTGCTGTACCTGCCCTGCGAGAGTTTGATGGGACAGTGTAGACGGTGGTTTTCTCTGTATCCAACCCGTTCTGTACCTGCCCTGAGATTGGTTGATGACACTATGTAGAAGCAGCTTTATTTGCTATATAACTCGTGCTGCAGCTGCACGTGGAGTGTTTGATGGGACAGTTTAGGTGGAGCTTTACTCGGTTTTCTAACCAATGCTGTACCTGCCCTGCGACTGTTCGATGGGACAGTGTCGAGGGAGCTTTACTCTGTATGTAACCCGTGCTGTACCTGCCCTGGGAGTGTTGATGGGGCGGTGTAGATGCTGTTTCAAACAGTATCTAACCCGTGCTGTACCTGCATTGGGAGTGTTTGATGGGACAGTGTAGAGGGAGCATTACTCTGTATCTAACGGTGCTTTACCTGCCCTGGGAGTGTTTGATGGGGCAGTGTAGATGGTGTTTCACTCTGTATCTAACTCGTGCTGTACCTGCCCTGAGATTGGTTGTGACTGTGTAGAAGCAGCTTTAATTGCTATATAACTCGTGCTGTAGATGTACGCAGAATCTTTGATGGGTCAGGTCACATGGAGTTTTAGTCGATATATATCCCATGATGTACCTGCCCTGTGAGTGTTGGATGGGATATTGTAGGGGGAGCTTTATTCTGCACATATCGCTTCCAGTACCACACTTGGGAGTGTTTGCTGGGGCAGAGTAGAGGGAGCCATACTCTGTATCCAACCCATGCGGTACCTGCCGTGGGAGCGTATGTTGGGGCAGTGCACTGGGAGCCTTACTCTGTATAAAACTCGTGCAGTACCTGCCTTGATATTGGTTGATGGGTCAGTGTAGCGGGAGCTTTAAACTTTGCTAATGCGTGTTATTCCTGCCCTAAGCATTTTGAAGGCGGCAGTTTAGAGGGAGCTTTATTCTGTATATATCGCAACCAGTACCTGTCCTGGGACTGTTTGATTATTAAGTGTAGAATGTGCTTTATTCTGTATCCAACCCGTGCTGTAACTGCCATGGGATTTTTTAAAGGGAAAGTATAGTCCAATCTTTAATCTGTATCAACCACGTGCAGTACGTTCCCTGGGAGTGTTTAATGTGAAAGTGTAGAGGAAGCTTACTCTGTTACTAACCTGGTCTGTAACAGCCCTGGGAGTGTTTGATGTGAAAGTGTAGAGGAAGCTTACTCTGTTACTAACCTGGTCTGTAACTGCCCTGGGAGTGTTTGATGTGAAAGTGTAGAGGAAGCTTACTCTGTTACTAACCTGGTCTGTAACTGCCCTGGGAGTGTTTGATGTGAAAGTGTAGAGGAAGCTTACTCTGTGACTAACCTGGTCTGTAACTGCCCTGGGAGTGTTTGATGTGAAAGTGTAGAGGGAGCTTACTCTGTGACTAACCTGGTCTGTAACTGCCCTGGGAGTGTTTGATGTGAAAGTGTAGAGGAAGCTTACTCTGTTACTAACCTGGTCTGTAACTGCCCTGGGAGTGTTTGATGTGAAAGTGTAGAGGAAGCTTACTCTGTTACTAACCTGGTCTGTAACTGCCCTGGGAGTGTTTAATGTGAAAGTGTCGAGGAAGCTTACTCTGTTACTAACCTGGTCTGTAACTGCCCTGGGAGTGTTTGATGTGAAAGTGAAGAGGAAGCTTACTCTGTTACTAACCTGGTCTGTAACTGCCCTGGGAGTGTTTGATGTGAAAGTGTAGAGGAAGCTTACTCTGTTACTAACCTGGTCGGTAACTGCCCTGGGAGTGTTTAATGTGAAAGTGTAGAGGAAGCTTACTCTGTTACTAACCTGGTCTGTAACTGCCCTGGGAGTGTTTAATGTGAAAGTGTAGAGGAAGCTTACTCTGTTACTAACCTGGTCTGCAACTGCCCTGGGAGTGTTTGATGTGAAAGTGTAGAGGAAGCTTACTCTGTGGCTAACCTGGTCTGTAACTGCCCTGGGAGTGTTTGATGTGAAAGTGTAGAGGGAGCTTACTCTGTTACTAACCTGGTCTGTAACTGCCCTGGGAGTGTTTGATGTGAAAGTGTAGAGGAAGCTTACTCTGTTACTAACCTGGTCTGTAACTGCCCTGGGAGTGTTTGATGTGAAAGTGTAGAGGAAGCTTACTCTGAGGCTAACCTGGTCTGTAACTGCCCTGGGAGTGCTTGATGTGAAAGTGTAGAGGGAGCTTACTCTGTGGCTAACCTGGTCTGTAACTGCCCTGGGAGTGTTTGATGTGAAAGTGTAGAGGGAGCTTACTCTGTTACTAACCTGGTCTGTAACTGCCCTGGGAGTGTTTAATGTGAAAGTGTAGAGGAAGCTTACTCTGTTACTAACCTGGTCTGTAACTGCCCTGGGAGTGTTTGATGTGAAAGTGTAGAGGGAGCTTACTCTGTTACTAACCTGGTCTGTAACTGCCCTGGGAGTGTTTAATGTGAAAGTGTAGAGGAAGCTTACTCTGTTACTAACCTGGTCTGTAACTGCCCTGGGAGTGTTTGGTGTGAAAGTGTAGAGGAAGCTTATTCTGTTACTAACCTGGTCTGTAACTGCCCTGGGAGTGTTTAATGTGAAAGTGTAGAGGAAGCTTACTCTGTTACTAACCTGGTCTGTAACTGCCCTGGGAGTGTTTGATGTGAAAGTGTAGAGGAAGCTTAGTCTGTTACTAACCTGGTCTGTAACTGCCCTGGGAGTGTTTGATGTGAAAGTGTAGAGGGAGCTTACTCTGTGACTAACCTGGTCTGTAACTGCCCTGGGAGTGTTTGATGTGAAAGTGTAGAGGAAGCTTACTCTGTGGCTAACCTGGTCTGTAACTGCCCTGGGAGTGTTTAATGTGAAAGTGTAGAGGAAGCTTACTCTGTGGCTAACCTGGTCTGTAACTGCCCTGGGAGTGTTTAATGTGAAAGTGTAGAGGAAGCTTACTCTGTTACTAACCTCATCTGTAACTGCCCTGGGAGTGTTTGGTGTGAAAGTGTAGAGGAAGCTTACTCTGTTACAAACCTGATCTGTAACTGCCCTGGGAGTGTTTGATGTGAAAGTGTAGAGGGAGCTTACTCTGTTACTAACCTGGTCTGTAACTGCCCTGGGAGTGTTTGGTGTGAAAGTGTAGAGGAAGCTTACTCTGTTACTAACCTGATCTGTAACTGCCCTGGGAGTGCTTGATGTGAAAGTGTAGAGGAAGCTTACTCTGTTACTAACCTGGTCTGTAACTGCCCTGGGAGTGTTTAATGTGAAAGTGCAGAGGGAGCTTACTCTGTGACTAACCTGGTCTGTAACTTCCCTGGGAGTGTTTGATGTGAAAGTGTAGAGGAAGCTTACTCTGTTACTAACCTGGTCTGTAACTGCCCTGGGAGTGTTTGATGTGAAAGTGTAGAGGAAGCTTACTCTGTTACTAACCTGGTCTGTAACTGCCCTGGGAGTGTTTGATGTGAAAGTGTAGAGGAAGCTTACTCTGTTACTAACCTGGTCTGTAACTGCCCTGAGAGTGTTTGATGTGAAAGTGTAGAGGAAGCTTACTCTGTTACTAACCTGGTCTGTAACTGCCCTGGGAGTGTTTGATGTGAAAGTGTCGAGGAAGCTTACTCTGTGGCTAACATGGTCTGTAACTGCCCTGGGAGTGTTTGATGTGAAAGTGTAGAGGAAGCTTACTCTGTTACTAACCTGGTCTGTAACTGCCCTGGGAGTGTTTGATGTGAAAGTGTAGAGGAAGCTTACTCTGTTACTAACCTGGTCTGTAACTGCCCTGGGAGTGTTTGATGTGAAAGTGTAGAGGAAGCTTACTCTGTTACTAACCTGGTCTGTAACTGCCCTGGGAGTGTTTGATGTGAAAGTGTAGAGGAAGCTTACTCTGTTACTAACCTGGTCTGTAACTGCCCTGGGAGTGTTCGATGTGAAAGTGTAGAGGAAGCTTACTCTGTTACTAACCTGGTCTGTAACTGCCCTGGGAGTGTTTAATGTGAAAGTGTAGAGGAAGCTTACTCTGTTACTAACCTGGTCTGTAACTGCCCTGGGAGTGTTTGATGTGAAAGTGTAGAGGGAGCTTACTCTGTTACTAACCTGGTCTGTAACTGCCCTGGGAGTGTTTGATGTGAAAGTGTAGAGGAAGCTTACACTGTGGCTAACCTGGTCTGTAACTGCCCTGGGAGTGTTTAATGTGAAAGTGTAGAGGAAGCTTACTCTGTTACTAACCTGGTCTGTAACTGCCCTGGGAGTGTTTAATGTGAAAGTGTAGAGGAAGCTTACTCTGTTACTAACCTGGTCTGTAACTGCCCTGGGATTGTTTGATGTGAAAGTGTAGAGGAAGCTTACTCTGAGGCTAACCTCGTCTGTAACTGCCCTGGGAGTGTTTGATGTGAAAGTGTAGAGGAAGCTTACTCTGTGGCTAACCTGGTCTGTAACTGCCCTGGGAGTGTTTAATGTGAAAGTGTAGAGGAAGCTTACTCTGTTACTAACCTGGTCTGTAACTGCCCTGGGAGTGTTTAATGTGAAAGTGTAGAGGAAGCTTACTCTGTGGCTAACCTGGTCTGTAACTGCCCTGGGAGTGTTTGATGTGAAAGTGTAGAGGAAGCTTACTCTGTTACTAACCTGGTCTGTAACTGCCCTGGGAGTGTTTGATGTGAAAGTGTAGAGGAAGCTTACTCTGTTACTAACCTGGTCTGTAACTGCCCTGGGAGTGTTTGATGTGAAAGTGTAGAGGAAGCTTACTCTGTTACTAACCTGGTCTGTAACTGCCCTGGGAGTGTTTGCTGTAAAAGTGGAGAAGGAGCTTTACTTTTTGCTTACCCGTGCTGTACTTAACCTGGGAGTGTTTCATGGGGCAGTGTAGAGGGAGAGTTGCTGTGCATCCAACCCGTGATGTACCTGCCATGTGTATGTTTGACGAGACAGTTTGGAGGGAGTTTACTCGCTATCTAACCCGTGTTGCTCCTGACCTGAGACTGATTGATGGGACAATGTAGACGGAATTTTATGCTGTGCCTAAAGATGTTGTACCTGTCATTTGAATGTTGGATGGGACAGTTAAGATGGAGCTTCATCTTTTTATATAATGGATGCTGTACTGGCCTGGTAGTCTTGATGTGTAAGTCTTGAAGTAGCATTAAACTATATCTAACGCGTGCTGTACCTGCCCTGGGAGTGTTTGCTTCGTCAATGTAGATGGAACTTTACTCTGCATCCAACCCGTTCTGTACCTGCACTGGGAGTGTTTGACTGCACAGTGTAGAGGGAGCTTTCTCTGTATCTAACCCTTTTTGTACCTGCCCTGGAAGTTACTGATGTGAAAGTTTAGCGGGAGCTTAACTCTGAATCTAACCAGTGCTGTACCTGGCATGGCTGTGTTTAATGTGTCAGTATCCAGGGAAATTCCCTCTGTGTCTAATCCGTGCTGTACATGCCCTGCGATAGATTGATTGGTCAATGTAGTGAACGTAAAAAATAGAAATAGGAGCAGCAGTCGGCCATACAGCCCCTCGTGCCTTCTCCACCTTTCATTAACATCATGGCTGATCATCCACCTCAACTCCACTTTCCGCATGATCACCATATCTCCTGATTCCCTTACAGTCCGAACATCTATCGCTCTCTGCCTTGAATATAATCAACGACTGAGCATCCAAAGGCATCTGGCGCAGAGAATTCCTAATATTCACAACCCTCTGAGTTAAGAAAATCATTCCCATCTCTATCTTAAATGCCCTAGCCCTTATCCGGAGTCTATGCCCCCTAGTTCTAGACGCTCCAGCCATGGAAACAACCTCTCAGCATCTACCCTGTCAATCCCCTTCAGTATTTTGTAAGTTTCAATGAGATCACCTCCCATTCTTCTAAACTCGAGAGAATATAGGCCCATTCCTCACAATCTCTCATCAAAGGGCAGCACTCGCATCCCAAGAATAAATCTAGTGGGCTTGCCTTGCACTGCCTCGATGGCCAGTATATCTTCCCTTGATAAAGGAGACCAAAACTGTGAACAGTACTCCAGTTGTGATGTCACGAAGGTCCTGTAATTTTTTCTGTTTATTCATATAGGGGATCTGTGCATCGCTGGCAATGCCAGCATTTATTGCCCATTCCTAATAGGCCTTGAGATGGTGGTTGTGAGCCACCTTCTTGAACCACAGCCGTCCATGTGGTGAAGGTACACCCGCAGTGCTGTACGGAGGGAGTTTCAAGACCTTGACCCAGCGACGATGAAGAATCAGCAATATACTTCTGTGTCAGGAAGGTGTGACTTGGAGTGGAAGCTGAAGTTGGTGGTGTTCCCATGAGCCTGCTGCCCTTGTCCATCTAGATGGAAGAGCTCGCATGTTTGGGAGGTGCTGCTGAATAAGTCTTAGCAAGTTGCTGCAGTGACTCTTGTAGACGATACACACAGCAGTCATGGTATGCCGGTGTTGGAGGGATTGAATTTTTAAGGTGGTGGATGGGGTGCCTATCAAGCGGGCTGGATTGTACAGGATGGAGTCGAGCTTCTTGAGTGTTGTTGGAGCTACACTAATCCAGGCAAGTGGAGAGTATTCTATCACACTCCTTACTTGTGCCTTGTCGATGGTGGAAAGGCTTTGGGGAGAACGGATGTGAGACACTCGCCGCAGAATACCTAGCCTCTGACCTGATCTTGTTACCACAGTATTTATGTGGCTGGTTCAGTTATGTTTCTGGTCAATGCTGACCCCCAGGATGTTGATGGTGGGGAATTCGGCAATGGTAATACCGCTGAATGTCATGTGGTTAGGCTCTCGCTTTTTGGAAATAGTCATTGCCTGGTACTTCTGAGGTGAGATTTTTATCTGACATTTATCAACCCAAGCCTGAACGTCATCCAGGTCTTCTTGCATGCGGGCATGAACTGCTTCATTATCTGAAGTGTTGTGAATGGCGCTGAACACTGTGCAGTCATCAGCGAACATCCCCATTTCTGATCTTATGTTAGAGGAAAGATCATTGATGAGGCAGCTGAAGATGGTTGGGCCTAGGACACTGCCATGAGGAACTCCTGCAGCGATGTCCTGTGGCTGTGATGATTGACCTTCAATCATCACAACCATCTTCCTTTGTGCTAGGTATGACTCCAGCCAGAGGAGCCTTTTCCACCCGGTTCCCATTGACTTCAGTTTTACTAGGGCTCCTTGAAGCCACACACGGTCAAGTGGTGCCTTGATGTCAAGTGCAGTCACGATCACCTCACCTCTGGAATTCAGCTCATTTTTTCCGTGTTTGGACCAATGCTGTAATGAGCTCGCGAGCCAAGTGGTTATGGCGGAACTCATACTAGGCTTGTTTGAGCAGGTTATTGGTGAGTAACTGAAACTTTATGGCACTGTCGATGACACCTTCCATCACTTTGCTGATGTTTGAGAGTAAACTGATGGCGTGGAAATCAGCAGGGGTTGATTAGTCCTGATTTTAGTGGACAGGACATACCTGCGCAGTTTTACTTATTGTTGGGTAGATGCCAGTGTTGCAGTTGCACTGGAAGAGCTTGGCTAGAGGTGTGATTAGTTCTGGAGCACAGGTCTACAGCACGCTAGCCTGGGATTTGTGGGGACCCATAGCCTTTGCTGTATCCAGTGCGCTCTGCCGTTTCTTGGTATCGCATGGAGTGCATCGAATTGGCTGAAGGCTGTGATGATGGGGACCTCAGGAGCAGGCCGATATGAATCATCCACTCGGCATTTCTGGCTGATGATGGTTGAAGACGTGCTAGGCTACACCATCACTGAGGACCGGGATATTCATGGAGCCTGCTCCTCCCGTTATCTTTTTAATGGTCCACCATCATTCATGACTGGATGTGGCAGGACTGCAGAGATTTGATCTGATCCATTGATTGTGGGATCACTTAGCCCTGTCTACAGCTTGCTTATTCTGCATTTTAACATGCATGTAGTCCTGTGTTGCAGCTTCCCCAGGATGACAACTCATTTTTAGGTATGCCTAATTTTGCTCCTGTCATGCTCCTCTACACACAATATTGAACCAGGGTTGGTCCTCTGGCTTGACGGCAATGGTAGAGTAATGGACTTGCTGGGCCGTGAGGTTACAGATTGTGGAGGAATACAATTCTGCTGCTGCTGATGGCCCACAGCGTCTCATGGATGCCCAGTTTTGAGCTGCAAGATCTGTTCGGAATCTATCACACTTAGCATGGGGGTAGTCCAGCACAACGCGATCGATCGTGTCCTCAGTGTGAAGGCGGGACTTCTTCTCCACAATGACTGCACGGTGCTCAATGCTACCAATACGGTCATGGACAGATGCATTTATGACAGGTAGATTGATGAGGATGAGGTCAAGTAGGTTTTTAGCTCATGTTGGTTCTCTCACCACCTGTCGCAGGCCCAGACAGGCAGTGATATCCATCAGGACTCGGAGGGCCAGGTCAGTAGTGGTGCTACCGAGCCACTCTTGGTGATGGACATGGAAGTCCCCCACCCAGAGTACATTCTGTGCCCTTGCTACTCTCAGTGATTCTTCCAAGTGGTGTTCAACATGGCGGAGTACTGATTCATCAGATGAGGGAGGGTGTTAGGTGATAATCTGCTTTAGGTTTCCTTGCCCATACTTGACCTGAAATCATGAGACTGCATGGGGTCCGGCGTCAATGTTGAGGGCACCCAGAGCCACTCATTTCCGACTGTGCCACCACCCCGGGAGAGTCTCTCCTTCCACTTGGACAGGTCATACCCAGGGATGGTGATGGAGCAGTTTGGGACTTTTGCTGAAATGTAAGACACTTTGAGTATCACTATGTCAGGCTTTTCCTTACCTAGTCTGTGTGACAGCTCTCCCAATTTTGGCACAAGTCCCCAGGTGATGATGATTTTTCATGGTCGACTGGGCTGAGAGTGCCATTACCGTGTCCCTAGCCGGTGCCGAGGTCATTGCCGAGTTGGTCCATCCGGTTTCCTTATTTTTATTGTGTTTCGTAGCGGTTTGTTACAACTGAATGGCGTGCTAGGACATTTCAGAGGGCAATTAAGAGTCAAACACATTGCTGTGTCTCTGGAGCATGACTTCCTTTTTCGAATACTTCAACCTCCTTGCAACAAATGCCAACCTGTCATTTGACTTCCTTATTGGTTGCTACACCTGCATGCTAGCTTTCTGAGTTTCTTGCACGGGGACATCCTAATCTCTCTGAACATCAACATTTAAGAAGACAAATGTAGGTCCCTTACATTCAGCTATGGGATAATTTCTAATGGGTAACAAGGAAACGGCAGTGCAATTAAACAAATATTTTGGTTCTCTCTTCACGGAAGAGGACACAAATAACTTCCCAGAAATGCTAGGTAAGCATGGATCTAGTGAGAAGGAGGAATTAAAGGACATTAGTATTAGTAAAAAAAATAGTGCTGGAGAAATTAATGTGACTGAAAACTGATAACTTCCATGGGCCTGATAGTCTGCATCCAGGAGTACTAAAATAGGTAGCCATGGAAATATTGGATGCATTGGTTGTCATCGTCCAAAATTCTATAGATTTTGTAACAGTTCCTGCAAATTGGAGGGTGTCAAATGTAACCCCACTATATATAAAAGGAGGGAGAGAGGAATCCAGGAACTACAGACCGGTTAACCTAACATCAGTAGCAGGAAAATTGCTAGAGGATGTGATAAAAGGACACTTAGAAAATAACAACGGGATTAAATAAAGTCTACATGGATTTATAAAAGTGAAACCGTCTTTCACAAACCTACTGGAGTTTTTGAGAATGTAACTGGTAGAATTGATAAGGAAGAACCAGTGGAATTTTAGGATTTTTAGAAGGCCGTCGATGAATCCCACATAAGAGGCTAGTGTGCAAAATTAAAGCACATGGGATTGGGGATAATATACTGGCATGAATTGAAAATTGGTGAAAAGACAGGAAACATAGATTTGCAATAAATGGGTCTTTTTCGGGATGGTAGGCAGTGACTAGTGGATTCTCACAGGGATCAGTGCTTGGGCCCCAGTTATTCACAATGGCCCAGAAATTCGGGTCGGGGGCTTCCCGCGGGTGCAAGCCCCCGACCTACACTTACCTTGTGCGCCAGCAGTTGAAGTCTGGGCCTGCATGGAATTCCTCTCTGAGGCCTGCCCCATAGGCTGGCGTGCTATGTTTGCATGTCCCAGGGTCGTAGTTAGTGCGATGCGTCCCCTGGGATCATGTGAGCCATGGGCAGCCAATCGGAGCAGGGAATGCTCCATTCATAATCTTGACAGAAAGACCTGTCAAAACGTATGAATGCTGAGGGCCCAAACCAGTAGTTAACCTTCAAATAAATTTTTCAAAAAATCACACTTTTTAAAAAAAACTGTAAATTACGTTAAATAACTATTTTAAACAATAATTTAAATTTTTGAAAAAAATAATTTTATAAAAAAACAGGGCTAAAAATAAACTTATCTTGCTTTAAAGTATTTAAAAATAATAAACCTGTGGAAAAAATGTTTTAATTTTAATTAATTGACCACTTACCTTGTAAAAAGCAGGCCTTACGCCTGCTTTTTAAATGTGTAAATCCTACAGGCTTAACCTTGCGTGAAAACCTGTAAAAAAAAACGTAAGTTCAAAGTGCATGCGCAGCCTCCCGTGCGCACGCTTTCGACCTCTGAACCCCTTCGTTCAGAGGATCGGAAGTGCCGGTTTCCCGCGCATGCGTAGTGCATGCTAGAAACCGGCACTTCCATCAGGTCCACGCGTGAGTACCCCGTGCGTACTGACGCGTTGGGACCCGAATTTCTGGGCCATTATATATCAACGATTTGGATCAAGGAACCAAATGTAATATTTCCAATTTTGTTGACGACAATAAAAGATGGGATCGAGAGATGGGAGGAGCATACAAAAAGGCTTCACAGCGATTTCGACAAGAAGAATGAGTGGGTAAATACATGGCAGATGCAGTATAACGTGGCTAAATGTGAAGTTATCTATTTCGGTGGGAAAAACAGAAACGCTGAGTATTATTTAAATGTTGATAGATTGGGAAATGTTGATGTACAGAAGGACCTGGGTGTTCTTGTACACCAGTCACTGAAAGCAACCATGCAGGTGCAGCAAGCAGTTAGGATGGCAAATGGTATGTTGGCCTTCATTGCAAGAAATTTTGAGTACAGGAGCAAGGATGTCTTACTACAGTTGTACATGGCCTTGGTGAGACCACACCTGGAGTACTGTGTGCAGTTTTGGTCTCCTGACCTAAGAAAGGATATACTTGCTGTAAAGCGAGGGCAGCAAATGCTAACCAGACTGTTTCCTGGGATGGCAGGACTGAGGCCCCTTGGGTCAGAGCGATCATAATATGATCGAGCTCTCAGTCGAGATGGAGAGTGAGGAAATTGAATCAGAGACTAAGGTCCAGAACTTAAATAAAGGGAATTACGAGGGTATGAGACGGGAATTGGGTAAGATTGATTGGGTGGTGTTTCTGGGGGGATTGACAGTGGATAGACAATGGCAAGCATTCAAAGATAGAATGGAAGAATTCCAGAACATGTTTATACCGGTTTGGCATAAAAATAAACCTAAAAAGGTGGCTCAACCGTGGATAACGAGGGAAATTAGGGACAGCATAAAATCAAAAAAAAGGGCAAATCAACTGGCAAAAAAAAGCACCAGACCGGAAGATTGGGGGCAGTACAGGATACAGCAAAAGAGGACAAAGGGATTAATCAGGAAGGGGAAAATAGAATACGAAAGTAAACTTGCAGCAAACATAAAGACAGACTGCAAAAGCTTTTATCGGTATATCAGGAGGAAAAGACTGGTAAAATCCCAAGTCGGTCCCTTGCAGTCCGATTCGGGAGAATATATAATGGAGAATAAGGAAATGGCAGACCAATTAAACTCATACTTTGGTTCTGTATTCACAAAGGAGGACACAAATAACCTCCCAGGAATATCGGCAAACATAGGGACTAATGAGAGGGAGGAGCTGACAGAAATTAGTATCTCTAGGGATATGGTGTTGGGTAAGTTGAGGGGACTGAAGGCCGACAAATCCCCGGGGCCTGATAAACTACATCCTAGGGTACTTAAGGAGGTGGCCCTGGAGATAGCAGATGCTCTAAGGATCATCTTCCGGAACTCCATTGACTCGGGAACAGTACCCGTGGATTGGAGGGTAGCTAATGTTACCCCAATATTTAAAAAGGGGGGTAGAGAGAAAGCAGGGAATTATAGACCAGTAAGCCTTACATCGGTTGTGGGCAAAATGCTAGAGTCCATTATTAAGGATAAAATAGCGGAGCACTTGACAAATGGGGAAAGGATCGGACAGAGTCAACATGGATTTACAAAGGGTAAATCGTGTTTGACTAATCTGCTGGAATTTTTTGAGGAAGTAACTGGTAAAATAGATGGGGGAGAGCCAGTGGATGTGGTGTACCTTGACTTCCAGAAAGCCTTTGATAAGGTTCCACACAAAAGATTATCATGCAAAATTAAGGCTCATGGGATTGGGGGCAAAGTATTAACGTGGATAGAGAACTGGCTGGCGGATAGAAAACAGAGAGTTGGAATAAACGGCTCGTTTTCGGAGTGGCAGGCAGTGACCAGCGGGGTGCCGCAAGGATCTGTCCTGGGACCCCAGCTGTTCACAATATATATAAATGATCTGGATCAGGGAATTGGATGCAATATTTCCAAATTCGCTGACGACACTAAACTAGGAGGAGGGGTGGGCTCTGATGAGGATGTCAGGAGGCTACAGTGCGATTTGGACAGGTTGGGGGAATGGGCGGATACGTGGCAGATGCACTATAATGTGGATAAATGCGAGGTTATCCACTTTGGGGGTAAAAACAGGAGGGTAGATTATTATCTAAATGGCAATAGATTGGGAGATGGGGAAGTGCAGAGGGACCTGGGTGTTCTTGTGCACCAGTCACTGAAGGAGAGCATGCAGGTGCAACAGGCGATTAAGAAGGCAAATGGTATGTTGGCCTTCATATCAAGGGGGTTCGAGTATAGGAATAGGGATACCTTACTACAGCTGTACAAGGTGCTGGTGAGACCGCATCTGGAGTATTGTGTACAGTTTTGGTCGCCCCATCTGCGGAAGGATGTTCTTGCCATGGAAAGAGTGCAGCGGCGATTCACCAGGCTGATACCTGGAATGGCGGGAATGACCTACGAGGAGAGATTGAATAGTTTGGGCTTGTACTCACTGGAGTTTAGAAGATTGAGAGGGGATCTCATCGAAACATATAAAATTATGGCAGGCCTGGACAGGCTGAATTCAGAGAGAATGTTTCCAATGGCAGGGGAGCACAGAACCAGGGGCCACAGTCTAAAAATAGCGGGCAAATCATTTAAAACAGAGATGAGGAAGAATTTCTTCACTCAAAGAGTGGTGAGCCTGTGGAATTCCCTGCCACAGAGGGCTGTGAAGGCTAATTCAATAAATATTTTCAAGAGAGAATTGGATATATTTCTGAAGGCTAAGGGGATTAAGGGTTACGGAGAAAAGGCGGGGACGGGGTACTGAACTGGTAAGATCAGCTAAGATCTCAGACGAAGATCAGCCATGATCTCATTGAATGGCGGAGCAGGCTCGAAGGGCCGAATGGCCTACTCCTGTTCCTATCTCTATGTTTCTATGCATGAGGAGAGATTGGGTCGACTGGGCGTGTATTCATCAGAGTTTAGACGAATGAGAGGGGATCGCATTGAATCGTATGAAATTTGAGAGGGTTAGACAGACTGGATGCAGGGAGGATGTTTCCCCTGTCTGGGCTGTCTAGATTGAGGGATCAGTCTAAGGATACTGGTAAGGACAATTTGGACTGAGATGTGGCAAAATTTCTTCACTCACAGAATGGTGAACCTGTGGAATTTTCTCCCAAGGAAGGCTGTGGAGGACACGTCAATGAATAGATTTAAGAAGACCATAGATTTCTAGACACAAAAGACATTTAGGAGAATGGGGAGACAGCGGGAATATGGTATTGAGATAAGGAATCAGCCATGATCATATTGAATTGTGGAGCAAGCTCGAAGAACCGAATGGCCGACTTCTGCTCCTAATTTTCTCCATTACTATGTTTCTATGTTTCTACAAGTTTCTCACCAATTTAAGCATATTATGTTCTTCTGTTCTACCTGCCAAAGTGAATAACCTCACACTTCAATATATTATACTCCATCTGCCACCTTAATTCCCACTCACCCAGTCTATCTATATCACTTTGCAAAATCTTTCTGTTCTCCTCAAAGCTTACTGTTTCACCTAACGTTGCATCATCAGCAAACTTGGATACATTACACTCGGTCCCTTCATCTAGGTCATTAATAGAGTTTGTAAATAGCTCAGGCCCCAGGACTGATCCTTGTGGCACCCCAATTGTTACAGCCTGCCAACCTGAAACAGAACCATTTATCCCTACTCTCTGTTTTCGATCCGGTATCAAATCCTCTATCCATATTAATATATTACTCCTAAATCCTCTGGTCGCTATCATAACTTGCTTAATTTAAACGGCGTGAATCTTCCGCTAAATGGACATCCAGTGAAATACCAGCCTGTTCAGAGATGTCCCATTGATTTTATCAGCAGAATTTTCAGAACTAAATTTTTAATTTTATTATTTTTCCCTTTGATATAAATCACATCTGTTCTAATTGAACAAAACTGAAACCAATGGCAATGTTCTGGATATTTCTAATCATTCTGTACCAACTGGCAATATACTTAAAATAAACCTTTGTTGTGAGTTGAAACTAATCTATAAGTGACTTTGTTGACCTGATTTGCTGTCATGTTCACTTCAGGGAAAGCAGTGATGCGTTTATGTAAATAAACACAGAAATAAAAGGCCCAAATTAGAGCATTGAGCGACAGAAACACGATAAATGTTTCCCCACCAACACAGCACAGACATAGAGAGAGCGAAATGCAAATGTCCCAACGGTTTTCAGTAACTACTGATTGTTCGGACATTTCTCTAAGATAAAGGAGAATAACGTAAAGTGATATCCAGGGACAGAATGGGGAAAGATTCCCTCTAAACACTGTATATAGTGACATGGCAAATGTGTTAGTGAAAATTTCCTGTGCCAGCTCCCACTCTGTCTCTCTCTCTTACTCCCAGCTTTTGACTTGCCTCCAAAGAATGGTTCATTGCTTATCCCCACATTTTTTGAGGATAAAACAAGGAGGGTAGATGAGGGTAGTGCGTTTGATATAGTGTATTTGGACTTTAGCAAGGCTTCTGATAAGGTTCCACATTGCAGACTGATCAGGAAGTTAAAACCCCATGGGAGCCTGTGGAAAGTGTCAAGTTGGATTCAAAACTGGCTCGGAGACAGGAAGCAGGCTAATGGTTGATGGGTGTTTTGGGACTGCAAGGTTGCTTTCATTTGGGTTCGGCAGGGCTCAGTACTAGGTCCCTTGTTTTTGTGGTATATATCAATGATCTAGACTTGAATATAAGGGGTATGATTAAGAAGTTTGCAGATGATACTAAAATCGGCTGTGTGGTTGATACTGAAGAAGGAAGCTGTAGACTGCAGGAAGATATCAATAAATTGGTCAGGTGGGCAGAACAGTGGCAAATGGAATTTAATCCGGAGAAGTGTGAGGTAATGCATTTGGGGAGGACTAACAAGGAAAGGGAATACACATTAAATGGTTGGACCTTTGGTAGTGTAGAGGAACAAAGGGACCTTGGAGTGCATGTTCACAGATCCCTGAAGCAAGCAGGCCAGGTAGATAAGGTGATTAAGAAGGCATACGGAATGCTTGCCTTTATTAGTCGTGGCATAGAATACAAGAGCAGGGGGTTATGCTTCAAATGTTTAAAACACTAGTTACACCTCAGCTAGAGTACTGCATGCAGTTATGGGCACCACATTACAGGAAATATGTGATTGCACTAGAGAGGGTACAGAGGAGATTTACAAGGATGTTGCCAGGAGTAGAGAATTTTAGCTATGAGGAAAGACTGGATAGGCTGGGTCTGTTTTCCTTGGAACAGAGGAGGCTGAGGGCAGAAATTATTTCTTCACCCAGAGTGTTGTGGGTTCTGGAACTCACTGCCTGAAAGGGTGGTAGAGGCAGGAACCCTAACCACATTTAAAAAGTACTTGGATGTGCACTTGGGCTGCTCTAACCTGCAGGACTACGGACCAAGAGCTGGGAACTGGGATTAGGCTGGATAGCTCTCTGTTGGCCGGCACAGACACGATGCGACGAAATGGCCTCCTTCCGTGCTCTAACTTTCTATCATTATATGATGCTATGAACAAGACTGCAACGTCATACAAGAGAGTTCTCTCAGAAATATTTCTAGGACTCGAACGAAATCGATGGGATGCGCAGGTGGAGCTTTAGTGTAAAATGAGTCTTGAGAATTCAATGATCTGGGAGTGTTTGATGGGCCAATATGGAGGGAGCTTTACTCTACATCTTACCCGTTCTGTCCCTGCCCTGGGAGAGTTTGATTGGACAGTGTAGAGGGAGCTTTACTCTGTGCCTAACCCGTGCAGTACCTGTCCTGGGAGTGTTTGATGGAGCAGTGTAGAGGGAGCTTTACACTCTATCTAACCTGTGCTGTACCTCCACTGGGAGAGCTCGATTTGACAGTGCAGAGGGAGCATTACTCGATATCCTCGATATCTTAGATGTGCAATTCCGGGCTTGGGATGTTCGAATGGACAGTGCAGAAGGAGATTTTATCAACCTTTGCAGTACCATCTCTGGGAGTGTTTGATTGAACAATATGAAGAGAGATTTACTCTGTATCAAACACGTGCTGTACCTGCCCTGGGGGTGTTTGATGGGAAAGTGTGGAGAGAGCTATATTCATTTATCTAACCCGTGTCATAAATGCCATGGGAATGATTGATGGCACAGTGTACAGGCAGATTTACTCTGTATATAACCCGTTCTGTCCCTGCCCTGGGAGTGTTTCATGGGACACTGTGGAGTGAGCTTTACTCTTTATCAAACCCGTGCTGTACCTGCCCTGGGAGTGTTTGATGGGACAGTGTAGAGGGAGCATTACTCGGCACCTAACACGTGCAATACCACCCTTGGTAGTATTCGATAGGACAGTGCAGAGGGAGTTTTATTCTTTATCTAATCCGTGCAGTACCATCTCTGGGAGTGTTTGTTTGAATAATATAATAAAGGAAGATTTACTCTGTATCAAACATGTGCTGTACATGCCCTGGGAGTGTTTGATGGGGAAGTGTAGAGGGAGATTTAATCTGCATCTAATCCGTGCTGTCCCTGCCCTGGGAGTGTTTCATGGAACAGTGCAGAGGGAGATTTACTCTGTATCTCACAGAGCTGTACCTGACCTGTGTGCTATAAATGGGACAGTGTAGATGGAGCTGTACTCTGTATCTAACCTGTGCTGTAACTGACCTCTGAGATATTGATGGGACAGTGTAGAAGGAGCTTTACTCTGCATCTGATGGAATAGTGTAGGTGGAATGCTGTTCTGGAACTAAAGCATGCTGTACCTGCTCTGGGAATGTTGGATGCAACAGTGTAGCGGATACATTACTCTGTATGTAACGCATGCTGTAACTGCCTGGGAGTTTTTGAATGGTTGTATAAAGGGAGATTAACCCTGTATCTAGTCCATGCTGTCCTTGCCTTGTGATTGTTTGATGGTACTGTTTAGACGGATCTTCCTCTATATCTAATCTGTGTTTTACCTGCCCTGGGAGAGCTTGATGGGGAAGTGTACAGGGAGTTTTAGTTTTTTCAAAACCGTGCTGTACCTGCCCTGGGAGTGTTTAATGGCACAGTATGAAGGGAGATTTACTCTTTATAAAATGCATGCTGTACTTGCATTGGGAGTGTTTGAAGGGTTAGTATAAAGGGAGAAATACACATATCTCGCCGGTGCTGTCCCTGCCCTGGGAGTATATCTAACATGTGCTGCACATGCAGGACGAGTGTTTGATGGGACAGTGTAGAGTGAGCTGTACTCTTTATCTAACCCGTGCTGTACCTGCCCTGGGAGTGATTGATGTGACAGTTTAGACGGAATTTTACTCTGTATCTAACATGTGCTGTACCATGCCTGGGAGTGTTTGATGGGACACTGTAGAGGGACCTTTACTCTGTATGAAACACGTGCTGTATCTACGGTTGGTGTGTTTGATGGGACAGTGTAAAGGGAGGTTTACTCTGTAACTAACTCTTTTTGTACCTGCCCTGATGGTGTTTTTTGAGAAAGTGTAGTGGGAGCTTTACTCAGTATCAACACGCTCTCTACATGCCCTGGGAGTGTTTGATGGGACAGTGTAGAGGGACCTTTACTCAGCATCAAACACGTGCAGTATCTACTGTTAGTGTGTTTGATGGGACAGTGTAAAGGGAGATTTACTCTGTAACTAACTTTTTTTTCCTGCCCTGATGGTGTTTTTTTGGGAAAGTGTCGTGGGAGCATTACTCAGTATCTAACACGTGCTCTACATGCCCTGGGAGTGTTTGATGGGACAGTGTAGAGGGAGCTTTACTCTGTATCTAACCCGTGCTGTACCTGCCCTGGGAGTGTTTGATGGGACAGTGTAGAGGGAGCTTTACTCTGTATCTAACCCGTGCTGTACCAGCCCTGGGAGTGTTTGATGGGACAGTGTAGAGGGAGCTTTACTCAGTATCTAACACGTGCTCTACCTCCCTGGGAGTGGTTAATGGGAGAGTGTAGAGTTAACTTTACCATGTTTCTAACTAGAGCTGTACCATCAAGGGGAGTGTTTGCTGGGACAATGTATAGGGAGTTTTACTCTGTATCTAAACCGTGTTTCACCGGCCCTGTGAGTGTTTGAAGAGAAAGAGTAGAAGGAACTTTAAACTGTATCTAAAACGTGCAGCACATCCCCTGGGAGCGCTGGATAGTAAAGTGTACAGGGAGCTTCACTCCATATGAATCGCAAGCTTTACCCGGCCTTGGAGTGTCTGATGGGAATTTGTAGAGGGAGGTTAACTCTGTATCTAACCCGTGTTGTTCCTGCAGTGGAAGTGCTTGATGGAACAGTGTTTAGGGAGCTTCACTCTGTACCTAACACGTGCTCTACCTGGCCTGGCTGTGTTTGACTGGACAGTATAAAGGAAGATTTATTCTGTATTTAGTCCGTGCTGTACCTGCCCTGGGAGTGTTTGAAGGGCAGTGTAGAGGGTGCTTTTCTCTGTATCTAACCCGTGCTGCACCTGCCCTGGGAGTGATTGATGCGTCAATGCAGAGAACATAACAACATAAGAAATAGGATCAGGAGTGGGCCATACAGCCCCTCGAGCCTGCCCCGTCATTCAATAAGATCATGGCTGATCATCCACCTGAACTCCACTTTCCAACCAGATCTCCATCACCCTTCATTGCCTTAGAGTCCTAAAACCTATCTACCACAGCCTTGAATGTACTCAACGACTGAGCATCCACAGCCCTCTGGGGCAGAGAATTCCAAAGTTTCACAACCCTCTGAGTGAAGAAATTCCTCCTCAGCTCAGTCTTACGGAAAATAACCTCTCAGCATCTACCCTGTCAATCCCCTTCAGTATCTTGTATGTTTAAATGTGATGATTTCTCATTCCTCTAAATTCCAGTCTATAGGCCCATTCTGCACAATGCCTCATCATAGGACAGCCCTCTCATCCCAGGAATTAATCTAGTGAACCTTCGTTGCACAGCCTCAAAGATAAGTATATCCTTCCTTAGATAAGGGGACCAAAACTGTGCACAGTATTCCAGGTGTGGTCTCACCAAGGCCCTGTACAATTGGAGCAAGACTTCCTTACTCTTATACTCCAACCCCCTTGCAATAAACGCCAACATGTAATTTGCCTTCCTTATTGATTGCTGTACCAGCACGCTAGCTTTCTGTGTTTCTTACACGTGGACACCAATATCTTTCAGAATATTAACAGTTAAATATTTCTCACCATTTAAAAAATATTCAGTTATTCTATTCTACCTACCAATCTGAATAAGCTCACATTTCCCTACTTTATTCTCCATCTGTCATTTTACTGCCCGCTCACTTAACCTATATATCTATATATATAAAAGGATACATCTGTCTGTCATTCCGTCTGTCTTTCTGCCTGTCTGTCTTGAATTAATTCGAAAGTTATAGAGCGTACCTACACGTGCGTTACGTTGAAAGAATGCTGACGATTCCAGAACTGTCCTAAGCATATTTACGTTTCGGCCGGACAAAAATTGTTCGCGCGTTATGCAAAAAACCTTCAAAATTAAACTCATTATCTGCTAAGTAGCATTGATTGACTGACGTCAAGTTCGGCCAATCCTGTGCTGGCACGATTGACCAATCTGATAGTTGAGTCGCCTGATGGTTGGCCAATCGCTGCGTCTGTGGGCGGGACTAATGCTTTTCAACTCAGGCATCGGCCAGCCATTGCTTCACTACTTCCAGCTCAAACTACTCTGCTAATCGAGCTTCGAAAAAGTTAGTATCTCTTTTAAAAATAACATAAGATTTACCAAACACGTTTTATAAGTACATTCACTTTCATCTTTCAAGGTATTAAAAGGTAGAAATGTTGCCCGGCAGCAGATTGAGAGAGGGACACAGAGACATAGAAACATAGAAACATAGAAGATAGGAGCAGGAGTAGGCCATTCGGCCCTTCGAGCCTGTTCCGCCATTCAATGTGATCATGGCTGATCATCCAAATTCAGTACCCTGTCCCTGCCTTTTCCCCATATCCCTTGATCCCTTCAGCCTCAAGAAACATATACAACTCTTTCTTGAATATATTTAATGAACTGGCCTCCACCGCCCTCTGCGGCAGATTCAGGTTCACCACTCTCTGGGTGAAGAAATTCCTCCTCATATCAGTCCTAAATGGCTTACCCCTTGCCCTTAGACTATGACCCCTGGTTCTGGACTCCCCAGCCATCAGAAACATCCTTCCTGCATCTAGTCTGTCCAGACCTGATAGAATTTTATAGGTTTCGATGAGATCCCCTCTCAATCTTCTAAACTCCAGTGAGTATAAGCCCAATCGACATAATCTCTCCTCATACATCATTCCTGCCATCCCAGGTATCAGCCTGGTGAATCTTCGCTGCACTCCCTCCATGGCAAGGACGTCCTTCCTCAGGTATGGTGACCAAAACTGCACACAATACTCAAGGTGTGGTCTCACCAAGGCCCTGTACAACTGTAGCAAGACATCCTTGTTCCTGTACTCGAACCCTCTTGCTACGAAGGCCAACATACCATTTGCCTTCTTAACCGCCTGCTGCACCTGCATGCTTACTTTCAGCGACTGGTGCACAAGGACACCCAGGTCTCTTTGCACTACCCCTTCTCCCAATCTATTGCCATTCAAACAATAATCTGCCTTCCTGTTTTTGCCATCAAAGTGGATAACCTCACATTTATTCACATTATAGCGCATTTGCCATGTTTCTGCCCAATCACCCAACCTGTCCAAATCGTACTGGACTTTCCCAAAATCCTCCTCACAGCTTACCCTCCCGCCCAGCTTTGTGTCGTCTGCAAATTTGGAGATATTACATACAATTCCCTCATCCAGATCATTAATATATATTGTGAACAGCTGGGGTCCTAGGACCGATCCTTGCGGTACCCCACTAGTCACTGCCTGCCACTCGGAAAATGACCCGTTTATTCCAACTCTTTGCTATCTGTCCGCCAAGCAGTTCTCTATCCAAGTCTATAACTTGCCCCCAATCCCATGTGCCTTAATTTTGCACGCTAATCTCTTGTGTGGGACCTTATCAAAAGCCTTCTGAAAGTCCAAATACATCACATCCATTGGTTCTCCCTTATCTATTTTACCAGTTACATCCTCAAAAAATTCCAGTAGATTAGTCAAGCATGATTTACCTTTTGTAAATCCATGTTGACTTTGTCCGATCCTGTCACTGCTTTCCAAGTGCTCTGCTATTACATCTTTTATAATAGACTCTAGCATTTTCCCCACTACCGATGTCAGGCTTACCAGTCTATAATTCCCCGCTTTTGCTCTAACACCTTTTTTGAATAGTGGGGTAACATTAGCTACCCTCCAATCCATGGGTACCGTTCCAGAGTCTATCGAGTTCTGGAAGATGATCAGTAATGCATCTACTATCTCTAGGGCCACTTCCTTAAGTACCCTGGGATGTAGACCATCAGGCCCTGGGGATTTATCGGCCTTCTGTCCCATCAATTTTCCTAACACCATTTTCCTACAAATACTGATTTCATTCAGTTCCTCGCTTTCATCAGACCCCATGTTCCCCGGCATCTCTGGGAGGTTATTTGTGTCCTCCTTTGTGAAGACAGAACCAAAGTATGCATTTAGTTGGTCTGCCATTTCCTTCTTTCCCAATATAAATTCCCCTGATTCTGACTGTAAGGGACCTACGCTTGACTTCACTAATCTTTTTCTCTTCCCATATCTATAAAAGCTTTTACAGTCAGTTTTTATGTTCCCAGCTAACTTACTCTCATATTCTATTTTCCCTTTCTTAATTAATCCCTTTGTCCTCCTTTGTTGACTCCTAAACCGCTCCGAATCCTCAGGATTATTGCTTTTTCTAGCCACTTTATATGTCCTCTCCTTGGATCTTATGCTATCCCTAATTTCCCTTGTTAGCCACTGTTGAGTCACCTTTTTTGTTTTATTTTTAAGCCAAACTGGGATGAACAAATTCTGTAGCTCATCCATTCGATCTTTGAATGTTTGCCATTGCCTATCCACCGTCAACCCTTTGAGCGCCATTCCCCACTGAATCCTACCCAACTCGCTCCTCAGACCATCGTAGTTTCCTTTATTTAAATTGAGGACCCTTGTCTCTGAGTCAACTACTTCATTCTCCATCTTAATGAAGAATTCGATCATATTATGATCGCTCCGACCCAAGGGGCCTCGTACAACAAGATTGCTAATTAATCCTTTCTCGTTGCATAATACCCAGTCTAAGATGGCCTGATCTCTGGTTGGTTCCTCGACATATTGGTCCAGGAAACCATCCCGTAAACACTCCAGGAATTCCTCCTCCACAGTATTGTTACTAATTTGGTTGGCCCAATCTATATGTAGGTTAAAGTCACCCATGATGACTGCTGTGCTCTTATTGCACGCTTCTTTAATTTCCCTTTTAATGCCATCCCCAACCTCCACCTTACTGTTTGGAGGTCTATATACCACTCCCACTAATGTTTTTTTCCCCTTAGTATTTCTCAATTCTACCCATACAGATTCCACATCATCAGAGCTAATATCCTTCATTCCAATTGTATTAATCCGTTCTTTAACCAGTAATGCTACCCCACCTCCCTTTCCTTTTTGCCTACCTTTCCTGAATATCGAATACCCCTGGATGTTGAGTTCCCAGTCTTGGCCATCCTTGAGCCACGTTTCTGTAATCCCAAACAAATCGTATTCGTTTACCTCTATTTGTGCAGCCAATTCATCCACCTTATTACAAATGCTCTTCGCATTAAGACACAATGCCTTGAGGCTTGTTTTTTTAACGCTCTTAGACCTATTAGAATTATTATTTACTGTGGCCACGTTTGGTTTAAACCGTTGATTTCTCTGACTGCCACTTTTGTTTTTCTCCTTCCTATCTTTTGCTTTTATCCCTGTTTTCCTTTCCTCTGTCTCCCTGCTCAGGTTCCCAACCCCTGCCATTTTAGTTTAAACCCCCCCGACAGGGCCCAAAAGCCTGGGACTCGATTTAAAATGTTGCCTGGCACCAGATTCACAGAGGGACACAGAGAGGCCCCAAAGCCTGGGACTCAATTTAAACCACCTGGCCCAAAACAGCCCTGGCAAAGCCGGGCTCCCCCAGCTAGTATATATATATTATATATCCCTTTGCAGACTCTTTGCGTTCTCATCGGAACTTACTGTCCCACCTAGCTTTGTATTGTCAGCAAACTTGGATACATTACACTCGGTCCCTTCATCTAGGTCATTAATATAGATTGTAAATAGCTGAGGCCCGAGCACTGACCCTTGCGGCTCCCCACTATTTAAAACCTGCCAACGTGAAACAGTCCCGTTTATACCTACTCTCTGTTTTTTTCTGTTAACCAATCCTCTATCCATGTCACTATATCATCCCCAACTCCTCTGGTCACTATTATAACTTGTCTAGTTTAGATGGCTTGAAACATCCTCTGAATGGACACCCAGTGAAATACCAGCCTGTTCAGAGATGTCCCACTGATTTTGGCAGCAGAATTTTTGGAACTAAATTTTGACTTTGAACATGTTTCCCTTTGATACGGATTACTTCTATTCTTATTGAATAAAATGTCACCGATGGCCATGTTCGAGATATTTCTATTCATTCTGTACCAACTGTCAATATTCTTAAAATAAACCCTTGTTTTGAGTTAATACGGTTCAATAAGCGAGTTTGTTGAACTGGTTCTGCTGCCATGTTCACTTCTCCGAAATCAGTGAGGCATGTTTGTAAATAAACAAAGAAACAGAAGGCCCAGATTAAAGCATTTAGCGGCAGAAACAAGATACATGTTTCCCCTTCAACACAACACAGAAATAGAGAGAGCGAAATGCAAATGCCCCAACGGATTCCAGCAACTGTTGATTGTTGGGACATTTCTCTAAGTTACAGGAGCATAAATAAAATATGATATCCACGGACAGAATGTGGAAAGATTCCCTCTAGTCACCATATAGAGGGACCTGGCAAATGTGTTTGTGAAAATGTTGTCTTCTCTCCCACTCTGCCTTTCTCTCTGTCCTACTTCTCTCTTGAATTGAAAGAACGGGTCACTCTCATTACCCAACAACAAGACGGCAACGTCTTACTAAAGATTTCTCTCAGACATATTTCTAGACCTCAAAGCAAATTGATGGGAGTGCGCAGAGAGAGGTTTACTGTAAAATGAGTCTTGAGAATTCAATGATCTGGGAGTGTTTGATGGGACAGTGTAGTGGGAGCTTCACTCTGTATCTAACCCATGCTGTACCTGCCCTGGGGGTGTTTGATGGGACAGTGTAGCGGGAGCTTCACTCTATATCTAACGCGTGCGGTACCTGCCCTGGGAGTGTTTGATGGGACAGTGTAGAGGGAGCTTTACTCTGTATCTAACCCGTGCTGTACCTGCCCTGGGAGTGTTTGATAGGACAGTGTAGAGGGAGCTTTACTCTGTATATAACCCGTGCTGTACCTGCCCTGGGAGTGTTTGATGGGACAGTGTAGAGGGAGATTTACTCTGTATCTAACACATGCTGTACCTGCCCGGGGAGTGTTTGATGGGACAGTGTAGAGGGAGCTTTACTCTGTATCTAACACATGCTGTACCTAGCTTGGGATTGTATGATGAGACAGTGTAGAGGGACATTTGCTCTCTATCTAACACGTGCTGTCCCTGACCTGGGGTTCTGTGATGGGAAAATTTATTGGGTGCTTTACTTTTATCTAACCCTTGCTGTAAATGCCTTGGGAGTGTATGACGGGACAGTCTAGAGGGAGCTTTACTCTTTATCTAACCCGTGCTTTACCTGCCCTGGGAGTTTTTGATGGGAAACTTTAGAGGGAAATTTACGATATATTTAACACGTGCTGTCCCTGCCCTGCGAGTGATTGCTGGGACAGTTTAGAGTTACCTTTGCTCTGTATCTAACAGGTGCTGTACTTGCCCTTGGAGTGTTTGGTTGTACAGTTTAGAGGGAGCTTTACTCTGTATTTAACACGTGCTGGCCCTGCCCTTGGAGTGTTTGGTGGGAGTTTGTAGAGGACGCTTTACTCTGTATCTAACCCGTGTTGTCCTTGCCCTCATAGTGATTCATGGGATAGTTTAACGGGAGCATTATTCTGTTTCTAACACATGCTATCCTTGCCCTGCGGGTGTTCCATGTGACAGTGTAGAGTGAGCTTTACTCTCTATCTAACCCATGCTGTGGCTGCCCTTGGAGTGTTTGCTGGGAAAGTTTTGAGGGAGTTTTACACCTTATCTAACCCGTGCTGTCCTTGAATGGGAGGGATTCATGGGACAATGTAGGAGGTGATTTACTCGGTCTAACTTGTGCTCTCCCTGCCCTCGGAGTGTTTGTTGGCAAAGTTTAGAGGGAGATTTACTCTGTATCTAACAAGTGCTTTCCCTCCCCTGGGAGTATTTGATGGGACAGTTCAGAGGGTCATTTATTCTGTATCGAACTCGGGTTGTCCCTGCCCTGGTGGTAATTGATTGGACCGTGTACAGGGAGATTTACTCTTTACTTAACCCGTGCTGTTCCTGCCCTGGGAATGATTGATGGGACAGGTTAGAGGGGCCATTACTCTGTTTCTAATACATGCTGTACCTGCCCTGGGAGTGATTGCTGGGGCCGTTTAGCAGGACCTTCACTCAGTATATAACACTGGCTTTTCTAGCCCTGGAAGTCTGTGTGGAGTTTGCACATTCTCCCCGTGTCTGCGTGGGTTTTCTCCGGGTGCTCCGGTTTCCTCCCACAGGCCAAAGATGTGCGGGTTAGGTTGATTGGCTATGATAAATTGACCCTTAGTGTTAGGGGGATTAAATACGTGGGGTTACAGGGATAGGGTGGGATATGTGTTGGTGTAGGGGTTATGGGGATCGGGTGGGATATGTGTTGGTGTAGGGGTTATGGGGATCGGGTGGGATATGTGTCGGTGCAGGCTCGATGGGCCGAAATGGCCTCTATCTGCACTGTTGTGATTCTGTAAAATTCTGTGAAGTGATTGATGGGACATTTAGAGGGATGTTTACTGCGTATCTAACACGTGCTGTCCCTGCCCTGCGAGTGATTTCAGAGCTTGAGCTAAGGCTGCAGTCACTGTGGTCACACTGCAGATAGAGTGTGCACAGGCAGACAGGGGACGGGTGCCCACCATGCAGATTAAAAGAACTCAGAATGTAGTGCAGGAATCCCCTGGGTCCATCTCCCTCTCCAACAGATTTTCCGCTCCGGATTCTGATGGGGGGCATGTTTTTCAAGGGAATTCAGCAAGAGCCAATATCCGTGGCACTACGAGTGGCTCAGCTGCACAGGAGGGGAGGAAAAATAGTGGGAGAGCAACAGTGATGGGGGATTCTACCGTAAGGAGAACAGATAGCCGTTTCGGTGACCACAGACGTGAGCCCAGGATGGTATGTTGCCTCCCTGGTGCCAGGGTCAAGAACTCGCTGGAGTTTATAAGAATGAGAGGGGATCTCACTGAAACTTATAAAATTCAAACAGGACTAGACAGACTAGATGCAGGAAGGATATTCCCGATGGTCAGGGAGTCGCAGTCTAACGATAAGGGGTAGCCATTCAGGACAGAGATGAGGAGGAACTTCTTCACCCAGAGAGTGGTGAACCTGTGGAATTCTCTACCATGGAAGGCAGTCGAGGCCAATTCATTAAGTATATTCAAGAAGGAGTTGGATGTATTTCTTAAAACTAAAGGGATCAAGCGATATGGGGAGAAAGCAGGGACAGGGTACTGAATTTGGATGATCAGCCACGATCTCATTAAATGGTGGAGCAGGCACGAGGGGCCGAATGGCCTACTCCTGCTCCTATCTTCTATGTATCAGACCCCGCCACAAACTCCGCGCCCTTGCCACTGACTCCATCCATCTCCCTAACAATGCATATACAGGAAACAATAGGGAAGGTAAATTACACGTTGGTCTTTATTGCAACGAGTTTGGAGCATGAGGATAAGGTCATCTTGCTACAATTGTACCGGGCCTTGATGAGAACACACCTGGAGTACTCTGCACTGTTTTCGTTTCCTTAACTAATGAAGGATATACTTGCCTTCGAGGCAGTGCAATGAAAGTTCACTAGATTGCGTCCTGGGATGAGAGGGCTCTCCTAGGATGAGTGATTGTGTAGAATGGGTCAATACACTCTGGAGATAAGAAGAATGAGATGTGATCTCATTGAAACATACAAGTTACTGAATGGGATTGAGATGGTAGATGCTGAGAGATATTTTCCCCTGGCTGGAGCGTCTGGAACTAGGGGGCATAGTCTCAGGATAAATGGAAGTCCATTTAAACAGAGATGAGGAGGAATACCTTCACTCAGAGGGCTGTGAATCTTTGGAATTCTCTGCCCCAGAGGGATATCGATGCTCTGTCATTGATTATATTCAAGGCTGAGATAGATAGATTTTTAGACTCTAAGGGAATGAAGGGAATTGGAGGTCGGGCAGGAAATTGGAGTTGAGGTGGACGATCAACCAGCATCTTCCTGAATGGTGGAGCAGGCTCGAGGGGCTGTATGGCCTGCCCTGCTCGTAATCTTAAGTTCTTTTGCTCTCTAAATTGACCCATCAATCACTCCCAGGGCATGTACATCACGGGTTAGATACAGTGTAAAGCTGCCTTAAACCTGTCCAGACAAACACTCCCAGGGCAGGTACAACACGTGTTAGATACAGAGTAAAGATCCCTAAAAACTGTCACATCAGCACTCCGGAGGCTTATACCGCACGGGTTTGATACAGAGTAAAGCTTCCTCTACAAAGCCCCATCAAACACTGCCAGGGTTGGGACAGCTCGATTTATATACAGTTTAAAGCTCCTTCAACAATTTCTCATCGAACATTCTCAGGGCAGGTACAGCATACGATATATACAGAGTAAATCTCCCTGCACACTCTCCCACCCAACACTTCAGGGGATGTGCTGCACGGCTTATACATAGAGTAAAGCTCCTTCTACACGTTCTCATCTAACACTCCCAGGGCAGGTTACAGCATGTGTCATATACAGAGTAAAGATACTCATATGCTTTACTATCCATCACAACCAGGGCAGTTACAGCATGGACTAGGTCCAGATTGAATTTCGTTCTGCACTGTCCCATCAATCACTCCCATGTCAGGAATAGCACGGGTTAGATACAGAGTAAATCACCCACTACAAAGTCCCATCATACACGCCCGTGCAACTATAGCGCGGGTTACATAAAAAGTAAATCTCTCTCTATACGATTCCATCAATCACTTCAAGGGCAGGTAGAGCACGGGTTAGATACAGAGTAAAGCTCTATCTGCAATGTCCCAACCAATGCTCCCAAGGCAGGGAAACGCACGGGTTCGATACAGATTAAAGCTCCCTCTACTCTGTCCCATCAAACACTCTCAGGGCAGGTACAGCACGGGTTGGACACAGAGTAATGCTCCTTCTACACTTACTCATCAAACCCTCCCCGGGCAGGTGCAGCATGCGATATATTCAGTAAATAACATAATCTATAATGGCCCATCAATCAATCCCAAAACAGGTTCAGCATGGTTTAGGAATACAGTAGAACACGGACTCATCAAACACTCCCAGGGAAGTGCATACGGAATAAATCTCCCACTACACTGTCCCTTCGAGCACTCCCGTGGCAGGTACTGCACGGGTTGGATCCGAGTAAAGCTCCCTCTACTCTGCCCCATCAATCACTCCCACGGCTGGTACAGCAAAGATTAGATACATAGTAAAGCTCCTTCGACATTTACTCAACATGCACTCCCAGGACAGCTACAAGATGCGATAAATACAGAGTAAATCATCCTCTACACTGTCTCAACCAACACTCCAAGGGCAGGTACAGCATGGTTTAGCTCCAGAGTAAAATTCCGTCTACACTGTCCCATAAATCAATCCCGGGTTAGGTGCAGCACGGGTTAGATTCAGATTAATCTTCCTCTATGCTGTCCAAACAAGCACTCCTCGTGCAGTTACAGCAAGGGTTATATACAAAGTAAAGCTCCCTCTTCACTCTCCCATCAAATACTCCCAGGCAGGGATATCACGTATTAGACACAGAGTAAAGATCCCTCTAAACTGTCTATTCAAACACTCCCCGTGATGGCAGAGCTCGGGTTATATAGAAACTAAAACTCCCACTACGCCAGCCCATCAATACATCAACGTACATGTACAGCACGGGTTCGATACATAGTAAAGCTCCATCTACACTGCCCCATCAAACACTCCCAGGGCAGGTAAAGCCCGTGTTATATACAGATTATATCTCCCTCTACATTGAGCCATCAACCACTCCCAGGACAGATACACCGCGGTTTAGATACAAATAAAGCTCCTTCAACATTTCCTCATCAAACATTCTCAGGGCTTGAACAAGCATGGGTTACATAAAAAGTAAAGCTCCCTCTACACTTTCCCAATAAACACTCCCAAGGCAAGGGCAGCACGATCGAGATACAGTGTATATCTCCCTATACACAGTGCCAGCAAACATTCCAAGTTCAGGTACAGCAAGGGTTTGATGCAGAGTACCACCCCCTTAACATTGTACCAGCAAACACTCCCAGGGCAGGGACAGCACGGACAAGATACAGGTAAAACCTCCCTATATACTGTTCCTTCAAACACACCCAGCGGAGGTACAGCATGCATTTTATACAGAGTAAAGCTCCTTCTACACTGTCCCATCCAACACTCGCAGAGCATGTGCAGCATTGTTTAGCTCAAGAGCTAGATTCCGTCTACACTGTTCCATCAATCACTACCAGGTCAGGTACAGCACGAGTAGTATAGAGAGTAAGGCTCCCTCTACACTGTTACATCAAGCACTCAAACGGCAGGAACTTCACTGACTAGATACAGATAACATTTCCCTCTACACTGCGCTGTCAAAAACTCCCCGTGCAGGTGCAGCACGTGTTAAATACAGACTAAAGCTCCCTCTATACTGTGCCATCAGAAAACCCCAGGGCAGCAAACAGCACGTGTTTGATTCAGAGTAAGGGCATCATAAACTGACCCGTCAATCACCCCCAGGGCAGGGACAGCACGGGTTAGATCGAGAGTAAAGCCCCTTCTACACTGTCACCATCAATCACGCACAGGGCAGGTACAGCACATATTAGATACACAGTAATGCTCCCTCTACAATGTGCCATGAAATACTCCCAGTTCAGCTACAGCACGGGTTGAATACAGAGTAACGCTGCTTCTATACTTTCTCAACAAAAACTCTCAGGACAGTTGCAGCACGGATTAGATAGAGAATAAATCTCCCTTTACACTGTCCTATGAAACACTCAAGTGGCAGGGAATCCACCGGCTAGTAACAGAGTAAATCTGCCTCTACATTTTGCTATCAAACACTCCCAGGGCAGATACAGAAAAGGTTAGATACAGTCTAAAGCTGACTCTACACAGTGCCATCACACACTCCCAGGGCACGGATAGCACGTGTTAGATACATATTAAACCTCCCTCTACATTTTCCCATTATACACTCGCCGTGCAAGTACTAGTAAAGCACGCTCTACAGCATTCCAACAATCACTCCCAGGGCAGGGGCATCCCGGATAAATAGATAACAAAGGACACTCTGCATTGTCCCAGCAAGCACTCACAAGACAGTGACAGCACGGGTTAAATACAGAGAAACGGTCGAATAAACTGTCCAAGCAATCACTCCCAGGATAGGAAGAGCACGGTTTAGATACAGAGTAAAGCTCCCTCTAAACTGCTCAATTAATCACTGCCAGGGCAGCAAAAGCACGTGTTAGATATAGAGTAAAGCTCACGCTACACTGTCCCATCAATCACTACTAGGGCAAGGACAGCACGGGTTAGATAGAGAGTAAATTTCACTCTAAATGTCCCATCAATCACTCCCAGGGCAGGTACAGCACGTATTAGGTACAGAGTAAACTCCCTCTACACCGTCCCATCAATCACAAGGGCAGGGAGAGAAAGGGTTAGAGTCAGAGTAATGCTTCTTCTACTAGGTCCAATCAAAAACTCCCAGGTCAAGTACAGCAAGGATTAGCTACAGAGTAAAGGTCCCTCAAAAGTGTCCCATCAATAACTCGAAGGGTATGGACAGCATGGTTTTGATACAGAGTAAAACTCCCTCTCAGCTGTCCCATTAATCACTCCCAGGGCAGGAACAGCACGTGTTAGATACAGAGTAAAGCTCCCTCTAATCTGTCCCAGCAATCACTCCAGGGCAGGGACAGCACGCGTTTAAATACATAGAAAAGTTCCCTCTAATCTGTCCCAACAATCACTCCCAGGGCAGGGACAGCACGGGTTAAATAAAGAGTAAATCTGCCTCTACACTGTTCCATCAATTAGCAGCATGGAAGGGGCAACACGAGCTACTTACAGTGAAAACTTCCCATAAACTTTCCCATCAAACACTAACAGGGCACGGCCAGCACTTGTTAGAGACAGAGTAAATATTCCTCTTAACTTTCCCAGCAAACACTCCAGGGCAGGAAAAGCACGCGTTTAAATACATAGAAAAGCTCCCTCTAATCTGTCCCAACAATCACTCCCAGGGCAGGGACAGCACGCGTTTAAATACATAGAAAAGTTCCCTCTAACCTGTCCCAACAATCACTCCCAGGGCAGGGACAGCACGGGTTAAATAAAGAGTAAATCTGCCTCTACACTGTTCCATCAATTAGTAGCATGGAAGGGACAACACGAGCTACTTACAGTGAAAACTTCCCACAAACTTTCCCATCAAACACTATCAGGGCACGGCCAGCACTTGTTAGAGACAGAGTAAATATTCCTCTTAACTTTCCCAGCAAACACTCCAGGGCAGGAAAAGCACGAGTTAGATACAAAAGTAAAATCTCCCTCTACACTATTCCATCAATCACTCACAGGGCAGGGACAGCACGGGTTAGATACAGAGTAAATCTCGTTCTAACATTTCCCAAAAAACATCCCATTGCAGGTACAGCATGAGGCAGATACAGAGTAAAGCTCCCTCTACACTATCCCATCAATCACCCCCAGGGCAAGGACAACACGACTTACATAGAGAGTAAAGATCCTGCTTAGCTGCCCGAGCAATCATTCCCCAGGGCAGCTACAGCACGTGTTAGATACAGAATAATGGTACATCTAATCTATCACATCAATCACTACGAGGGCAAAGACAGCACGATACAGAATATAACGTCCTCTATAAACACCCATCAATCACGCCCAGGGCAGGGACAGCACGTTCTAGATACAGAGCAAAGGTAACTCTAAACTGTCCCATCAAACACACCCAAGGCAGTTACAGCAAGTGTTTGATAGAGAGTACAGCTCTCTCTAAACAGTCGCATCAATCACTAGCAGGGCAGGGACTGCAGGTGTAAGACATACAGTAAAGGTTCCTCTAAACTGTCCCATCAAACACTCCCAGATCAGGGACTGCACTTGTTAGATACAGAGTGAATATCCCTCTACACTGTCCCATCAAACACTCGCTGGACAGGGACAGCACGGGTTAGGTACAGAGTAAGCTCCCTCTAAACTGTTCCGTCAATCACTACCAGGGCAAGGACAGCACGGGTTAGATACAGTAAAAATCGCCCCCTAAACAGACCCACCAACCACTCCCGAGGCAGATACAGCACGGGTAGGTACAGCGTGAAGCTCCCTCTACATTTTCCCATCAATCATTCACAGGGCAGGGACAGCACGGATTATATACAGAGTAAAGCTCCTTCTAAACAGTTGCATCAATCATAGAATCATAGAGACATAGATTTATACAGCACAGAAAGAGGCCCTTCCATCTATCGTGTCCGTGTCGGCCATTAAGCCCTATCTATTCTAATCCAATTTTCCAGCACTTGGTCCATAGCCTTCTATTCTATGGCGTTTCAATTGCTCACCTGAATGCTTCTTCAAGCTGTGAGGACTCCTGCCTCTACCATGTTTCCAGGCAGGGAATTCCAGATTCCAACTAGTCTCTGGGTGAAAATGTTTTTCCTCAAATCCCCTCTAAACCTCCTGCCCCTTACCTTGAAACTGCCCGCTGGTTATTGACCTCTCCACTAGGGAAAAAGTTCCTTTCTATCTACCCTATCTGCCCCTCAAAATTTGTACACCTCAATCAGGTCTCCCCTCAGCCTTCTCTACTCTAAGGAAAACAACCCCAGCCTGTCCAGTCTCTTTATAGCTGAAGATACAGAGTAAAGGTCCTTCTAATGGCACCCTGGTGCATTTCATCTGCATCTTCCCCAATGCAATTAGACCCTTCCTATAGTGTTGGCGTCCAGAACTGCAAACAGTATTCCAGCTGTGGCCTAACTAGCGTTTTGTACAGCTCCATCATAACCTCCCAGTTGTTATATCCTATGCCTGGGCTAATAAAGGCAAGTAGTCCATATGCATTTTAACCATCTTATCTACCTGTCCTGCTGCCTTAATGATCTATGTTCATGCACACCAAGGTACGTTTAATCATCTGTCCTTTTAGGCTCCTAACAATCACTGTTTATTCCCTTGGCTTGCTAGTCCTCCCAAAATGGATCTCTTCACACTTTTCAGGGTTAAATTCCATGTGCCACTGATCGGCCGGCCTGGCCAACCCGTCTATATCGTCCTGTAGCCTGAGGCTTCCCTCCTCGTTATTTACCACTCCACCAATTTTCGTGTCATCTGCGAACTTACTGATCATACATAGAAACATCGAAGATAGGAGCAGGAGTAGGCCATTCGACCCTTCGAGCCTGCTCCGCCATTCAATGAGATCATGGCTGATCATCCAAATTCAGTACCCTGTCCCTGCCTTCTCCCCATATCCCTTGATCCCTTTAGGCTTAAGAAATATATCCAACTCTTTTTTGAATATATTTAATGAACTGGCCTCCACCGCCCTCTGTGGCAGAGAATTCTACAGGTTCACCACTCTCTGGGTGAAGAAATTCCTCCTCATTTCAGTCCTAAATGGCTTACCCCTTATCCTTAGACTATGAACCCTGGTTCAGGACTCCCCGGCCATCATAAACATCCTTCCTGCATCTAGTCTGTCCAGACCAGACAGAATTTTATAGGTTTCGATGAGATCCCCTCTCAATCTTCTAAACTCCAGTGAGTATAAGCCCAATCGACACAATCTCTCCTCATACGTCATTCCTGCCATCCCAGGTATCAGCTTGGTGAATCTTCGCTGCACTCCTTCCATGGCAAGCACGTCCTTCCTCAGGTAAGGCGACCAAAACAGCACAAAATACACAAGGTGCGATCTCACCAAGGCCCTGTACAACTGTAGCAAGACATTCTTGTTCCTGTACTCGAACCCTCTTGCTACGAAGGCCAACATAACATTTGCCTTCTTAACCGTCTGCTGCACCTGCATGCTTACCTTCAGCGACTGGTGCACAAGAACACCCAGGTCTCGTTGCACTTCCCCTTCTCCCAATCTATTGCCATTCAAATAATAATCTGCCTTCCTGTTTTTGCCACCAAAGTGGATAACCTCACATTTATCCACATTATAGTGCATTTGCCATATTTCTGTCCAATCACCCAACCTTTCCATATCGTACTGGAGTTTCACGACATCCTCCTCACAGCTTGCCCTCCCACCCAGCTTTGTGTCGTCTGCAAATTTGGAGATATTACATCCAATTCCCTTGTCCAGATCATTAATATATATTGTGAACAGCTGGGGTCCTAGGATGGATCCTTGCGGTACCCCACTAGTCACTGCCTGCCACTTGGAAAACGACTCATTTATTCCAACTCTTTGCTTTCTGTCCCCCAACCAGATCTCTATCCAAGTCAATACCTTGCCCCCAATCCCATGTGCCTTAATTTTGCACACTAATCTCTTATCTGGGACCTTATCGAAAGCCTTCTGAAAGTCCAAATACACCACATCCACTGGTTCTCCCTTATCTATTTTAACAGTTACATCCTCAAAACATTCCAGTAGATTAGTCAAGCATGATTTACCTTTTCTAAATCCATGTTGACTTTGTCCGATCCTGTCACTGCTTTCCAAGTGCTCTGCTATTACATCTTTTATAATAGACTCTAGCATTTTCCCCACTACCGATGTCAGGCTTACCGGTCTATAATTCCCCGCTTTTTCTCTACCACCTTTTTTTAATAGTGGGGTAACATTAGCTACCCTCCAATCCATGGGTACTGTTCCAGAGTCTATCGAGTTCTGGAAAATGACCAGCAATGCATCTACTATTTCTAGGGCCACTTCCTTAAGTACCCTGGGATGTAGATGATCAGGCCCTGGGGATTTATCAGCCTTCAGTCCCATCAATTCTCCTAACACCATTTCCCTACAAATACTGATTTCTTTCAGTTCCACACTTTCATGAAACCCTATGTTCCCGGCATCTCTGGGAGGTTACTTGTGTCCTCCTTTGTGAAGACAGAACCAAAGTATGAATTTAGTTGGTCTGCCATTTCTTTGTTTCTCATTATAAATTCCCCTGATTCTGACTGCAAGGGACATACGCTTGACTTCACCAATCTTTTTCCCTTCACATATCTATAAAAGCTTTTACAGTCAGTTTTTATGTTCCCTGCAAGCTTACTCTCATATCCTATTTTCCCCTTCTTAATGAATCCCTTTGTCCTCCTTTGTTGAATCCTAAACTGCTCCCAATCCTCAGGATTATTGCTTTTTCTGGCCAATTTATAAGTCGTCTCCTTGGATTTTATGCTATCCCTAATTTCCCTTGTTAGCCATCCATGCCCGAATGCAACAGGACGTGGATGACTTTCAGGATTGGGCTGATTAGTGGTAAGTGACATTCGCACCACAGAAGGGCCAGGCAATGACTATCTCCAAAAAGCGAGAGTGTAACAACCTCCCCTTCACATTCAATGCATTACCTTCGCTGAATCCTCCACTGTCAACATCCTGGGTTTCGCCATTTACCAGACACTTAATTGGACCAGCCACATAAATACTGTGGCAAAAAGAGTAGGTCAGAGGTAAGTGTTCTGCGGCGAGTGTCTCAGCTCCTGACTCCCCAAAGCCTTTCCACCAAATACAAGGCACAAGTAAATATGTGATGGGTGAGTGAAATTCCAACAATACTCAAGACGCTAGACACCATCCAGGATAAAGCAGCCCGCTTGATTGGCATCCCATCCCCCAGCTTAAACATTCACTCCCTCCATCGTCGCTAGATCAAAATCCTGGAATGTCCTACCTAACAGCACTGTAGGACTACCATCACCACACAGACTGCAGCGTTTCAAGAAGGCGGCTCACTACCACCTTCTCAGGGGCAACTAGGTATGAGCAATAAATGCTAGCATTGCTAGCGTCACCCACATTCCAAGAACGATTTAAAAAATCCAAGTTTACTGACGGTACTCACCTAGCTGGGACAGTAAGCTCTGAGGGGAAGACAAAGAGTTTGCAAAGGGATATGGGTAGCTTAAGTGAGTATGCAGTAAAGTGACAGATGGAGATTAATGTTGGGAAATACGAGGTTATTCACTTTGGTAAACATAGAAACACAGAAGATAGGAGCAGGAGTAGGCCATTCGGCCCCTCTAGCCTGCTCCGCCACTCAATGAGGTCATGGCTGATCAACCAATTTCAGAACATTGTCCCTGCCTTCTCCCCATATCACTTGATCCCTTTAGCCTTAAGAAATATATCCAACTCCTTCTAGAATATATTTAATGAATTTGCCTCCACTGCCTTTTGTGGTGGAGAATTCCACAGGTTCACCACCCTCTGGGTGAAGAAATTCCTCCTCATCTCTGTCCTAAATGGCTTACTCCTTATCCTTAGACTATGACCCCTCGTTCTGGACACCCCGGCCATCGCAAACATCCTTCCTCCATCTAGTCTGTCCAGTCCTGTTAGAATTTTATAAGTTTCAATGCAATCCCCTTTCATTCTTCTAAACTCCAGCGAGTATAAGCCTACACCGACCAAATTCACTTTGGTAGATAGATTAGAAAAAATATTTGGTAAATGGTGAGAAACATTTAAGTATTGATGTTCTGAGAGACTTGGGTGTCCCCGTGCAAGAAACACAGAAATATTGAGTATTGTGTGCAGTTTTGGTCGACTTATCTGAGGAAGGATGTTCTTGCCATGAGAGGAGTTCAGCGAAGATTCACCAGGCTTATACCTGGGATGGCAGGAATGATGTATGAGGAGAGATTGGGTCGATTGGGCTTATACTCACTGGAGTTTAGAAGAATGAGAGGGGATCTCATTGAAACTTGTAAAATTCTGACAGGACTGGACAGACTAGATGCAGGAAGGGTGTTGCCGATGGTCGGGAATCAAGAAGGTAAGAGGCCATGGGATCAAGGGAAATTTGGCACATTGGTTCCAAAATTGACTTAGTGGCAGGAGGCAGAGGGTTGTGGTCCAAGGTTGTTTTTGTGACTGGAATTCTGTGTCCAGTGGTGTACCGCAGGGATCGGTGCTGGATCCTTTGCTGTCTGCAGTGTACAAAATGATTGAGATATGAATGTAGGAGGTATTGATTATGTTTGGCATAAGAATAAAACAAATAAGGTGACTCAACCGTGGCTAACAAGGGAAATTAGGGATAGCATAAGATCCAAGGAGACGACATATAAATTGGCCAGAAAAAGCAATAATCCTGAGGATTGGGAGCAGTTTAGGATTCAACAAAGGAGGACAAATGGATTCATTAAGAAGGGGAAAATAGAATATGAGAGTAAGCTTTCAGGGAACATAAAAACTGACTGTAAAAGCTTTTATAGATATGTGAAGGGAAAAAGATTGGTGAAGTCAAGCGTAGGTCCCTTGCAGTCAGAATCAGGGGAATTTATAATGAGAAACAAAGAAATGGCAGACCAACTGAATTCATACATTGGTTCTGTCTTCACAAAGGAGGACAGAAATAACCTCCCAGAGATGCCGGGGAACATAGGGTTTCATGAAAGTGTGGAACTGAAAGAAATCAATATTTGTAGGGAAATGGTGTTAGGAAAATTGATGGGACTGAAGGCTGATAAATCCCCAGGGCCTGATCATCTACATCCCAGAGTACTTAAGGAAGTGGCCCTAGAAATAGTAGATGCATTGCTGGTCATCTTCCAGAACTCGATAGACTCTGGAACAGTACCCATGGATTGGAGGGTAGCTAAAGTTACCCCACTATTCAAAAAATGTGGTGGAGAAAAAGCGGGGAATTATAGACTGGTAAGCCTGACATCGGTAGTGGGGAATATGCTAGAGTCTATTATAAATGATGTAATAGTAGAGCACTTGGAAAGCAGTGACAGGATTGGACAAAGTCAACATGGAATTACAAAAGGTAAATCATGCTTGACTAATCTACTGGAATTTTTGAGGATGTAACTGGTAAAATAGATAAGGGAGCACCAGTGGATGTGGTGTATTTGGACTTTCAGAAGGCTTTCGATAAGGTCCCAGATAAGAGATTAGCGTGCAAAATTAAGGCACATGGGATTGGGGGCAAGGTATTGAATTGGATAGAGAACTGGCTGGCGGATAGAAAGCAAAGAGTTGGAATAAATGGGTCGTTTTCCGAGTGGCAGGCAGTGACTAGTGGGGTACCGCAAGGATCGGTCCTCGGACCCCAGCTGTTCACAATATATATTAATGATCTGGACGAGGGAATTGGATGTAATATCTCCAAATTTGCAGACAACACAAAGCTGGGTGGGAGGGTAAGCTGTGAGGAGGATGTCGTGAAACTCCAGTACGATTTGGACAGGTTGGGTGATTGAACAGAAATATGGCAAATGCACTATAATGTGGATAAATGTGAGGTTATCCACTTTGGTGGTAAAAACAGGAGGGCAAATTATTACTTGAATGGCAATAGATTGGGAGAAGGAGAAGTGCAAAGATACCTGGGTGTTCTTGTGCACCAGTCGCTGAAGGTAAGCATGCAGGTGCAACAGGTTGTTAAGAAGGCAAATGGTATGTTGGCCTTCGTAGCAAGATCGTTCGAGTACAGGAACAAGAATGTCTTGCTACAGTTGTACAGGGCCTTGGGGAGATCGCACCTTGAGTATTGTGTGCAGTTTTGGTCACCTTACCGGAAGAAGGACGTTCTTGCCATGGAAGGAATGCAGCGAAGATTCACCAGGCTGATATCTGGGATGGCAGGAATGGCGTATGAGGAGAGATTGTGTCGATTGGGCTTATATTCGCTAGAGTTTAGAAGATTGAGAGGGGATCTCATCAAAACATATAAAATTCTGTCTGGCCTGGACAGACTAGATGCAGGAAGGATGTTTATGATGGCCGGGGATAAGGGGTAAGCCATTTAGGACTGAAATGAGGAGGAACTTCTTCACCCAGAGAGTGGTGAACCTGTAGAATTCTCTGCCACAGAGGGCGGTGGAGGCCAGTTCATTAAATATATTCAAGAATGAGTTGGATATATTTCTTAAGGCTAAAGGGATCAAGGGATATGGGGAGAAGGCAGGGACAGGGTACTGAATTTGGATGATCAGCCATGATCTCATTGAATGGCGGAGCAGGCTCGAAGGGCCGAATGGCCTACTCCTGCTGCTATCTTCTATGTTTCTATGTTTCATTATCTGTGGAGTTGTGAATGGCGCTGAACACTGTGCAATCTTCAGCGAACATCCCCATTTCTTAACATATTTTGGAGTGAAGGTCATTGATGAAGCTGCTGAAGATGGTTGGGCCAAGGGCACTGCCCTGAGAGACTCCTGCAGCGATGTCCTGGGACTGTGCTGATTGAATTTCAACCACCACAAACATTTTCCTTTGTGCTAGGTATGACTTCTGCCAGTGGAGCGTTTCCCCCCTGATTCCGATTGACTTCAGTTTTCTTTAGGCTCGTTGATGCCAGACTCGATGAAATGCTGCCTTGATGTCCGGGGCAATAATTCTCACCACACCTGTGGTACATAGCTCCTTTCTCCATGTTTGGACGAAGGCTGTAATGCGGTCGGGAGCTGAGTTGTCTTGGCGGAACCCAAACTGGGCATCAGTGAACAGGTTATTGGTGAGTTAGTGCCGCTTGATAGCACTGTCGAGGACACCTTCCATCACTTTGCTGATGATTGAGAGTAGACTGATGGGGCGGTAATTGGCCGGTTTGGATTTGTCCTTCTTTTTGTCGACAGGATATACCCAGGCAGTTTTGCACATTGTTGGATAGATGCTAGTGTTGCAGCTGTACTGGAACAGCTTGTCTTGAGGCGTGGCTATTTCTGGAGCACAATTCTTCAGCACGATAGCCACGATGTTGTCGGAGTATCCAGTGCGCTCAGCTGTTTCTTGATATCACATGCAGTGAATCCAATTGGTTGAAGACTGGCTTCTGTGACGGTGGGGAGCTCGGGAGTAGGCCGATATGGATCAGCCACTCGGCACTTTTGGCTGATACATGACATTTGATCCCTTCATCTATATCATTAATATAGATTGTAAATAGCAGATTCCCCAGCAGTGATCCTTGTGGCACGCCACTAGTTAGAGCCTGCCAAACTGAAACAGGCCCGATTATCCCAACTCTATGTTTTCTCTCCGTCAACCAATCCCCTCTCCGTGTTACTACATTATACCCAGCTCCTTTGGTCACTACCTTAACTTGTTTAGTTCAAACGGCTTGAAGATTCCGCTAAATGGACATCCAGTGAAATAAAAGCCTGTTCAGAGATGGTACATTGATTTTGACAGCAGGATTTTCAGAAATTAATTTTTAATCTTAGTTTTTTTCCATTTGATATAATTCTTTAAGTTACATTTGAACAAAACTGAAACCGACGTCAATTTCGAGATAATTCTATGCATTCTGTACCAACTGTCAACTTGCTTAAAATAGACCGGTTTTGTTAGGTGAAATGGATCAATAGTGACTTTGCTGAGCTGGTTTTGCTGCCATGTTCACTACATGGAAACCAGTGAGGCGTTTATATAAATAAACACAGAAATATAAGTAACCAGATTAGATAATTGCACGACAGGAACAGAATAAATATATCCCCACCAAAACAGCACAGAAATAGAGAGAGCAAAATTCAATTGCCCCAAAGTTTTCCAGCAACTATTGATTGTTGGAACATTTTTCTAAGTTATAGGAAAATAAAGTAAATATGATATCCGTGGGCAGAATGGGGGACAATTCCCTATGGTCATCGTGTATAATACATGGCATAAGTGTCTGTGAACATTACCTGTCCTCTCTCCCTCTCTGCCCCTCTCTCCTATTCCCACCTTTTGTCCTGCCTCTAAAGAATGGGTCATTGTCTTTACCCCACAACAAGACAGCAACGTCTTACAAAAGATTTACGTCAGTCATATTTCTAGGCCTCGAACCCACTTGAAGGGTCTGCACACTGGGAGCTTTACTATAAATTGATTATTGCGAATTCAATGATCTGTGAGTGTTTCATGGGACAGTGTAGAGCAGCTTTACTCTGTATTTAACCCGTGCTGTACCTGTCCTGGGAGTGTTTGATGGGACAGTGTAGAGGGAGCTTTACTCTGTATCTAACCAGTGCTGTACCTGTCCTGGGAGTGTTTGATGGGGCAGTGTAGAGGGAGCATCACTCCATATCTAACGCATGCTGTACCTGCCCTGGGAGTGTTTGATGGGGCAGTGTAGAGGGAGCTTTACTCTGTATCTAACCCGTGTTGTACCTGCCCTGGGAGTGTTTGATGGGACAGTGTAGAGGGAGCTTTACTCTGTATCTAACCCGTGCTGTACCTGCCCTGGGAGTGTTTGATGGGACAGTGTAGAGGGAGCTTTACTCTGTATCTAACCCGTGCTGTACCTGCCCTGGGAGTGTTTGATGGGACAGTGTAGAAGGAGTTTTACTCTCTATCTAACCCATGCAGTACCTGCCCTGGAAGTGATTGATGGGACAGTGCAGAGCGAGCTTAAGTCTTTATCAAACCCGTATTGTTTATGACCTGGGAGTGATTAATGAGCTTATTTTGAGGGAGCTTTTCTCTCTATATAACCCGTGCTGTACCTACCCGGGTGAGGGAGATGGCTCCTCTGGGGCGTGCAGCCACAGCCAAGTCCACAGCACCATGGAAGGCTCAGCTGCATAGGCGGGGGTGAAGAGGAGAGGGAGAGCAATAGTGATAGGGGATATTATAGTTCTGGGAACAGACAGGCGTTTCTGCATCCGCTGATGTAACTCCAAGATGGTATATTGCCTCCCTGGTTCCAGGGTCAAGGATGTCACTGAACGGCTCCAGGGCTGTCTGAGGGGGGAGGGTGAACAGCCAGATGTCGTGGGCCATATCGATAGGAAGAGGGATGATGTCCTCTAAGCAGAGTTTAGGTAGCTAGGAAATATTAAAAAAGCAGGGCCTCAAAGGTACTAATCTCCATATTAGGTGTGCTGCCGGAGGACAGGGGAACTGCTAATGTGTTACAATTGTTTAAAGAGGGAGAAAAGCAAAGACCGAGTAATTACAGGCCCGTCAGCCTAATCTCAGTGGTTGGGAAAATTGTTAGAAATAATTCTGAAGGACAGGATAAATCTTCATTTAGAAAGATACGGATTAATGAATGATAGTAAACACGGATTTGTTAAGGGAAGGTCTTGTCTGACAAATTTGGTTGAATTTTTTGAGGAGGTAACACGCAGGGCAGATGAGGGTCGTGCGTTTGATGTAGCGCATATGGAATTTAGCAATGCTTTGATTACCGTTCCACATGGCGGACTGGTCACGAATTTAAAAGCACCGGGATCCAGGGAAAAGTGTCAAGTTGGATTCAAAACTGGCTCGGAGACACCAAGCAGCGGCTAATGGTTGATGGGTGTTTTTGTGACTAGAAGGCTGTTTCTAGTGTGTTTCCGCAGGGCTCAGTACTAGGTCACTTGCTTTTTGGTGGTATATATCAATGATCTAGACTGGAATATTGGGGGTATGAATAAAATTTTTGCAGATGTTACTAAAATCGGCTGTGTGGTTGATACTGATGAAGGAAGCTGCAGACTGCAGAAAAATATCAATAAATTGGTCAGGTGGGCAGAACAGTGGCCCATGGAATTCAACCCGTAGAAGTGTGAGGTAATGCATTTGAGGAAGGCTAACAAGGAAAGGGAATACACATTAAATGGTCAGAGACTGAGTCGTGTAGAGGAACAAAGGGACCTTGGAGTGCATGTCCACAGATCCCTGAAGGCAGCCGGCCAGCTAGATAAGGTGGTTAAAAAGGCATATGGAATGCTTGATTTTATTAGCCGTGGCATAGAATAAAAGAGCGGGGGGGTTATGCTTCAACTGTATAAAACACTAGTTAGGCTTCAGCTAGAGTACTGCGTGCAGTTCTGGTCACCACATTACAGGAAAGATGTGATTGCACTAGAGAGGTTACAGAGGAGATTTACAAGGATGTTGCCGGGAGTAGAGAATCTTAGCTCTGAGGAAAGACTGGATAGGCTGGGTCTGTTTTCCGTGGAACAGATGAGGCTGAGGGGAGACCTTATTATGTTTTAAAACATTCTGAGGAGCACAGGGAAAGTGAATAGAAAGGACCTATTTCCCTTAGCAGTGGGATCAAAAACCAGGTTGCACAGGTTTAAAGTAATTGGCGGAAGGTTTAGAGGGGTTTTCAGGGGAAATTTCTTCACCCAGAGGGTTGTGTGGTTCTGGAACACACTGCCTGAAAGGGTGGTAGAGGTAGAAACCCTAACCAGATTTAAACAGTATCTGGATGTGCACTTGGAATGTGGTAACCTGCAGGGCTACCTCCAACACCTGGGAAGTGGGATTAGGGTGGATAGCTATTTCTTGGCCGGCACGGACACGATGGGCAGAAATGGCCTCCTTCCGTTCTGTAACTTTCTATGATTCTATGTATCTAACCCGTGTTGGTCCTACCCTGGGAGTGCTTCATGTAATAGTGTAGATGAAACATTACTCTCTATCAGAACAGTTGCCAATGGAATTCAATCCGGAGAAGTATAGAGGGATCGTTACTCTGGGATGGATTGATGGGACAGTGTAGACAGGATCTAGCTCTAGGCTTAAGTAATGCTGTACCTGCTCTGGGAGTGTCGGATGGGACAGTGTAGAGTGAGTTTTATCTGCATAAATCGTATGCGAAAGCTGCACTTTGAGTGTTTGAAGGGAATGTATAAAGGGAATTTTACCTTGTATCTAGTCCCTGTTATCCCTACCTTGGGAGTGTTTGATGGTACAGTGTAGAGGGAAATTTGCTCTATATCTAACCCGTGTTGTACCTGCCCTGGGTGTTTTTGATGAGTCAGTGTAGAGCGAGGTTTACTCTGTATCTAACCCGTGTTGCACCGGAACTGGGAATATTTGATGGGACAGTGTAGAGGGAGGTTTACTATGTATTTAACCCATGCTGTACCTGCACTTGGAGTGTTTTATGGGACAGTTTAAAGTGATGTTTTCTCTATCTAGCCCGTGCTTTACCTGCCCTGGGAGTGTTTGATGGGACAGTGTAGAGGGAGCTTTACTCTGTATCTAAACCGTGTTGTACCTGCCCTGGGAGTGTTTGATGGTACAGTGTAGAGGGAGCTTTACTGTGTATCTAACCCGTGCTGTACCTGCCCTGGGAGTGTTTGATGCGACAGTGTAGAGGGAGTTTTACTCTGTATCTTACTCGTGTTGTACTTGCCCTGGGAGTGTTTGATGGTATAGTGTTGAGGGAGCTTTACTCTGTGTCTAACCCGTGCTGTACCTGCCCTGGGAGTGTTTGAGGGTACAGTGTAGAGGGTTCTTTATTCTTTATCTTACCCATGCTGTACCTACCCTGGTATTGTTTGATGGGACAGTGTAGAGGAAGCTTTATTCTATATCTATCCCGTGCTGTACCTGCCCTGGGACTGTTTGATTGTACAGTGAAGAGGGAGCTTTACTCTGTGTCTAACCTGTGCTGTACCTGCCCTGGGTTTGTTTGATGGGACAGTGTAGAGGAAGCTTTACTCTGTATCTAACCCGTGCTGTACCTGCCCTCGGAATGTTTGATGCAATAGCTTATAGTGAGCTTTACTCTGTATCTTACCCGCGATGTACCTGCCATGGGAGTGTTTGTTGAGACAGTGTAGAGTGTGCTTTTCGCTGCATCCAACCCGTGCTATACCTGCCCTGGGAGTCTTTGATGGGAGTGTGTAGAGGGAGTTCTCATCTTTATCAAACCCGTGCTGTCCCTGAACTGGGACATTGGACGGGGCAGTATAGAGGGATCATTAATCTGATGCAGACCTGGGCTGTAACTAACCTGGGAGTGTTCGATGAAGCAGTTAGGGGGTATTCTACTGTTCCAACAATTATGTCCCGAATTCCTCCAACACCATATCTTGATATGCCCCGTCCCACCGCCAGAACAGACCCAGTGGCTCAGTGTTATACAGTTAGGAATGAGTGGCCCTGGGACTCCTAATCATTGACGCTGAATGCCATGAAGTCTCATGGCATCAGGTCAAGCATGGGCAAGGAAACTTCCTGCTGATTATCCCCTACTGCCCTCCTTCAACTGATGAATCAATACCACTCCATGTTGAACACCACTTGGAAGAAGCACTGGGAGTAGCAAGGGCACATAATTTACTCTGGGTGGGGGACTTCAATCTCAACCTGCAAGAGTTGCTCAGTGACACCACTACTGGCCGAGCTGGCCGAGTCCTGAAGGATATAGCTGCCTGTCTGTGCCTGCGACAAGTGGCGAGAAAACCAACACGAGGGAAAAAAGATATTTGAACACGTCTTGACCAATCTCCCTGTTGCAGATGCATCTGTCCATGAAAATATTGGTAGCAGTGACCACTGCACAGTCATTGTGGAGACAAAGTCCCGCCTTCACACTCAGGACACTCTCCATCGTGTTGTGTGGCACTACCACCGTGCTAAATAAGATAGATTCAAAAAAGATCTAGGAGCTCAAAACTGGGCATCGAAGAGGCGCTGTGGGCCATATACAGCAGCAGAATTTTATTCCACGACAATTTGTAACCACATGGCCCGGCATATCCCTCACTCTACCGTTACCACCAAGCCAGGGGACCAAACCTGGTAGATTAAGGGTTGTAGAAGAGCATGCCAGGAGCAGCACCAGGCATAGCTAATAATGAGGTGCTAACCTGGTGAGGCTGCAGCACAGGACTACATGCATGCTGAAATGTGGAAGTAGCATGGTATAAACAGGGCTAAGCGATTCAAAAATCAACGGATCTGATCAAAGCTCTGCAGTCCTGCCACATCCAATCGTGAATGCTGGTGGACGATTAAAGAACTAACGGGAGGAGGAGGCTCCATGAATTCCTCCATCCACAGTGATGGTGGAGCCCAGCCCTTGAGTGCAACAGAGAAGGCTGAAGCATTTGCAACCAACTTCAGCCAGAAGTGCCGAGTGGATGATTCATATCGGCTGACTGCTGAGGTCCCTACCATCACAGCAGCCACTCTTCAGCCAATCCTGTGCACTCCATGTGATAGCAGCCAATCCTGTGCACTCCATGTGATATCAGCCAATCCTGTGCATTCCATGTGATATCAGCCAATCCTGTGCACTCCATGTGATATCAGCCAATCCTGTGCACTCCATGTGATATCAGCCAATCCTGTGCACTCCATGTGATATCAGCCAATCCTGTGCACTCCATGTGACATCAGCCAATCCTGTGCACTCCATGTGATATCAGCCAATCCTATGCACTCCATGTGATATCAGCCAATCCTGTGCACTCCATGTGACATCAGCCAATCCTGTGCACTCCATGTGACATCAGCCAATCCTGTGCACTCCATGTGATATCAGCCAATCCTGTGCACTCCATGTGACATCAGCCAATCCTGTGCACTCCAAGTGATATCAGCCAATCCTGTGCTCTCCATGTGATATCAGCCAATCCTGTGCACTCCATGTGATATCAGCCAATCCTGTGCACTCCATGTGATATCAGCCAATCCTGTGCACTCCATGTGACATCAGCCAATCCTGTGCACTCCAAGTGATATCAGCCAATCCTGTGCACTCCATGTGATATCAGCCAATCCTGTGCACTCCATGTGACATCAGCCAATCCTGTGCACTCCATGTGACATCAGCCAATCCTGTGCACTCCATGTGATATCAGCCAATCCTGTGCACTCCATGTGACATCAGCCAATCCTGTGCACTCCATGTGACATCAGCCAATCCTGTGCACTCCATGTGACATCAGCCAATCCTGTGCACTCCATGTGATATCAGCCAATCCTGTGCACTCCATGTGACATCAGCCAATCCTGTGCACTCCATGTGATATCAGCCAATCCTGTGCTCTCCATGTGATATCAGCCAATCCTGTGCACTCCATGAGATATCAGCCAATCCTGTGCACTCCATGTGATATCAGCCAATCCTGTGCACTCCATGTGATATCAGCCAATCCTGTGCACTCCATGTGATATCAAGAAATGCTTGAGCGCACTGGATAGAAAAAGACTATTTGTTCCGACAACATCCCGGCTATCCTGCAGGAGACGTGTGCTACAGAACTAGCCACGTTTCTAGCCAAGCTGTCCCAGTACAGCTACAACACTGGCATTTATCTGACGATGTGGAAAACTGCCCAGGTATGTCCTGTCAACAAAATGCAGGACAAATCCAACCCGACCAATTATCGTCCCATCAGTCTAATCTCAATCATCAGCAAAATGATGGAAGATGTCATCGACAATGCTATCAAGCGGCACTTCCTCACCAATAACCTGCGCACTGATGCCCAGTTTGGGTCCCGCCAACACCACACGGCTCGCGACCTCATTACAGACTTGGTCCAAACATGGAGAATGCAGCTGAATTCCAGAGGTGAGATGAAAGTGACTGCCCTTGACATCAAGGCAGCATTTGACCGAGTGTGGCATCAACGAGCCCTAGTAAAACTGAAGTCAATGGAAATCGGGAGGAAAATGCTCCATTGGCTGGAGTCATACCTAGCACAAAGCAAGATGGTTATGGTGCTTGAAAGTCAATCATCAAAGACCCAGGACATCGCTGCAGGAGCTCTTCAATGCTGTGTCCTAGGCCCAAACATCTTCAACTACTTCATCAATGACATTCCCTCCAGTATAAGCTCAGAAAAGGGAATGTTCGCAGAAGACGGCACAGAGTTCAGTGCCATTCACAACTCCTTAGATAATGATGCAGTCCAAGCCTATATCTAACCCATGCTGTAACTGCCCTGGGAGTGTTTGATGGGACAGTGTAGAGGGAGCTTTACTCTGTATCTAACCGGTGCTGTACTTGCCCTTGGAGTGATTGATGGGAAAGTGTAGACGGAGATTTACTCTGTATCTAATCCGTGTTGCACCTGCCCTGAGGGTTTTCGATAGGATATTGCTGATGGAGCTTTATTTTGTATCTAACCCGTGCTATAACTGCACGGGGAGTGTTTCTTGGGACATTGCAGAGGGAGCTTTACTCCGTATCTATCTCGTGCTGTACCTGACCTGGGAGTGATTGATAGCACAGTGTAGAACAAATTTCACTCTGAAAGAAGCCCATGTTGTAGCGGCCCTGGGTTTGTTGGATGGGAGAGTGTAGACTGAGCTTTACTCTGTATATAACACATGCTGTACATGCCCTGGGAGTGTTTGATGGGACTCTGTAGAGGGAGCTTTTCCCTGAATCTAAACCGTGTTGTTCCTGCCTTGGTAGGGGTTGATGGGACAGTGTAGAGTGAACTTTACTCTGCATCTAACCTGTGCTGTACCTGCCCTGGGAGTGTTTGATGGGACAGTGTAGAGGGAGCTTTACTTTGTATCTAACACGTGCTGTACCTGCCCTGGGAGCGTTTGACTGGACGGTATAAAGTAAGATTTACTCTTTGTCCAGTCTGTCCTGTCCCTGTGTTGGTATTATTTGATGGTACAGTTTACAGGGAGCTTTAGTCTTTATCTAAACCGTGCTGAAGCTGCCCTGGGAGTGTTTGATGGGAAGATGTAGAGAACATAATAACATATGGAATAAGAGCATGAGTCGGCCATGCAGACCCTCGAGCCTGCTCCGCCATTCAATAAGATCATGGCTGATCATCCACCTCAACTCCACTTTCCCGCCCGATTTACATATCCCTTGATTCCCATAGAGTCCTAAAATCTATCTATTTCAGCCTTGAATATACTCAGCGACTGAGTAACTGCAACCCTCTGGGGCAGAGAATTCCAAAGATGCACAGCCCTCTGAGTGCCGAGCTTCCTGCTCATCTCAGTCTTAACTGGCATACCCCTTTTCCTGAGACTATTCCCCCTAGTTCTAGACACTCCAGCCAGGGGGAAACAACCGCTCAGCATCTACCCTGTCAATCCCCTTCAGAATCTTGTATGATTCAATGAGATCACCTGTCATTCTTCTAAACTCCAGAGAGTATAGGCCCATTCTACACAATCTCTCATCATAGGACAGCCCTCTCATCCCAGGAATCACTCTAGTCAATATGTGTTGCACCCCCTCGAAAGCAAGTATATCCTTCATTAGATAAGGACATCAAAACTGTGCAACGTACTCCAGGTGTGGTCACACCAAGACTCGGTATATTTGTAACAATTCGTCCTTAGTCCTTAGTCTTATACTCCCTCCCCCTTGCAATAAAGTCCAACATGTTAATTGCCGTCCTTATTGCCTGCAGAACCTGAATGCTTGCTGTTTGTGTCTCTTGCACGGGGACACCCTAACAACATTTAAAAGTTTCTCACCATTTCAAAAATATTCTGTTTTTCTATTCTACCTACCAATTTGAATATCCTCACCTTTTCCTTCATTATACTCCATCTGTCACATTACTGCCCATTCACTTAGTCTATCTATATCCCTTTGCAGACCCTCTGTGTTATCCTCATAGCTTACTGTCCCACCTAGCTTTGTATCTTCAGCAACTTGGACACATTACACTCGGTCACTTCATCTATTTCATTAATATAGATTGTAAATAGCTGGGGCCCCAACACAGATCCTTGCGGCTCCCCACTAGTTACAGCCTGCCGACCTGAAAAAGACCCGTTTATCCCTAGTCTCTGTTGCCTGTCGGTTAACCAATTATATGTCCATGCTAGTATATTATCCCCAAATCCTCAGGCAACTATCTTAAGGTGTTTAGTTTCAATCGCTTAAAACATCCGCTAAATGAGCATAGAGTGAAATATCAGCCTGTTGAGAGAGGCCCCATTGATTCTGAAAGCAGAATTTTAGGAATTGAATTTTTAATTTTAATGTTTTTGTTTTTGATATAAATCACATCTGTTCTAATTGAACAAAGCATAAACAGATGGCAATGTTCGATATATTTCTATTCATTCTGTACCAACAGTCAATATTCTTAAAATAAATCCTTGTCAGTTGAATCTCATCAATAAGCGACTTTGTTTACCTGCTTTTGCTGCCATATTCACTTCATGGAAACCAGTGTGGCGTTTATGTAAATAAACATAGAAATAGAAGTCCCAGATTAGAGCATTGAGTGACAGAAACACAACACATGTTTCCCCACCAACACAGCACAGAAATAGAGAGAGCCAAATGCAAATGCCCCAACGGATTCCAGCAGCCATTGATTGTAGGAACATTTCTCTAAGTTAAAGGAGAATAAAGTAAAGTTGGTATCCAAGGACAGAATGGGGAGACATTCGCTCTAGTCACCATATATAGCGACATGGCCAAATGTGTTTGTGAATATTTCCTGTCTCCACTCCCTCTCGGCCTCGCTCTCCTATTCCCACCTTATGTCTTGCCTCTAAAGAAGGGGTCATTGTCTTTTCCCCACAATGCACGGCAACATCTTACAAAAGATTTACCTCAAACATATTTCTAGCCCTCACAACAAATGGATGGCAATGCGCAAAGGGAGATTTTGTGTAAATTTAGTCTTGCAAATTCAATGATCTGGGAATGATTGATAGGACAGTGTAGAGGGATCTTTACTCTGTATCTAACTCCGTGCTGTACCTGCCCTGGGAATGGTTGACGGGAGAGTGTAGAGGAATTTTTACTCTTTATCTAACCCGTGCTGTACCTGCCCTGGGAATTATTGATGGGACAGTGTAGAGCGATCTTTACTCTGTATCTAACTCCGTGCTGTACCTGCCCTGGGAATGATTGATGGGAGACTTTAGAGGGAGCTTTACTCTGTATCTAACTCCCTGCTGTAATGCCCTGGGAATGATTGATGGGAGAGTGTAGAGGGAGATTTACTCGGTACCCAACACGTGCTGTACCTCCACTGGGAGTGTTCGATTGGACATTGTCGAGGGAGATTTACTCGAGTACTAACCCGTGCAATTCCGACTTTGAGAGTGTTCGGACAGTGCAGAGGGAGGTTTAACATTTATCTAGTCCGTGCTGTACCTTCTCTGGGAGTGTTTGATTGAGCAATTTAATGGGAGATTGTCTCTGTATCTGACCTGTGCTGTACCTTTCCTTGGAGTGTTTGATGGGACAGTGTAACGGGAGATTTCTCTGTATCCAACATTTGCTTTACCTGCCCTGGGCGAGTTTGATGTGACAGTGTAAAGGTAGCTTTACTCTATAAATAAACCGTGTTATACCTGCCCTAGGAGTGTTTGATTGGGAAGTGTAGAGGGGGTTTATTCTTTACCTAAACCGAATTGTACCTGCCCTGGGAGTTATTGATGGGACAGTGTAGAGGGAGCTTTAATCTGTATCTAACACATGCTTTACCTGCCCTGGAGTGTTTGAAGGGTCGGTACAATCACAGAAATCACAGAAACCCCACAGTGCAGATAGAGGCCATTTCGGCCCATCGAGCCTGCACCGACACATATCTCACCCGATCCCCGTAACCCCTACACCAACATATATCCCACCCTATCCCCGTAACTCCACGTATTTAATCCCCCTAACACTAAGGGTCAATTTATCATAGCCAATCAACCTAACCCGCACATCTTTGGACTGTGGGAGGAAACCGGAGCACCCGGAGGAAACCCACGCAAACACGGGGAGAATGTGCAAACTCCACACAGGTGTGGTTTATCCTGTATCTATTCCGTGCGTTCCCTGCATTGTGAGTGTTTGATGGTACAGTGTAGAGGGAGCTTTAATCTATATCTTAACAGTGTTCTGCCTGCTCTGGGAGTGCTTGATGGGACAGTGTATAGGGAGTTTTAGTCTTTCTCTGAACCATGCTGCACCTGCCCTGGGAGTGTTTAAAGCCACAGAATAAAAATAATTTACTCTATATTTAACCAGAGCTGTACCTGCACTGGGTGTGCAGATGGCACAGAATAGAGGGGGATTACATTATATCACTTCCCTGCTCTCCTAGACCTGGGAGTGCTTGCAGCGAAAGTGCAGAGTGAGCTTCACAATTTATCTAATCAGTCTGTACCGGCCCAGGGAATGTATGAAGTGATAGTGTAGAGGGTGCTTTACTCGGTATCTAACCAGAGTTGTACCTGACTTGGGAGTGTTTGATGGGAAAGTGTAGAGCGAAATTTTCTTTCTCTAACATGTTTTTTTCCTAACCTGGGAGTGAAAGATGTGACAGTTTAGAGGGAATTATACTCTACGGCTAACTCCTGCTGTACCATTCCTGAAATTTTGGATGGGACTGTGCAGAGGAAGCATTACTCTATGTAAAAGGCATGCTGTACCTGCCCTGGGAGTGCTGTTCGGGACAGTGTAAAGGTAAATTTACTCTGTATCTAGACCGTGCTGTCCGTGCTGTCCCTGCCTTGGGAGTGTTTGATTGGACAGTGTAGAGGAGGCTTTACTCTGTACCTAACCCGTGCTGTACCTGCCTTGGGAGTGTTTGATTGGACAGTGTAGAGGGAGCTTTACTCCGTATCCAACACGTGCTGTAACTGCCCTGGGAGTGTTTGATGTGACAGTGTAGAGGGAGCTTTACTGTGTATCTAACCCATGCTGTACCTGCCCTGGGAGTGTTTGATGGGACAGTGTAGAGGGAGCTTTACTCTGTATCTAACCCGTGCTGTACCTGCCCTGGGAGTGTTTGATGGGACAGTGTAGGGGGAGCTTTACTCTGTATCTAACCCGTGCTGTACCTGCCCTGGGAGTGTTTGGTGGGACAGTGTAGAGGGAGATTTACTCCGTATCCAACACGTGCTGTAACTGCCCTGGGAGTGTTTGATGTGACAGTGTAGAGGGAGCTTTACTCTGTATCTAACCCATGCTGTACCTGCTCTGGGAGTGTTTGATGGGACAGTGTAGAGGGAGCTTTACTCTGTATCTAACCCGTGCTGTACCTGCCCTGGGAGTGTTTGATGGGACAGTGTAGGGGGAGCTTTACTCTGTATCTAACCCGTGCTGTACCTGCCCTGGGAGTGTTTGGTGGGACAGTGTAGAGGGAGATTTACTCCATATCCAACACGTGCTGTAACTGCCCTGGGAGTGTTTGATGTGACAGTGTAGAGGGAGCTTTACTCTGTATCTAACCCATGCTGTACCTGCTCTGGGAGTGTTTGATGGGACAGTGTAGAGGGAGCTTTACTCTGTATCTAACCCGTGCTGTACCTGCCCTGGGATTGTTTGATGGCATAGTGTAAAGGGAGCTTTACACTGTATATAACCCGTGCTGTTGCTGACCTGGGAGGGATGATGTGACAGCCTAGACATGTTTTTAGTCAGGGCCTAATACCTGCTGTACCTGCCCTGTGAGTGTTTCATGGGGCAGTGCAGAGGGAGCTTCACTCTGTATCTAACCCGTGCTGTACCTGCCCTGGGAGTGTTTGATGGGACAGTGTAGAGGGAACTTCACTTTGTATCTAACCCGTTCCGTCCCTGCCCTGTGCGTCTTTCATAAGACAATATAGAGGGAGCTTTACTCTGTATCTAACACGTGCTATAACTGCCCGGGGAGTGTTTGATGTGACAGTGTAGAGGGAGTTTTACTCTGTATCTAACCCGTGCTGTACCTGCCCTGGGAGTGTTTGATGGGACAGTGTAGAGGGAGCTTTACTCTGTATCTAACCCGTGCTGTACCTGCCCTCGGAGTGTTTGATGGGACAGTGTAGAGGGAGCTTTGCTCTGTATCTAACCCGTGCTGTACCAGCCCTGGGAGTGTTTGATGGGACATTGTAGAGGGAGCTTTACTCTGTATCTAACCCGTGCTGTCCCTCCCTTGGGAGTGCTTGATGGGACAGTGTAGAGGATGCTTTACTCTGTGTCTAACCCGTGTTGCACTTGCCCTGGGAGTGTAAGATGGGATAGTGTAGAGGGAGCTTTATTATCTATCTAATCCGTGCTGTACCTGCCCTGGGATTGGTTGACGGCACAGAGAAAAGGGAGGATTAGACTCTATGTAACCCATGCTGGACAAGCTCTGGGAGTGTTTGATGGGAAAGTGCAGAGGGAACCTTAGTCTCTGTCTATACCATGCTGTACCTTCCCTGGGAGCGTTTGATGGGACAGTGCAAAGGGAGCTGTATTCTGTATCTAACACGTGATGTACAAGACCTTTGAACTTTAGATGGCATATTGTAGAAGGAGATATACTGTGTATGTAACCCATGCTGTACCTCCTCTGGGAGTGTTTGATGGCATAGTGTAAAGGGAGCTTTACACTGTATATAACCCGTGCTGTTGCTGACCTGGGAGGGATGATGTGACAGCCTAGACGTGTTTTTAGTCAGGGCCTAATACCTGCTGTACCTGCCCTGTGAGTGTTTCATGGGGCAGTGCAGAGGGAGCTTCACTCTGTATCTAACCCGTGCTGTACCTGCCCTGGGAGTGTTTAATGGGACAGTGCAGAGGGAACTTCACTCTGTATCTAACCCATTCCGTCCCTGCCCTGTGCGTGTTTCATAAGACAATATAGAGGGAGCTTTACTCTGTATCTAACACGTGCTATAACTGCCCGGGGAGTGTTTGATGTGACAGTGTAGAGGGAGTTTTACTCTATATCTAACCCGTGCTGTACCTGCCCTGGGAGTGTTTCATGGGACAGTGCAGAGGGAGCTTTACTCTGTATCTAATCCGTACTTTCCCAGCCCTGCGAGTTTTTCATGGGACAGTGCAGAGGGAGCTTTACTCTGTATCTAACCCGTGCTGTCCCTGCCCTGTGCATGTTTCATAAGACAATGTAGACGGAGCTTTACTCTGTATCTAACACGTGCGGTGCCTGCCCTGTGAGTGTTTGATGGGACGGTATTGAGGGAGATTCGCTTTGTATCTAACTCGTGCTGTACCTTCTCTGGGAGTGTTTGATTGAGCAATATAAAGGGAGATTTTCTCTGTGTCTAACCCGTGCTGTACCTGCCCTGGGAGTGTTTGATGGGACAGTAAGGGGGAGCTTTACTCTATATCTAACCCGTGCTGTACCTGCCCTTGGAGTGTTTGATGGGACAGTGTAGAGGGAGCTTTACTCTGTATCTAACCCGTGCTGTAACTGCCCTGGCAGTGTTTGATGGGACCATGTAGAGGGAGCTCTACAGAGTGTAGTTGGAGATTTACTCTGTATCTAGTTCCATGCTGTCCCTGCTGTGGAAGTATTTGATCCGACAGTGTAAAGGGAGCTTTAATATTTATCTAACTCGTGTTGTACATTCCCTGATAGTGATTGATGGGAATCTGCAGGTGGAACTTTACCCTGTATCTAAAACGTGCTGTACCAGCCCTGGGAGTGTTTGATGTGAAAGTGTAGAGGGTGGTTTAGTCTTTAACTAACCCGTGCAGTATCTGCCTTGGGAGTCTTTGATGGCACATTGTAGAGGGGAATTTACACTGTATCTGGTCCGAATACTCCCTGCCCTGAGAAATTCTGATGGGATAATTTGGACCGAACTTTACTCAGTATCTAACTTTTGCTGTATCTGCCCTTGGAATGTTTGCTGGGAAAGTTTGGAGGTAGCTTTACGATGTATCTAACTAGTGCTGTACCTTCAGTGGGAGTGTTTGATGGGACAGTGTAGAGGGAGCTATACTTTGTATTTACCCCGTGCTGTACCTGCACTATGAGTGAAAGATCGGGCAGTGTAGAGGGACTTCACTGTTTATCTAACACGTGCTGTACCTGCCCTGGGAGTGTTTGATGGGACAGTGTAGAGGGAGCTTTACTCTGTATCTAACATGTGCTGTACCTGCCCTGGGAGTGCTTGATGGGACAGTGTAGAGGGAGCTTTACACTGTATCAAACCCGTGCTGTATCTGCCCTGGGAGTGTTTGATGGGATAGTGTAGAGGGAACTTTACACTGTATCTAACCTGTGCTGTACCTACCCTGGGAGTGTTTGCCGGGAAAGTGTAGAGGGAGATTTACTCTGCAAAAAACGCATGCTGTACCTGCCCTGGGAGTGCTTGAAGGGCTCAGTTTAAAGGGAGGTTTACCCTGTATCTACTGCATGCGGTCCCTGCCTTGGGAATTTTAGATGCTATAGTCTAGAGGGAGCTTTACTCTGTATCTAACCTCTTTTGTACCTGCCCTGGGAGTGCTTGAAGGGACAGTATAGAGAGAGCATTAGTCTCTATCTAACCTGTGCTGTACCGGCTCTGGGAGTGTTTGATGGCACCGTCTAAAGGTAACTTTGCTCTTTATCTAACCCGTGTTGTCCCTGCCTGGGAGTGTTTGATGTCACAGTCTTGAGGGAGATTTACTCTGTATCTAACCTGTGTTGCATCTGCCCTCGGAGCGTTTGATGCCATAGTATAAACGGAGCTATACTCTCTATTTTACCCATGATGTACCAGGCCTGGGAGTCTTTAAGAACATAAGAACATAAGAAATAGGAGCAAGATTAGGCCAATCGGCCCCTCGAGCCTGCTCCGCCATTCAATAAGATCATGGCTGATCTGATCCTAACCGCCAATCCACTATCACAGAACCATCTCCTGAATCTAACAAAATTAGACACATGAAATAGGAGCAGGTTCAGGCTACATGGCCCCTGGGCACGCTCCGCTATCCACAGGGCCATGACGGATCCGAACCTAGACTCATGTCCAAATTCCTGCCCGCTCCCTGTAACCCTTAATTCCCTTTACTTCTAGGAAACTCCCTATTTCTGTTTTAAATTTATGTAATGATGTAGCTTCTACAGCTTTTTGTGGCAGCATATTCCATGGACCTACCACACTCTGAGTGAAGTAGTTCCTCCTCATCTCAGTTTTGAAAGAGCAGCCCCTTATTCTAAGACTATGCCCCCTAATTCTAGTTTCACCCATCATCTGGAACATCCTCCCCGCATCCACCCGATCCAACCCCTTCACAAACTTATATGTTTCAATAAGATCGCCTCTCATTCTTCTGAACTCCAATGAGTAGAGTCCCAATCTACTCAACCTCTCCTCATATGTCCATCCCCTCATCCCCGGGCTTAACCGAGTGAACCTTCTTTGTACTGACTCGAGAGCAAGTATGTCTTTTCTTAAGTATGGACACCAAAACTGTATGCAGTGTTCCAGGTGCAGTCTCACCAATTCCTTGTACAACTGAAGCAATACCTCCCTACTTTTATATTCTATCTAACCCGTGCTGTACCTGCCCTGGGAGTGTTTGGTGGGACAGTGTAGAGGGAGCTTTATTCTGTATCTAACCCGTGCTGTACATGCACTGGGTGTGTTTGATAGCAAAGCTTGTAAGGGAGATTTACTACGTATCTAATCCGTGCTGTCCCTGCCCTGTAAGTGTTTGATTCTACAGTGTAGCGGGTACTTTACTCACATCTAATCAGTGTTGTACCTGCACTGGGAGATTTTAATAGCACAGGGAAAAGTGAGCTTTAATCTGTTTCAAATCCGAGCTGTACCTGCACAGGGAGCGTTTCATGCAACAGGGGAGAGGGAGATTTCATCTATATCTCGGTGGAGCTGTCCCTGCCCTGGGAGTGTTTTATGGCACATTGTAGTAGGAGCATTACTTTGTATCTACCCCATGCTGTGCCTTCACGGTGATTGTTTGATGGGATAGTTTAGTGGGAGATTTACTTTCTATCTAACCCGCGTTGTACCTGCCCTGTGAGTGTTTGATGGAAAAGTGTAGCGGGCGCTTTATTCTTTATTTAACCCGGCTGTACCTGCCCTGGGAGTCTTTGATGGGACAGTGTAGAGGGAAATTTATTCTGTATCTTACAAGTGCTGAACATGTCCTGGGAATGTTTGATGCCGAACTTAAGAGGGAGCTTTACTCTCTATCTAACCTGTGCTGTTCCTGCACTGGGAGAGTTTGATGGGACAGTGTAGTGGGAGCTTTACTTTGTATCTAAACCGCACTGTACATGCCCTGGGAGTGTTCGATTGCACAGTGTAGAGGGAGCTTTACTCTGTATCCCGTCCGTGCAGTCCCTGCCCTGGGAGTGTTTAATGGGATAGTGTAGGGAGAGGTTTACTTTGTATCTAACCCGTGATGTACTTACCCGGGGAATGTTTGATTGCCCAGTGTAGAGGAAGCTTAAGTCTGCATCAAACCCATGCTGAATCTGCCCTGGGAGTCTTTGATAGCATAGTGTAAAGGGAGATTTAATTTATACCCAGTCCGTGCTGTAGCTGACCTGGCAGAGATGATGTGACAGTTTTGCCGGATTTCTACTTGGAACTAAACCATGTTGAACTTGCCTTCGAGTGTTGGATGAAACAGTGTAGAGGGAGCATTACACTGACATAATGCATGCTGTTGCTGCACTCGGAGTATTTGCTGGCAAAGTTTAGTGGGATGTTTTGTCTTTATCTAACCCGCACTCTACCTGCCTTTTTAGTGATTGATGGCACAGTATAGAGTGAGATTTACTCTGTATCCAACCCGTGCTCTACCTGCCCTGGAAGTGTTTGATGGCATAGTATAGAGTGAGATTTACTCTGTATCCAACCCGTGCTCTACCTGCCCTGGGAGTGTATGATGGCATTATTTAGAGGGACATTTACTCTGTATTTAGACCGTGTTGTCCCTGCCCTGGGCGCTTTTGATGGGCAGTATCCAATAAGCTTTACGCTTCATCCAACCCCTGCTGTTCCTTGACCTGTGAGTGATTGAAGTGACTGACCTGGGAGTGATTCATGTACAATTGAAATGGATTTTTACTCTGGAACTAAACCATGCTGTACCTGCCCTGCGAGTGTTTAATGGGACAGTGTGGAGGACGTTTTACACTTTATCTAACCATTGCTGTACCTTCCCACGGAGAGTTTGATGGGACAGTGAAGAGGAAGATTTACTATGTATCTCGTCCGTGCAATCCCTGCCCTGGGAGTGTTTCATGGGACAGTATAGAGGGAGATTTACTCTGTATCCAACTCGTGTTGTTCCTGCTCTGGGAGTGTTTGATGGTTAGAGGGCCATTTACTTTGTATTTAGTCCATGTTGTCCCTGCCCTGGGCGGGTTTGATGGGCAGTGATCAAGAAGCTTTACACTTCATCTAACACGTGCTGCTCCTGGCCTGGGAGTGATTGATATGAGAGTTTAGACGCAATTTTACTCTGCAACTAACACCTGCTGTACCTTCCCTGGGAGTTTTGGATGGGCCTGAGCAGAGGGAACATTACTCTGTATAAACGCATGCTGTACCGGCCCTAGGAGTGTCAGAAGGGACAGTATAAAGGGAAATTTACGTTGTATCTAATTCGTGCTTTACCTGCCCTGGCTCTGTTTGATGGGAAATTGTAAAGGGAGCTTTACTCTCTGTAGCTGTAGCTGACCTGGGAGTGGGTGATGTACAATTTAAATGGATTTTTACACTGTACCTTAACCATGCTGTACCTGTCCTGCGAGTGTTTAATTGGACAGTGCCGAGGACATTCTACTCTTTATCTAATCATTGAAGAACTTTCCCACGGAGTTTTTCATGGGACAGTGTAGAGGGAGCTTTACTCTGCATCTAACACAAGCTGTACCTGCCTGGAAGAGTTTGATAGGACAATGTTGAGAGAAATTTACACTGTATCTATTCCGAGCTGACCATGACCTGGGAGTGCTGATGGGACATTGTAGAGGGAGCATTACTTTTAATCTAACTCACTCTGTACCTGAACAGGGAGTGTTTGATGGGATGTTGTCGAGAGAGCTTTTATATGTATCTAACCCGTGCTGTACTATCAATGTGTGAGTTTGATGGGACCGTGAAGATGGAGCTTTACCCATTATCTAACCCGTGCTGCACCTGCCCTAGGAGTGCTGATGGGACAATGTAGAGTTAGCTTTACTACATATCTTTCCAGTGCTGTACCTGAACGGCGAGTGTATGATGGCACTTTGTAGAGGGAGCTTTACTCTGTGTCTCGTCCATGCAGTCCCTTCTCTGGGAGTTTTTCCTGGGACAGTGCAGTTGCAGCTTTTCTTTGTATCTAACCACAGCTGTACCTGCCCTATGAATGATTGATGGGACATTGTAGAGCGAGCTTCAAATTGCACCTAACATATGCTGTACCTGCCCTAAGAATGTTGGATGGGGCATTGAAGAGCGAGCTTCACTATTTATCTAACCCGTGCTGTACCTGGACAGCGTTTGTTTGATGGGGCCGTGCAGAGTATGATGGATTCTGTATCTAATCAATGCTGTATCTACCCTGGGCTTGATTGTTGGCATTGTGTAGAGGGAGCTTTACTCTGTATCAACCCATGCTCTACCTGCCCTGGGAGTGTTTGATGCGACAGTGTAGAGGGAGCTTTAATATGCATCTAAGGCGCGCTGCACCTTTATTGGTTGTGTTACCTAGTACAGTGTAGAGCGAGTCTTACTCTGTATCTAACCTGTGTTGTACCTGCCTTGGGACTGCTTGATGGGAGAATATAGAGAGTGCTTTAGTCTCTATCTAACCCGTGCTGTACCGGCTCTGGGAGTGTTTGATGACGCAGTGTAAAGTGAACTTTACTCTTTATCTAAACCGTGTTTTCCCTGCCTGGGAGTGTATGACAGCACAGTGTGGAGGGAGATTTACTCTGTATCTAACCTGTGTTGCATCTGCCCTCAGAGTTTTTGATGCCATAGTATAAGCGGAGCTATATTCTGTATTTTACCTGTGCTGTACCTGGCCTGGGAGTTTTTGATAGCACAGTGTAGAGCGAGATTTACTCCATCTTTTCTGCGCTCTCCCTGCCCTGAGTTTTTGATGGGACAGTGTAGAGGGAGCTGCACTCTGTATCTAACCCTTGCTGTAGTTGAACTGGAAGTGATTGATGTGACAGTTTCGACGGATGTCTAATCTGGACCGAATCCATGATGTACCTGCCCTGCGAATGTTGGATGGGAGAGTACAGATCCTAGTTGCAGATTGGACTACATCACTCTCAAACTTAACGTCAAACTGAACCATATTATGTTCACTTGTCCCTAAAGGCCCCATTACCACAATATTATTGATTCGCCTTTTCTCATTACACAGTACCCAATACAGAATCGCCTGTTTCCTGATTGGTTCCTCCACATCCTGATCCAGGAAACGAGTTCACAAGCATTCCAAGAAATCGTCCAAAGAATTCTCTTTATCTAACGCAAAGAATTCTATTTACCTGACCTGGTAGTGAATAATGAAATGTTTAGACGGAATTCTACTCTGTATCTATCCCCTTCTGTACCTTCCCTAGGAGTGTTTGAGGGGAAAGAGTAGAGGGAGCATTAGTCTGTATTTAAGCCGTGCTGTATCTGCCCAGGGAGTGTTTGATGGAAAAGTGTAGAGGGAGCTTTAGCCTTTATTTAAACTGTGCTGTACCTGCCCCGGGAGTGTTTAATAGCACAGTAATAATCAGCTTTAATCTGTATCAACCCCGTGCTAAACCTGACCTGGGAGTTATTGATGTGATAGTCTAGAGGGAGAATTGCTCTGTATAAAATTCATGCAGAAACTGCACTTGGAGTGCTTGAAGTGGCTGTATAAAGGGAGATTTAACCTGTATCTGCGCTGTGTTACCCCTGCCATGGGTGTGTTTGATGGCACAGTTTAGACGGAGCTTTACTCTGCATCTAACCCGTGTTTTACCTGCCCTCAGTGTGTTTGATAGGATAGTGTAGAGGGAGATTTAATCATTATATTACCCGTGCTGTAACTACCCCGGGATTGTTTAATAGTCCAGTGTACAGGAAGATTTACTCTGTATATCGGCTGAGCTGCCACTGCCTTGGGATTGTTTTAAAGGACACTGCAGAAGGAGCTTTACGTTATATGTAACCCGTGCTGTATCAGCACGGTGAGTGTTTGATGTGATAATGGCCCAGAAATTCGGGTCGGAGGCTTCCCGCAGGTGCAAGCCCCCGGCCTGCACTTACCTTGCGCGCCAGCCATTGAGCTGTGGGCCCCTTTGGAATTCCGATCCGGGGCCTGGTCCAGCTGCCGGCGCACAGTGCGTGCGTATCCCAGGGGCGCAGTTAGTTCGATGCGTCCCTGGGGATCACATGGCCCATGGGGAGCCAATCAGAGCATGGAATGCTCCATTCATAAGTCTGACCGGAAGTGCTGTCAAACTTATAAATACTACGGGCCCCAAAACATCACTAAATCTTCAAATAAATTTAAAATAAACATCATATTTTTTAAATGAACTATAAATTACATGAAATAATTATTTTAAACTATAACTTAAATTTCTGAACAAAATAATTTTATTTTCTAACGGGGCTAAAAATAAATGCACATTTCTTTCAAGTAAATATTAATAATAATAATAATAATAATATGGAAAAAATGTTTTAATTTTAATTAATTCACCACTTATCTTGCGAAATGCATGCCTTACGCCTGCTTTTTACATGTATAACTTCTGGAGACTTACCCTCCCGGGAGAAACTGTAAAAAAAACCTAAGTTTGACGTGCACGCGCAGCCCCTCCCACACACGCGTTCGACCTCTGAACCCCTGCTTTCAGGGGAACGGAAGTGCCGATTTCCCGTGCATGCACAGTGCATACAGGAAACCAGCACTTCCATTGGGCCTACAGCTGAGTACCCCTTGCGTACTCACCCATGGAGACCCGAATTTCTGGGACAATATATAGGGAAATTTGGAAGATTGGAAGGAATATGTGGTAGGAGACTCAATAATGAGGGGTGCAGACAGGCGTTTTTGCAGCCGCAGACCTGACTCCAGGATAGTATGTTGCCTCCCTGGTGCCAGGGTAAAGGATGTCACTGAATGGCTGCAGGGCATTCTGAAGGGGAAGCTCGAACAGTCAGAGGTCGTGTTTCACAATGGTAACAACGACATAGGTAGAAAGAGGGATGAGGCCCGCAACAAGAATTTTGGGAGCTAGGTACAGATTAAAAAGCAGGACCTCAAAGGTTCTAATCTCTGGATTACTCCCGGTGCCATGTACTGGTGAGTATAGGTAAAGGAGGACAGAGCAGATGAATGCGTGGCTAAAGAGTTGGTGCAGTAGGGAGGGCTTTAGTTTCCAGGATCACTGGGTCTGTTTCTGGAGAAGGTGGAACCTGTAGAAGTCGGAAGGGTTGCACCTGAACCAGAACGGATCCAACATCCTTGCGGGAAGGATTGCTCATGCTCTTGTTGGGGGTTTAAACTAACTTGGCAGGGGGATGGGATATGGAGTGGAGCTATAGTAGGGGGTGATAAACAGCCAAACATAGAGGAAAAAACACGTCAGTCTGCAAGGCAATGCAAATATGAAATGGCGCAAGAGAGTATGGCAAGGCTGGATGACATTTATTTTAGCGCAATGAGTCTTTCGAGTAAGGCAGATGAATTGAAGGTGTTGATTAACACATGGGAGTATGATATTTTTGCTATCACAGAGACATGGTTGAGGGAGGGGCAGGACTGGCAGCTCAGTATTCTGGGGTATAGAATCTTCAGGCGAGAGAGAGGGCGTTGTAAGAGAGGAGGGTGTGTCGCAATATTAATCAAGGAGTCAATTACTGCAGTAAAGGAGGGATGATATGTTAGCTGGTTCCTCTAATGAGGTATATGGGTAGAACGTAATACCAAAAAGGGGGCAATCACTTTGCTGGGAGTGTACTATAGCCCTGCAAACAGTCAAGGGGAGTTAGAAGAACAGATATGTAGGCAAATCTCAGAGAAGTGTATAAATAATAGGGTAATAACAGTAGAGGATTTCAACTTCCCCAATATTAACTGGGATAGTCAGAGTGTGAAAGGCTTAGAGGGTGCAGAATTCTTAAAGTGCATCCGGGAGAGCTTTATGAGCCAGCATGTAGAAAGTCATACAAGAGAGGAGGCGGTACTGGAAATAATTCGAGGGAATGTAGCAGGGCATGTAGTAGAAGTGTCATTAGGAGGGCATTTTGGTGACAGTGACCATAATTCGGTGAGATTTAAGGTAGTCATGGAAAAGGACAAAGATGGGCCGGAAATAAAGTTTCGAAATTGGGTGAAGGCCGATTTTAATATGATAAGGCAGGATCTGGCTAAAGTGGAATGTGATCAGCTACTTGTAGGAAAACCCACATCAGAGCAGCGGGCGCCATTCAGAAAAGAAATAGAGATAGTACAGCGCCAACATGTTCCCGTATAGATCAAGGGTGGGACCAATATGTCAAAGGAACATGGATGTCAAAGGATATACAAGAAGGGATTAGCAAAAAAAGGGAGTATCTTGGCAGATGCAAAGCACTTAGAACAGTGGAAGCCCTAGGGGAGTATAGAAAGTGCAGTGGGGTACCAAAAAAGAAATCAGCAGAGCGAAGAGTGGTCATGAAAATACACTGGCAGGCAAAATAAAGGAAAATCCCATGGTGTTTTAAAATTATACTAAGGGCAAGAGGATATCCAGGAAAGAGTAGTGTCTATTAGGGATCAAAGTGGCAATCTGTGCCTAGAGCCAAAAGATGTAGGTGAGGTTTAAAATGATTATTGTGCATCTATGTTCATTCTGGGGAAGGACGATGTAGGCATAGAAACCAGACAGAGGGGTTGTGATATATCTGAACAAATTAGCATTGAGACGGAGGAGTGACTAATTGTTTTAGCGGGCTTAAAAGTGGAAAAATCCCCAGGCCCAGATGAGATGTATCCCAGACTGCTGTGTGAGGTAAGGCAGGAGTTTACAGGGGCGCTGACACAAATTTTCAGAGCCTCTCTGGCCACAGTGGAGGTGCCAGAGGAGTGGGGGACAGCTAACGTGGTACCATTATTCAAGAAGGGTAGTAGGGATAAACCAGGGAATTACATGACAGTTTGCCTAACATCAGTATTAGTTAAATTATTGGAAACAGTTCTGAGGGACAGAATAAGTCTCCACTTGCAGAGGTATCGATTAATCAAGAATAGTCAGCATGGCTTTGTCAGGGGGAGATCATCTCTAACCAATTTGACTGTACTTTTCGAGGTGGTGACTAGGTGTGTGGATGAGGGTAGTACAGTTGATGTAGTCTACATGGAATTTAGTAAGGCTTTTGACAAAGTCCCGCATGGGAAACTGCTCAAGAAGTTAAGAGCCCATGGGATCCAGGGCAATTTGGCACATTGGATCCAAAATTGGCTTAGTGGCAGGAGGCAGTGGGTGATGGTCGAAGATGTTTTTGTGACTGGAAGCCTGTGTCCATTGGTGTACTGCAGGGATCGGTGCTGGGTCCCTTGCTGTTTGTAGTGTACATTAATAAATTAGATATGAATTTAGGAGGTATGATCAGTATGTTTGCAGATGACACGAAAAGTGGTGTAGTGGTAAATATCGAGGAGGGAAGCCTGAGGCTACAGGAGGATATAGACCATTTGCTCAGATTGGCAGAGCTGTGGCAAATGGAAATCAACCTTGAAATGTTTGCGCTGATGCATTTTGGGAGGACATTTTCCAAGGGAATACACAATTAATGGTAGGACCGTAGGAAGGGCAGAGGATGAGAGGGACATTGGTGTGCATATACATAGATCCCTGAAGGCAGCAGAAAAGGTAGGTAAGTTGGTTAAGAAGGCATATGGGATACTTGCCTTCATTAGTTGAGTCATATAATATAAGAGCAGGGATGTTATGATGGAGCTGTACAAAACGCTAGTTAGGTCACAGCTGGAATACAGTGTGTAGTTCAGGTCGCCATACAATATGAAGGATGTGATTGCATTAGAGCGTGTGCAGAAGAGATTCACCAGGATGTTACCTGGGCTGCAGCGTTTCATCTATGAAGGGAGACAGGCTGGGGTTGTTTTCCTTAGAGCAGAGAAGGCTGAGGGAGGACCTAATTGAGGTGTACAAAATTATGAGGTGCATAGATAGTGTAGATAGAAAGCAATGTTTCCCCTTAGTAGAGTAGCCAATAACCAGGAGTAATAGATTCAACGAAAGGGGCAGGAACTTTCGAGGGGATTTGAGGAAAATCTTTTATACCCAGAGGCCGGCTGGAGTCTGGAAATCAGTGCTGAAAGGATGGTAGAGGGAGGAACCCTCACAACATTCAAGAAACATCTAGATGAGCACTTGATACGCCATAGCATACAAGGCTATGGACCAAGAGCTGGAAATGGGATATGATTAGATAGGGCTTGATGGCCGGCGCAGAATCTAGAACTAAATTTTTAAATTAATATTTTCCCTCTGAAATGAATCACATCTGTTCTAATTGAACAAAACCGTAACCGACAGCAACGTTCGAGATATTTATTTTGTTTCTGTACCAGCTGTCAATATTCTTAAAATAAAGCCTTGTTGTTAATTGAAACTAATCAATAAATTATTTTGTTGACCTGGTTTTGCTCCCATGTTCACTTCATGGAATGCAGTGAGGCGTTTATGTAAATAAACACTGAAATTGAAGTCGCAGATTAGAGCATTGAGCGACAGAAACACAGTAAGTGTTTCCCCATCAACACAGCACAGAAATAGAGGGAGCAAAATGCAAATGACCCAACGGGTTCCAGCAATTATTGATTGTTGGGACATTTCTTAAAGTTAAAGGGGAATAAATTAAATATGATATCCACGGACACATTGGGGGAAGATTCCCTCTAGTCACCGTATATAGCGACATGGCAAATGTGTTTGTGAACATTTCCTGTCTCCTCTCCCTCTCTGCCTCTCTCTGCTATTCCCACCTTTTGTCTTGCCTCTAAAGAATGGGTCATTGTCTTTAACCCACAACAAGACGACAACACCTTACAAAAGATTTCCCACAGACATATATCTAGGCCTCGAACCCACTCGATGGGTGTGCGGCAAGAGACCTTTACTATATAATCAGTCTTGCGAATTCAATGATCTGTGAGTGTTTGATGGGATAGGGTAGACGGAGCCTTACTCTGTATCTAGCACGTGTTGTACCTTCCCTGGGATTGTTTGATGGGAGAGTGTAGGGGGAGCTTTATTCTGGAGCTAACCCGTGCTGTACCTGCCCTGGAAATGATTTATTGGACATGTAGAGCGAACTTTACTCTTTATTTAAACCCTACTGTACATTAATTGGGTTTGTTTGATGAGACCGTTTTGAGGGAGCTTTACTCTGTATCTGTCCGGTGCTGTAGCTACCCTGGGAGTTTTTGATGGGATAGTATAAAGGGAACTTCACTCTGTATCTAACACGTGTTGCACCTGCCCTGTGAGCGTTTGATAGGAAATTGTAGAGGGAGCTTTAATCTGTATTGGTCCGTGCTGTCCATGAAATGGGAGTGCTTCATGGGACAGTGTAGAGGGAGCTTTGCTGTATCTGACGTGGGAGAGATGTCTCTGAGTGTTTAGATGGTATTTTGCACTGTATCTAACCTGTGCTGTACCTTTCCTGGGAGCGTTTAATGGGAAAGATTAGAGGGAGCGTTACTCTGTATCTAAAACATAGTGGCCTAGAAATTCAGTTTGGGGCACCCAGCTCGCCTGGGCGCCGGAATTACCGCTGCGCACGGAGCCACTTGCACCAGCGGGATATTCAGTTTCAGCGCCCCAAGTGGAAGCCGGCCGCTAAACAAGGGTTTCGGCGCCCCGCTTGGGGCGCTGAAACTGAATATCGGCGTGCAAAGTGCCGCAGCGCCACATGCTGTGGCACGTCAGCCTGTGGTACTGCAGGCCTTCCTCCCACTCTTAAGGGGGAGGTGCCTGCAACAGCGCGATTCCCGCTCGCGAGTGCCGGCAAATGAGCCCGGCACCAAGGAGAAGTACTGGGCTCTCGGGAAACAGCCGGCAATGCCGCGGGGGGGGGCTGTAGGAGGCCGGGGACGGAGGTGCGGGCAGGCGGCCGCCGAAAAAGTGGCCGGCCGCACCTCCACCTTAACTCGCCCCACTACCGCCACAGGTAGGCCCCTGTGTACCGGTCGCTGTTTGCGGCCGGCGCGGAGGAGGCGGCAGCGACCAAATATGGCCAGCGGGGCGATAGCGGGGCACTGCGCACACCGATGACGTCATCGGTGGCGGCACAGTGCTACAGGCTAATGCCGCCATTAGCGCCCCGCTAAATATTGCGGTGGTTGTGGCCAGAGGTGCAAAAGCCCTCTTTGGGTGCAAACTGGTGGCGCAGGCCACTGAATTTCTAGGCCAGTGTATCTGCACTGGGAGTGTTTGATGGGACAGTTTAGAGGTTGATTTATTCTTTATATAACCGGCACTGAACCTTCTCTCTCAGTGTTTGGTGGCACAGTGTAAGGGAAGCTTTAGAATCATAGAATCATAGGATATTACAGCACGGAGGAGGCCATTGCGGCCCATAGTGTCCGCGAATGCCAACAAAGAGCTCTACAGCCTAATCCCACTTTCCAGCTCTTGCTCCATATCCCTGCAGGTTACGCCATCCCAAGCGCAAATCCAAGTTCTTTTTAAATGTGGTTATGTTTCCTGCCTCTACCACGCTTTCAAACTGTGAGTTTCAGACAGCCTCAACCCTCTGGATGATGAAATTTCCCCTCAAATCCCCTCTAAACCTTCCACCAATTACATTAAATCTGTGCCACCTGGATTTTGACCACTCTGCTAAGGGAAACAGATCATTTCTATCCACGTTATCTCTGCCCCTCATAATTGTATACCTCTCAATAAGGTCTCCACTCAGCCTTCTCTGTTCCGAGGAAAACAGCCCCAGCCTATCCAGTCTTTCCTCATAGCTATAGTAGCAGGAGTAGGCCATTCAGCCCCTCGAGCCTGCTCCACCATTCAATCTGATCATGGCTGATCATCCAAATTCAGTGCCCGTTCCCTGCTTTCTCCCCATACCCCTTGATCCCTTTAGCCTTAAGAAATATATCCAACTCCTTCTTGAATATATTTAGTGAATTGGCATCTATTGTCTTCTGTAGTAGAGAATTCCACAGGTTCACCACTCTCTAGGTGAAGAAATTGCTCCTCATTTCTGTCCTAAATGGCTTACCCCTTATCCTTGGACTGTGACCCCTGGTTCTGGACTCCCCGACCATCGGGAACATCCTTCCTGCATCTAGTCTGTACAGTCCTGTGAGAATTCTTTAAGTTTCAATGAGGTTCCCCTCTCATTCTTCTAAACTACAGCGAGTACAAGCCCAATCGACCCAATCTCTCCTCATAGGTCATTTCTGCCACCCAGGTATGAGCCTGGTGAATCTTCGCTGAACTCCTTCCATGTCAAGAACATCCTTCCTCAGATAAGGCGACCAAAACTGCACACAATACTCAAGATGTGGTCTCACCAAGGCACTCTACAACTGGAGCAAGACATCCTTGTTCCTGTACTCAAACCCTCTCGCTACGAAGGCCAACATACCATTTGCCTTCTTAACCGCCTGCTGCACCTGCAAGCTTACCTTCAGCGACTGGTGCACAAGGACACCCAGGTCTCGTTGCACGTCCCCTTCTCCCAATCTATTGCCATTCAGATAAATATCTGCCTTCCTGTTTTTGACACCAAAGTGGATAACCTCACATTTATCCATGTTATATTGCATCTGCCATGCTTCTGCCCAATCATCCAAACTGTCCAAATCATCCTGGAGTTTCTCTCAAGTGCAATCACATATTTCCTCTAATGTGGTGACCAGAACTGCACGCAGTATTCTAGCTGCGACCTATCTAATGATTTATACAGTTGAAGCATAACCCCCTGCCCGGGTATTCTATGCCATGGCTAATAAACGCAAGCATTCCATATACCTTCTTAACCTGCTTATCTACCTGGTCTGCTACCTTCAGGGATCTGTGAACATGCACTCCCATGTCACTTTGTTCCTCTGCATTACTCAGTTTCTCACCATTTCATGTGTATTCCCTTTCATTGTTAGCCCTCCACAAATGCATTACCTCAGACATCTCCGAAATGAATTCCATTTGCCACTGTTCTGCCAGACCAATTTAGTGATAACTTGCCGCAGCAGATATCTGCCTTCCTCAGTATCAACCACACGGCCGATTTTAGTATCATCTGCAAACTTCTTAATCATCCCCCCTATATTCAATTCTAGACCATTGATATATAAAACAAAAGGCAATGGACCCAGTGCTGAGCCCTACAAAACCCCACTGGAAACAGCCTTCCAGTCACAAAAACACCCATCAGCCATTACCCTCTACTTCCTGTCTACGAGCCAGTTTTGAATCCAACTTGACACTTTGTCCTGGACCCTGGCTTTTAACTTCGTGACCAGTCTCCCATATGGAACCTTATCAAAATCCTTGCTAAAGATCATTTAAACTGCATCAAAAACACTACCGTCATCTACCCTCCTTGTTACCTCCTCAAAAAATTCAATTACGTTTTTCAGACACGACCTACCCTTACCAAATCTGTGCTGACTATCCTTGATTAATCCGTATCTTTCTAAATGAAGATTTATCCTGTGCTTCAGATTTCTTTCCAATAATTTTCCCACCACCGAGGTTCAGCTGACTGGCCTGTAATTACTCGGTCTATCCTTCTCCCCCTTTTTAAAATAGTGCACCACATTAGCAGTTCGCCAGTTCTCGGGCACCACTCCTGAGCCAGAGAGAATTCAAAAATGATGGTCAGGGCCTCTGCTATTTCCTCTTTTGCTTCTATTAACAGGCTGTGGTACATTTCATCCAGGCCAGGGGATTTATCCACTTGTAATGCTGCTAACCCCATAATACTTCCTCTCTCACTATGTTTATTTCATCTAATGTTTCACACTCCTCCCCAATGATAGCAATGTCTGCTACGCCCCTCTCCTTCGTGAAAACAGACGCAAAGTATTCATTAAGAACCCTACTGACGTTTCCTGCCTCCACACAGAGATTACCCTCATGTTCTCTAACAGGCCCTACCCTTCCTTTAGTTATCCTCTTACTCTTAATATATTTATAAAACATCTTCGGGTTTTCCTTGATTTTATTTGTGCAGAATTTTTCATGCTCTCTCTTTGCTTTCCTAATATCATCTTTAATTGCACCCCTGCGCTTTCTGTACTCCTCTAAAGACTCTGCAGTATTTAGCCCTCGGTATCTGTCATATGCCTCCCTTTTTTCTTTACCCTACCCTGTATTTCCCTAGACATCCAGGGGATCTAGATTTGTTAGTCCCACCTTTTTACTGTAAGGGCACATATTTGGTCTGACCACTCCGGATCTCCTCTGTGAATGCCTCCCACTGCTATGACACGGATTTACCATCAAGTAGCTCTTGCCAGGCCACTATGTCTAAATCCCCCTCTGAGCTTAGCAAATTTAGCTTTTCCCCAATTTAGAATTTTTATTCCTGATCTATCCTTGTCCTTTTCCATAACTACCTTAAATCTAATAGAATTATAGTCACTAGCATCAAAATTCGTCCCCACTGGTACGCCTTCTACCTGCCCAGCTTCATTCCCTAAAACTAAGTCCAGAAACGTCCCCTCCGTTGTTGGGCTTGCTACATACTGGCTAAAAAACTTCTCCTGGATGCATTTTAGGAATTTCACACCCTCTATACCCTTCGAAATAATTTTATCCCCGTTAATATTGGGGTAGATGAAATCCCCTATCATTACTGCCCTATAGTTTTTTCACTTCTCAGAAATGTGTCTATATATTTGCTCTTCTATCTCCCTCTCACTGTCTGGATGTCTGTAATACAATCCCAGCAGTGTAATCGCCCGATTTATGTTTTTTAATTCGACCCATACATCCTCGTTTGATGATCCCTCCAACATATCATGCCTCCTCACAGCTTTAATAGTTTCCCTAATCAATACCATGATCCCCCCGCCTTTTTTACCTCCCTCTCAATCCGGTCTGAAAATCCTGTAACCAGGAATGTTGAGCTGCCATTCCTGTCCCTCTTTCAGCTGCACTCACCAGAGGAACCTTAGCTATAATATCATAGTGCCGAGTGTCTACCTGTACCCTCGGCTCATCTGCCTTTTTCGCTATACTCCTTTCATTGAAGTATATACGATGCAGGACAGGCAAACCTCCTTGTTGACTATTATCTAGCCCTTGATTCCTATGTCCTTCCAATTTGTTTTCTAGATTTTTATTTTCCAATTCCAATTTTTCTACCCTCCCTATTTACTATATATATAGATTCACATCCCCCTGCCAATCAATTAAAACTCTCCCCAACAGCACTAGCAAGGATAATGGTCCCATTCCCATTAACGTGCAACCCATCTGGCTTGTGGTGGCCCCACTCCCCTGAAACGGTTCCAATTCCTCAGGAATCTAAAGCCCTCCCTCCTACACCATCGCTCCAGCCACGCTCTATCTGCTCTATGTTCCTATTTCTGTACTCACTAGCACGTGGCACTGGTTCTATTCCGCACATTACTACCTTTGAGGTCCTGCTTTTTAACCTCTTTCCTAGCTCCCTATAGCCTGCCTGCAGGAACTCATCCCTCTTCCTACTTATGTCTTTGGTATCGATATGCACCAGAACCTCTGGCTGTTCAGCATCCCCCCTCAGAATGCCCTGCAGCCGTTCAGTTACATCCTTTACCAAATAACCAGGGAGGCAACATACCATCCTGGACTCACGTCTGCGGCCGCATAACGCTTATCTGCTCCCCTAACTATTGTACCCCCTATCACTATTGCGCTACCTTACCTCTTCAACCCCGCCTGTGCAGCTGAGCCTTCCATGGTTCTGTGGATTTGGCTCTGGCTTCACTCACTAGAGGAGCCACCCCCCTCACCATTACTCAGTAAGGAGTACTGTTTGGTGAGCAAGAATAGCTCAGGGGACACCTGCACTACCTGCCTGATCCTCCTCTTCTGTCTGACGGTCACCCATTCCCTCTCTGCCTGCACACTCTTAAGTTGTGGGGTGACCACCACGTAGCTCTCAGGCTCGCGGATGCACAGCATTGACTGCAGCCGCCGCTCAGGCTCCGTAACCCGGTGCTTGAGCTGGTGTAGCTGGCGAAACTTCCCGCACGTGCGATCGTCCAGACCACGGGAGGTGTCCAGGACTTCCCACTTGGCAGAGGATGTGCATTCCACGGGTGTGAGTTGCCCTGCCATACCTCCAATTAACAGACTATTTACTAACCTAGCTGGAATAAACTTACAACTTTAAGAAAGCCAAGTAAACCACTTACCAGATACCCACCAATCAGCTCACTCCTTACTCTTTATCTAACCCGTACTGCACCTGGCCAGGGTGTGTTTGATGGCACAGTGTAGAGGGAGATTTACTGTGTATCTAGTCCATGCTGTCCCTGCCCTAGGAGTGTTTGATGGGACAGGATAGAGGGAGATTACCTCCTCATCTAACACGTGCTTTACCTGACCTGGGCGTGATTTATGGGACAGTCTACAAGAAGCTTTACTCTGTATCTCACCCGTGCTGTACCTTCCCTGGGTGTGTTTGATAGATCACTGTAGAGAGAGCTTTATTTTGTATTTAAACCTTGTTGAACCTGCGATGATAGTGTTTGATGGGAAAGCTAGGGGGAGTTTTACTCTGCATGTAGTCGGTGTTGTCCCTGCTCTGGGAGTGTTTAATCTGACAGTGCAGAGGGAGATTTAGTCTGTGTCTAACCCTTGCTGTACCTGACCTGGCATTGATTGATAGGCCAGTGTACAACGAATTTCACACTGGACTTAGCCCATGTTGTATCTGCTCTGGGAACGTTTGATGAACCATTGTAGAAGGAATTTTACACTTTATCTAACCCGAGCTGACCCAACCATGGAGTTTTTGATGGGACATTTTATAGAGATCATTACTCTGTATCAAACCAGTGCAGAACCTGCCCTGGGAGTATCCGATGAGTAAGTGTAGAGGGAGCTTTTCTCTACATCCAACCCCTGCAATACCTGCCCTGGGAGAGTTTGACAGGACAGTGTAGAGGCAGAATTACACTGTTTCTAACACGTGCTCTAACTGCCTAGGAGTGCTTGACTGGACAGTATAACGGAATATTTACTTCATATCTAGACCGTGCTGTCCCTGCGTTGTTAGTGAGACAGTGTAGGAGGAGCATTACTCTGTATCTAACCCGTGCTTTACCTGCCCTGGGAGTGCTTGACTGGAAAGTATAATGGAATATTTACTTTATATCCACTCCGTGCTGTCCCTGGGTTGGTTGTGCTTAAGTAGGCAATATGGGAGGAGCTTTACTCTGTTTCTAACTCGTGCTGAACCTACCCTGGGTGTGATTGATGGGAAAATGTAGAGAACATAAGAACATAAGAACTAGGAGCAGGAGAGGGCCATACAGCCCCTCGAGCCTGCTCTGCCATCCATTATGTTCATTGCTGATCATCCACCTCAACTCCACTTTCCCGCCCATTCTCTTAAAAACAAAAAGGGGCAAGCACTTTGCTGGGATTGTACAATCGGCCCCCAAACAGTCAGGGGGAGATAAAGGAACGGATATGTAGGCAAACCTCAGGGAAGTGTGCAAATAATAGGGTAGTAACAGTGGGGGATTTCAACTTCCCCAATATTAACTGGGATAGTCAGAGTATGAAAGGGTTAGAGGGTGCAAAATTCTTAAAGTGCATCCAGGAGAGATTTTTGAGCCAGCATGTAGAAAGTCCTACAAGAGAGGGGGCGGTACTGGACCTAATTCTAGGGAAAGTGGCCGGGCAAGTGGTAGATGTGTTATTAGGTGAGCACTTTGGTGAGTGACCATAATTCGGTGAGATTTAAGGTAGTCATGGAAAAGGACAAGGATGACCGGAAATAAAGGTTCTAAATTGGGGGAAGGCCGATTTTAAGATGATAAGGCAGGATCTGGCCAATGTGGACTGGGATCAGCTACTTGGAGGAAAATCCACATCGGAGCAATGGGAGTCTTTCAGAAAGGAAATTGAGAGAGTATAATGGCAACATGTTCCCGTAAAGGTCAAACGTGGGACCAACAAGCACAGGGAACTTTGGATGTCAAGGGATATACGAGAATGGATTAGGAAAAAAAGGAGGGCTTTTGGCAGATACAAAGGACTAAAGACAGAGGATGCCCTAGAGGAGTATAAAAAGTGCAGGGGGATACTTAAAAAAGAAATTAGGAGAGCGAGGAGGGGCCATGAAATAACACTGGCGAGCAAAATAAAGGAAAATCCTAAGTTGTTTTATAAGTATATTAAGGGCAAGAGGATAACTTGGGAAAGAGTAGGGCCCATTAGGGACCAAAGTGGCAAGCAGTGTGTAGAGCCAGAAGATGTAGGTGGGGTTTTAAATGAATTTTTTGCATCTGTGTTCACTATGGAGAAGGACGATGTGGACAGAAATCGGGCAGGGGGACTGTGATATACTTGAACATATTAGCATCGAGAGGGAGGAGGTACTTGCGGTTTTAGCAAGCTTAAAAGTGGATATATCCCCAGACCCGGACGAGATGTATCCCAGGCTACTATGTGAGGCAAAGGAGGAGATTGCAAGGGCTCTGACATAAATGTTCAGAACCTCTCTGGCCACAGGGGATGTGCCAGAGGACTGCAGGACTGCTAACGTAGTATCATTATTCAAGAAGGGTAGTAGGGATAAACCAGGGAATTACAGGCCAGTGAGCCTAACATCAGTGGTAGGGAGATTATTGGAAAAAATTCTGAGGGACAGAATTAGTCTCCACTTGGAGAGGCAAGGATTAATTAGGGATAGCCAGCATGGCTTTGTCAAGGGAAGATCATGTCTGACCAATTTGATTGAATTTTTCGAGGGGGTGACTAGGTGTGTGGATGAGGGTCGTGCAGTGGCTGTGGTTTACATGGATTTCAGTAAGGCTTTTGATAAAGTCCCGCATAGGAGACTGGTCAGTAAGGTAAGAGCCCATGGGATCCAGGGTGCCTTGGCACATTGGATCCAAAACTGGCTTAGTGGCAGATGGCAGAGGGTGATGGTGGAAGGTTGTTTTTGTGACTGGAAGCCTGTGTCCAGTGGGGTATCGCAGGGATCGGTGCTAGGTCCCTTGCTGGAGCAGAGAAGGCTGAGTGTGGACCTGATTGAGGTGTACAAAATTATGAGGGGCATAGATAGGGTAGATAGAAAGGAACATTTCCCCTTAGTAGTGGGGTCAATAACAAGGGGGCATAGATTCAAGGTATGGGGCAGGAGGTTTAGAGGGGATTTGAGGAAAAACCTTTTCACCCAGAGGGTGGTTGGAATCTGGATCTCACTGCCTGAAAGGATGGTAGAGGCAGGAACGCTCACAACATTCAAGAAGCATTTGGATGAGCACTTGAAATGCCATAGCATACAAGGCTACGGACGAAATGCTGGAAAATGGGATTAGAATAGACAGGGCTTGATGACCGGCGTGGACGCGATGGGCCAAAGGGCCTCTTTCTGTGCTGTATAAATCTATGACTCTATGACTCTATTCTCCATTTCCCTTGGTTCCCTTAATGACCAGAAATCTATCTATCTCAGCCTTGAATATATTCAAACACTGAGCAACCACAGCCCTCTGGGGCAGATAATTCCAAAGATTCAGAAACTTCTGAGTGAAGAGATTCCTGCTCATCTCAGTTTTAAAAGGCTTATCACTTATCCTCAGACTGTGCATTCAAGATCTAGACGATCCAGCCAGGGAAAACAATCTCTCAGCATTTACCCTGTCAATCTGCTTCAGTATATTGTAAGCTTCAATGAGATCATCTCTCATTCTTCTAAACTCCAGAGAGTATAGGCCCATTCTAAACAATCTCTCATCATAGGACAGCCCTCTCATCCCAGGAATCAATCTAGTGAACCTCCGTTGCACCACCTCAATGATAAGTATATCCTTCCTTAGTTAAGGAGACCAAACAGTGCACAGTACTCCAGGTGTAGACTCACCAATGCATTGCGCAATTAGAGCAAGGCTTCCTTACTCTTATACTGCAACCTCCTTGCATTCAAGGCCAGCATTTCATTTGCCTCCCTTATTGCTTGCTGTACTTGCATGCTAGCTTTGTGTGTTTATTGCACGGGGACACCCAAAGCACTCTGAACATCAACACTTAAAAGCTTCTCATCAATTTTAAAATATTCTGTCTTTCTATTCTACCTATAAAGGTGAATAAGCCCACAATTACCTACTTTATACTCCATCTGCCACCTTACTGCCCACTCACTCAGTCTATCTATATCCTTTGCAGACACTTTGTGTTCTCCTCACAGCTTACTGTCCCACCTAGCTTTGCATCGTCAGCAAACTTGGATACATTACACTCGGTCCCTTCATCTAGGTCATTAGTATAGATTTTAAGTAGCAGGCGCCATCACTGATCCTTGAGGCTCCCCACAAGTTACAGCCTGCCAAGCTGAAAAAGATCTGTTTATCCCAACTCTTTTAATGTTGTTATATTACCCCCAACTCCACTGGTCATTATCTTAACTTGCTTAGTTTCACACACTTGAAGTTTCGCTAAATGGACATCGAGTGAAATAGCAGAATTTTCCGAAATGAATTTTTAATTTTCTTATTATCCCTTTGATATAAATCACATCTGTTCTATTTGAACAAAACTGTAACCGATGGTAATGTTCGAGATTTTTCTATTCATTCTGTACCAACTGTCAATATTCTTAAAATAAATCCTTGTGGGAGTTGAAACGAATCAATAAGTGACTTTGTTGACCTGGTTTTGCTGCTATGTTCACTTCATCGAAACCAGTAAGGCGTTTATGTAAATAAACACAGAAATAGAAGGCCCAGATTAGAGCATTGAGCGACAGAAACACGATAATGTTTTCCCCATCAAAAAAACACAGAAATAGAGTGAGCGAAATGCAAATGCCCCAACGGATTCCAGCAACTATTGATTGTTGTGACATTTCTTGAAGTTAAAGGTGAATAAAATAAAGATCATATCAATGGACAGAATGGGGAAAGTTTCCCTCTAGTCAATGTATATAGCGACATGGCAAATGTGTTTGTGAAAATGTCTTGTATTCTCTCCCTCTCTGCCTCTCTCTCCTATTTCCACCTTCTGTCTTGACTCTAAAGAATGGGTCCTTGTCTTTACAACACAACAAGACGGCAAGAACTTACAAAACTTCTCTCTCAGACATATTTCTAGGCCTCGAGCCAAATCGATGGGAGTGTGCAGAGGGAGATTTAGCTAAAATGTGTCTTGCGATTTCAATGATCTGGGAGTGTTTGATGGGACAGTTTAGAGGGAGCTTTACTCGGTATCTAACACGTGCTGTACCTGCCCTGGGAGTGTTTGATGGGACAGTATAGTGGGTCCATTACTCTGCATTTAAACCATGCTTTAACTGCCCTGGGAGTGTTTGATGGGACAGTGTAGAGGGAGCTTTACTCGGTATCTAACACGTGCTGTACCTGCCCTGGGTGTGTTTGATGGGACAGTATTGTGGGTCCATTACTCTGTATTTAAACCATGCTGTTGATGCCCGGGGATGTTTGATGGGACAGTGGATATTGACCTTTCATCTGTATCAAACCCGTGATGTACCTGCAATGGGAGTGTTTGATTGCAAAGTGTAGAGGGAGCCTTACTTTGTTTCTAACCCGTGATGTAGCTGCCCTCTGATTGTTTGATGGGACAGTGTAGAGGGAGATTTATTCTGTATCAAACAAGTGCTGTACTTGCCCTGCGAGTGTTTGATGAGACAGTGCAGAGGGAGATTTACTATTTAGCTAACCCATCCTGAAAATTCAATGGGAGTGTTTGATGGACTGTGTAGAGGGGCTTTACAGTATCTAACCCGTGCTGTACCTGATCTGGGAGTGTTTGATGGGATCGGGTAGAGGGAGCTTTACTCTATATCTAACCCGTGCTGTCCCTGCCCTGGGAGTGTTTGATGGGACAGTGTTGACGGAATCTAGCTCTGGAACTAAACCATGCTATAGCTGCTCTGGGAGTGTTGGAAGGGAGAGTATAAAAGCAGATTTACCCTGTATCGTTCCGACCTGTCCCTGCCTTGGAAGAGCTTGATGGTGCAGTGTAGAGGGAGTTTAACTTTGCATCTAAACTGTGCTGTACCTGCACTATGAATGATTGATGGGACAGTGTAGAGGGATCCTTACGCTGTATCTATCACGTGTTGTTACTGCTGTGGGAGAGTTTGATGGGAAAGTGTAGCGGGAGCTTTAGTCTTTCACTAACCCATGCTTTACCTGCCCTGGGAGTGTTTGATTGCTCAGTTTAAAGGGAGCTTTAGTCTGTATCAACCTGTGATGTAAATGCACTGGGTGTGTTTGATGGCACAGTGTAGAGGGAGCTTTACTTTTTACCTCACACGTGCTGTACCTGCACGGCAATTGTTTCATGCATTAGTTTAGAGGGAGCTTTACTCTGTATCTAACATGTGCTGTACTTGCCATGGAAGTGTTTGATGGGACAATGTAGACGGAAGCTAGCTCTGGAACTAATCCATGCTGTACCTGCTCTGGGAGTGTTGGATCACATTGTGTAGATGGAGCATTACTCAGAATAAAACGCACACTTTACCAGCAATGCGAGTTTTGGAAGGGACAGTATAAAGGTATATTTACCCTGTGTCTAGTCCGTGCTGTCCCTGCCTTGGAAATGTTTGATGGTGCAGTTTAGAGGGAGCTTTACTTTGTAGAAGACCGGTGTTGTACCTGCACGCTGAGTGACTGATGGGACAGTGTAGAGTGAACTGTACTCTGTATCTAACATGTGCTGTACCTGACCTGGAAGTGTTTGATGGGGCAGTTTAGAGGGAGCTTGACCATGCATCAAAAACGTGCTGTACCTTCAATGGAAGTGATTGATAGGACAGTGAAGAGGGACCTTCACTTTATATCTAACCTATGCTGTACCTGCACGGCGGGTGTTTGAATGCAATGTGTAGAGGGAGCTTTACTGAGTATCTAACCCGTGCTGTACCTGCCCCATGAGTGATTGATGGTACAGTGAAGAGGGATGTTTACTTTGTATCTAACATGTGCTGTACCTGCCCTAGGATTGATTGAAGGGACTGTATGAAGGGATATTTAGCCTGTATCTAGTCCTTGCTGTCACTGCCTCAGATGCTTTGGACCGTACAGTTTAGTGGGAGCTTTACGCTGTATCTTTCCCGTGTTGTAGCTGCCCTGGGAGTGTCAGATGTCACAGTGTAGATCGAGCATTATTCTGTATCAAACCCGTGATGTCCCTGTCCTGGCAGTGTTGGATGGGACAGTGTAGAGGCAGCTTTACTCTGAACCTAGCACATGCTGAACCTGCCTGGGAGTGTTTGATGGGACAGTTTAGAGGGAGAATTACTCTTTAACTAACGCGTGATGTACCCGATCTGGGATCGGTTGAGGAGACTGTTTAGTCGCCAATTTAATCAGTATCTATCCCCTGCTGTACCTTAAGTGGGAGTGTTTGATGAGACAGTTTAGAGTGAGCTTTACTCTGCATCCAGCAAGTGCTGCACCTGATCTGCAAGTGATTGATGTGACATTTTAGACAGAATTTTACTCTGAACGTATTCCAGGCTGTACCTGCCCTGGGAGAGTTGATTGGGACAATGTAGAGGGAGCTTTACTCTATACATAAAGCATGCTGTACCTGCCCTGAGAATGTTTGATGGGACATTATAGAGGGACCTTTACGCAGTACCTAACCCATAATATATCTACCATGATGTGTTTGATGAGATATTGTGGAGGGAGCTTTACTCTGACTCTAACCCATGCTGTACATCCCCTGGCAGAATTTGATGGGCAGTGTGGAGGGAGCCTTAATCTGTATTTATCCATCCTGTAAGTGCACTGGGATTGTTTGATGGAACAATGTTGTCAGAGCTTTATTCTGTATCCAACCCATGCTGTAGCTGCCTTGGGAGCGTTTGATTGGATAGTGTAGAGGGAGCTTTACTCTGTATCTATCACATGCTGTACCTAACCTGGGAGTGCTTGTGGGGCCAATATAAAGGGAGATTTTCTCTGTATCTAACCAATGCTGTATCTACCCTGAAGTGTTTAATGGGATAGTGTAGAGGAAGCTTTCCTCTGTATATAACGAAAGCTGTACCTTCCCTGGGAGTGTTGGTCCAGAAAGTGTATAAGGAGCTTTACTCTATATCTAACCCGTGCTATACCTGCCCTTTGAGTATTTGATGGGACTTTGTAGAGGGAGCTATACAGTTTATCCAACACATGCTGTACCTCCCCTTGGAGTGTTCAAAGTGAGATTTTAGAGGGAGCTGTACTTGGTATGTTACCCGTGCAATACATGCCCTGGTGATATTCGTTAGGAGAGTGCAGAGGGTGTTTTACACTGTATCTAATTCGTGCTGTACCATCTCTGGGAGTGTTTGATGGGACAGTGTATAGGGAGATTTAATCTGTATCTAATCAAATCTGTACCTAACCTGGGAGTGATGAATGGGCCAATACAGAGAGAGTTTTACTCTGTACCATCCCTGTACCTGCCCTGGGAGTGTTGGATGGGAAAGTGTAGAGGAAGCTTTAATCTGTATCTAACCGGTGCAATACCTGCCCTGGGAGTGTTGGATGGGACAGTGTAGAGGGAGCTTAAATCTGTATCTAATTGGTGCAATACCTGAATTAAAAACAGAAAATGCTGGAAATACTCAGCTGGTCAGGCAGCATCTGTCGAGAGAGAAACAGAGTTAACGTTTCAGGTCGATGACCCTTCGTGAAAACTGGAGAAAGTTGACGATGGAACAGGTTTTTGAACAAGTGTAGGGTCAGGGAGAGGGGGAGGTTAAGAAAGAAAAAAAGGGAAGGTCTGTGATTGGATGGATGTCTGGAGAGATTAAGAGACAAAAGGGATGATGGTGCAAGGGAAAAGGTGATGGTAATGGGACAAGTTAAGAAACAATGGATGACTCTAGATGAAATGTAAATTGCACTGGCAGGGCGAGCAACAGCTGCCATGTGAGAGAGAGAAAAAAATGATTGGGGCTGAGGTTATGGTCTGAAATTGTTGAAATCGATGTTGATTCCAGAATGTTGTAAAATGCCTAATCGAAAGTTCCTCGAGCTCACGTTAAGCTACATTGGAACCGTGTAACAGGTCGAGGATGGTGATGTCAGAGAGGGAGTGCAGCGGAATATTAAAGTGACAGGCTACCGGAAGCTCGGGGTCAACTTTATGGATTAAATGGAGGTGTTCAGCAAAGCGATCACCCAATCTGCCTTTAGTCTGCCTATTGAAGAGGGGACCGCAAAGTGAGCGGCGAATACAGTATAATAAATTGCCAGAAGTAGAAGTAAAGCCCTTTTTCACCTGGAAGGGGTGTGTGGGTCCTTGGACAATGGGAAGGGTGGAGTAAAAGGGCATGTGTTGCATCTCCTGTGCTTGCAAGGGAATGTGCCATGCGAAGGGGAAGTGGTGAAGGTGGTGATAGAGGTGTGGCCCAGGTTGCTGCGGAGTGAGTGCTTCCTTCGGAATGCTGAATTGGGAGGTGAGGGTCCAATGTGCTTGATGGAGGTATCACGCTGGAGTTGGCAGAATTGGCGTAGGATGATACAATGAATGTGAAGGATGATGTGGTGAAATGTGAGGACAAAGGGACACTATCGTGGGTCTGGCTGGGAGGGGAAGGTTTGAGATCAGAAGAGGAGGAAATAGAATGGAATCTGTCAAGGGCCGTGTCAACCATGGTAGAGGGGAATCCTCTGCTGAGGAAAAAGGAAGACATATCGGAAGCACACGTATGGAAGGTGGCATCATCAGAGAAAATGAGGCGGAGATGGAGAAACTGGGAGAATGCAATAGAGTCCTTAAAGGAAGTGGGGTGGGAGGAAGTGTAATACATGTAGATGTGGGAGTCAGTGGGCTTATATTGAATGTTTGTCAATAGCCTATCGCTATGTAGCCAGAGAATGCGCAAAAGAGAAGGGCAGAGTCAGAGAAGAAGAATGGCAAGGTGAGGGAAAGGTGGAAATTGGAAGCAAAGTGATTGAAGTTTTCTAGATTAGGGCCAGAGCAGGTAACGGCACAGATACAGTCATCAATGTACCCATATCGGCCCTGGAAGTGTTCGAAACGCAGTGCAGAGAGAGCTTTACTCTGTACCTTACACGTGCTGTATCTGCTTCAGGAGTATTTGACGAGATAGAATAGAGAGAGCTTTATTCTGATGCAGGAAGGCTGTTCCCGATGGCGGGGGAGTCCAGAACCAGGGGTCATAGTCCAAAGATAAGGGGTAAGCAATTTAGGACAGAGAGGAGGAGGAATTTCTTCACCCAGAGAGTGGTGAACCTGTGGAATTCTCTACCACAGATGGCAGTAGAGGCCAATTCATTGCATATCTTCAAGAAGGAGTTGGATATATTTCTTAAGGCTAAAGGGATCAAGGGATATGGGGAGGAAGCAGCGACAGGGTACTGAATTTGGATGATCAGCCTTGATCGCATTGAATGGCGGAGCAGGCTCGAGGGGACGAATGGCCTACTCCTGCTCCTATCTTCTATGTTTCTAAGCTGTACAAGTTCTGCAATTGATTGATGGGACAATGTAGAGAGAGCATTACTCTGAAAATAAAGCTTGCTGTGCTGCACTGCGAGTGTCTGATGAGAATGTGTAGATGGAGCATTCATCTGTATGTAATCCATGCAGTACATTCCCTGTGATTGTTTGAAGGGACGGCAAAATGGATCTTTACTCAGTATCTAGCCCATGCTACACCTGTCCTGGGAATGTTTGATGGGGCATTGTTGAGGGAGATTTAATCTGTACCCAACCCATGCAGTAACTTCCCTGCGAATGTTCCATGGGACCTTGAAGAGGGATTTTTACGCTGTCTCTAATCCATGCTGTAGCTACCCTGGGATTGTTTGCTGGGCCAATATAGAGGGGGCTTTAATATGTATCTAACCCATGCTGTATCTACCCCAGAATGTTTGATGGAATAGTGTAGATGGAACTTTACTCTGTATCTAATCCTTGCTTTACCTATCCTGGCAGTGTTTGATGGGCATTGTAGGGGGAGCTTTAATCTGTATTTAACTCGCCCTGCACCTGTCCTGGAAGTGTTTGATGGGACGGTGTATTCAAAGCTTTACTCTGTAACTAACCCGAGCTTTACCTGCCCTGGCAAATTCGGATGGAACATTGTACATAAGAACAAAAGAACATTGGAAATAGGAGCAGGAGTAGACCATTAGTTCCTTTGAGCCTGCTCCGGCATTCAATAAGATCATGTCTGATCTATTATTTGCCTCAAATCCACTTGCCTGCCCATTCCCCATAACCCTTAACTCCCTTGTCATTCATAATTACGTCTATCTCCACCTTAAATATATTCAATAACCCAGCCTCCTCAGCTCTCTGGGGTAGATAATTTCACAGATTCTCAACCATCTGAGAGAAGGCATTCCTAACATCTCCCTTTTAAATGGGCAAACCCTTATTATAAAATTATTGCCCCTGCTTCTAGAGTACCCCACGTGGGGAAACATCCTCTCTGCATCTACCTAGTCAAGCCCCCTCAGCATCTTATATTTGTAATAGGATCACCTCTCATTCTTCTAAATTCCAATGAGTATAGGCCCAAACTTCGCAACCTTTATTCATAAGACAACCCCTTCATCTCAGGAATCAACCTAGAGTACCTTCTCTGAACTGCTTCCAATGCAAGATAAAAACCCTTAAGTAAGGAGACCAAAACTGTACGCAGCACACGAGGTGTGGTCTCATCTATACCCTGTACAGTTGTAGCAGAACTTCCCTACATTTATACTCCTTCCCACTTGCAATAAATGCCAACATTCCGTTTGCCTTCAAAATTATTTGCTGTACCTGCATGCTAACTTTTTGTCTTTCATGTACAAGGACCACCAGATCCCTGTGTGCTGCAGCATTTTGTAATCTGCCTTCGTTTAAATAATGATTTGCTTTTTTATTTTTCCCACAACGTGGATAACCTCACATTTCCCCACATTATATTATCCCAGCCAAACTTCTCTCCGCTCCCTTAGCATTCCTACATCCCTTTGCAGATTATTTGTGTCCTCTGCACAACTTGCTTTCTCACTTATCTTTGTATCATCAGCAAATTTGGCTACATTACACTGGCATCCTTCATCCAAGACATTAATATAGATTGCTATTAGTTGAGGCCCCAGTACCGATTTCTGTGGCACCCCACTAGTTACAGTTTGCCAACCTCAAACTGATCCATTTATCCGGACTCTCTTGTTTCTGTTAGTTAACTAATCCACTTTCCATGCTAATATATTACCCCCAACCACTTGAGCTCTTATCTTGTGCGGTAAACCTTTTATGTGGCCACTTATCGAAAGCCTTCTGGAAATCCAAATACACAACAGTTACTGGTTCCCCTTTATCCACCCTGCTCGTTACATCCTCAAAGAACTCCAGAAACTCTTACTCTCTGTTTTTATATCGCTTGCTTGCTTACTCTCATAATCTATCTTCTCTCTCTCTTCATTAATTTTTTAGTCATCGTTTGCAGGTACCTAAAAGTGTCCCAATCTTCTGGACTACCATTAATCTTCGCAACATTTTATGCCATTATAACAACAGAAAATGCTGGAAAAATTCAGCAGGCCAGGCAACATCCGTGGAGAGAAAATAACGTAAACGTTTCGGGCCAAACCCTTTGTCAGGACTGAAGGCCAGGTTGGCAGAGAACAAAAGAGAAGTGAAGAGACGTTATGAGGTATTCAAAACGAGATGAGATGGTGATAGGACCAGTGGAGACAAAAGACGGCTCTAGATTAGGTGTGAAATGTGCTGGCAGAATGGGAGACAGCTGCCATGTGGGAGAGAGAAAAAGGTGGGGAAAGGGCCAAAACAAAGGTGTCGATTAAAAACAAGTAACAATGTAACGGGGCCGAGGTTATGAGCTGAAGTTGTTGAAATCAATATTGAGTCCAGAAGGCTGTAAAGTGCCTAATCAGAAGATGAGGTGCTGTTCCTCGAGGTTTCGCTGAGCATCTGTGGAACAATGCAAAAGCCCGAGTACAGTGAGGTCTGAGTGGGAATGGGGCGGTGAATAAAAATGCCAGGCGACTGGAAGCTCGGTGTCATCCATACAGACTGAATGGAGGTGTTCCGCAAAGCAGTCCCCCAATCTGCGTTTGGTCTCCTCAATGAAGAGGAGACCACATTGTGAGCAGCGAATACAGTATACTAGATTGCAAGAAGTACAAGTAAATCGCTGTTGCACCTGGAAGGAGTGTTTGGGGCCCTGGACAGTAGGAAGGCGGGAGGTCTAAGGGCAGGTGTTGCAGCACCTGTGCTTGCACAGGAAGTTGGCAGGCGAAGGGGAAGGTGTGCTGGGGGTGATAGAGGAGTGGACAAGGGTGTCTGGGAGGGACCTGCCCTACGGAATGCTGAAAGGGGAGGGGAGGGGAAGATGCGTTTTGTAGTGGGATCTCTCCCAGCCTGGCCTTCAGTCTTGACAACGTGTTTGACCCGAAATGTTGACTCTATTTCCTCTCCACAGATGTTGCCTGGCCTGCTGAGTTTTTCCAGCATTTTCTGTTGTTATTTCGGATTTCCAACATCTGCAGTATTTTGCTATCATTTTATGCCATTGTTTTCAATGTGATAATATACCTTAGTTCCTTAGATAGCCACGGATGGTTCGTCCTTCTCTTAGGGTCTTTCCTTCTCACTGAAATATATATTTGCTGAGAGTTACAAAGTGTCTCCTTAAATATCTGCCACTGCCGCTCTACTGACTTATCCTTTAATGTTATGCCCCCGTCAACTGTAGCCAACTCTGCCTTCATACGTTTGTAATTGCCTTTTATTAAGTTCAGAGCACTGGTTTGTGAACCAACTTTCTCACCGTCAAACTGAATTTGGCGTCCTTTCATTCAATGCTCACTCTTTCCTAGAAACTCCTTTACTATGAGATCATTCATTAATCCTGTGCCATTACACACCAGAGGGAGCATTAACCTGTATCTATGCAGCACTGTACTGGGAGTGTTTGATTGGAGAGTGTAGAAACAGGTTTACTCTGTATATAAACCTGAATATACACGCCTGGGAGGGTTTGATGGGAAAGTTTAGAGGGAGTTTTACTCTGTTGCTAAGCGCGGGTATACCTGTCCTGGGAGTATTTGATGAGACAGTGGAGAGAGAGTTTTACTCTGGAAATAAACCATGCTGTTCATGTTCTGGAAGTGTTTGATGGGAAAGTATAGAGTGAGCTTTAATTTGTATCTAACCCGTGCTGTTCCAGCCCTGTGATTATTTGATGCGACAGCATAAAGGGATTTACTCTGTGTCTACCGCTTGCTCGACCTGCCCTGGCATTATTTGATGGGTCATTGTACAGTCTGTATATAACACATGATGATGTAGCTGCACTGGGAGTGTTTGAAGAGAATGTGAAGAGGGAGATTTACTCTTTATCCAACCTGTGTTGCAAATGGCCTCGGAGTGTTCGATGGGACATTGTAGAGGAAGCTTTACTCTGTATCTAACCCTAGTAATATCTGCCCTGGGAATGTTTGATAGCAAAGTGCAGATGGAGAATTAATCTGTATCTAATCCGTGCTGCATATTCCCTTGGGTTGTTTGATGGGAAAGTATGAATGGAGATGTACTCTGTATCTAACCCGTGCTCTACCTGCCCTGGGAGTGTCAGATGGGATAGTATAGACAGAGCTTTACTCTTTATCTAACCAATGCTGTATCTACTCTGTAGTGTTTGAAGGGATAGTGTAGTGGGAGCATTACTCTGTTTCTTACCTTTGCGTACCAGTCCTGGCAGTGTTTGGTCGGACATTTTAGGGAGAGTTTATCTGTATCTAACGCGGTCTGTACCAGCAGTAGAAGTGTTTGATGGGACAGTGTTCAGGGAGCTTTGCTCTGTTTCTAACAAATGCTTTACTTGCCTTGGTAAAGTTTGGTTGGCAATGCAGAGGGAGCTTTCATCTTTATTTAACCTATCCTGTAACTGCCTTGAGATTGTTTAATGGGACAGCATAGTCAGAGCTTTAATCTGTATCCAAACCTTGCTAAAACTTCCTGGAAATGTTTGCCTGCAATGTGTAGAGGGAGCTGTATTCTGTATTAACCCACGCTCTAGCTGCCCTAGGAAAGATTGATGGGACATTGTAGAAAGATCTTTACTCTGTATGTAACCCATGCAATACCTGACCTGGTAGCGTTTGATGGGACAGTGTAAAGGGAGCATTAATCTCTATCAAATCCTTGCAGTACCTGCCCTGGGTGTGTTTTATGGGACAGTATGAAGGGAGCTTTACTCTGTTTCTAACCCGTGCACTAAATGCCCTGGGAGTGTTTATTGAGACAATATAAGGAAGCTTTACTCTGTATCTAAAGCATGCTAATCTACCCTGGAGTTTAGTGGGAAAGTGTAGCTGGAGCATAACTCTATATTTAACACGTGCTGTACAGCCCTGGGACTGTTCGATGGGCAGTGTTGAGGGACCTTTACACAGTATTTAACCCGTGCAAAACATGTTGATAGGAGAGTGCAGAGGGAATTTGACTCTATATACAACCCGTGCTATACCTGCCTTTGGAGTTTTTGATGGGATATTTTAGAGGGAGCATTACTCTGTATATAATGCATGCGGTGCCTGAACTGAGAGAGATTAATGAGAACGTGTAGAAGGATTTTTCTCTCTATCTACACCTCGCTGTTCGTTTCCAGGCACAGTTTGATTTGACAGTGTAGAAAGAGCTTTAATCCGTATCTAAACCGAACTGTACCTGCCCTGGGAGCTTTTGATGGGCAGTGTAGAGGGAGCTTTAGTCTGTATCTAACCAGTGTTGTACCGGCCCTGGGAATGTTTGATGGGACATTGTAGAGGGAGCTTTACTCTGTATATGACACATGCTGTACCTAGCCTGGGAGTGTTTGATGAGAAAGGTTAGAAAGAACTTTACTCAGTATCTAACAAGTGCGATAGCTGCCCTGTGAGTTTTTGATATAACAGTGCAGATGGAGTGTTACTCTGTATCGAATCAGTTCTTTACCTTCCATGGGAGTGTTTGAATGGTCGGTATTAAGGGATTTTAATCTCGATCTAAACCGTGTTGTTCCTGCCCTGGGAGTGTTCGATGGGACACTGTAAAGGGAGGTTTACAGTTTTTAGAACCTGTGTTGTAATTGACCTGGGAGTGTTTGATTGGGCAGTGTGGACGGAGCTTTATTTTGTACCTAACCCTTGCTATAGCTACCACCGAGTGTTTGAAGTGCAATATAGAGGGAGTTTCACTCTGTATCTACCTCATGCTCTATGTATCCTGGAATGCTTTATGGGATAGTTCAGAGTGAACTTTACTCTGCCTCTAACCATTGCTGTACCTGCCCTGGCAGTGTTGATGGCACAGTGTAGAGGGAGCTTTACTCTGTTTCTCACCTGGGCTGTACCTGCCCGGGGAGTGATTGATGGGACAGTGTAAAGGGAGCTTTACTCTGTTTCTAAACTGGGCAGTGCATGCCCTGGGATTGTTAAATGACATAGTGTGTCTCCAGTGCCCTTGCAATATGTTTCTATAGGTTCAACTTCCTGTATATTGCATTACAGTTTTAGCAGTTTGGTCTCTTCACATCAGCAGCACACATCATCATGATGTGTCATCATCATCAAAACAAGTCAGCGTCATCAGTGCCACTTGGTCACCATAGCAACATCAGTGTGACCTCTAACCATCAGCCACTGGAGTACTCGATGTGACCTCATCAGAGTGGCCTGAAATTGGACCTTGTGTTGGGGGCTGGGGACACTGCACAGGCGGTGTGGCATTGATCGCCCGTTATACGCACGGCCTGATATTCCAGTCCATGGACTACAACGTAGCTGAATATTGGGCACGTCAGATAACGGGCGGAGAACGTGATTGCGCCTGTTTTACACTCCCCACGCCCAATGTATTATTCAATATCATTATTGGAAGGAAATCCCGTTACTGTGAAAAACCCTCTGCTCATTCCCTGTAGTGCTGGAGTAAAAAACACATCAACACGTTAAAAGGGTTAAGCTACTGATTATGTGGGGATCAGCAGTATGTGTCCACAAATGCTGGAAGAGCTTGGAGAGGAAACTGTGAAGGGAGTAGTCAAGAAATAGAAGATTGTGGAAACAGAAATAGTGTGAAATTCGCTGGAGGGTAACAAGTATCATTCCTTTCCAAACGAGAGAAATATTAATCAGGGATTTACAGATTTATTAACCTCACGTCAGGAACAGGTACAGTTTCACTTTCACCATCACTTACACCAATCATCACACACTGGAGTGTTATATCATGAGCTTCTTTGTGAAGGTGAGGTGATGACTGGGCAATAAAGTGCAAAGACTGGTGGGTGGCTGCTCATTATCCTCGGTGTGATTTAATCCCCTTTCCAGCTGAATATAGTCGGAGTCATAGAGTCATAATGACACAGAAGGAGGCCATTCGACGCATCGAGTCCATGCCAGCACTCTCTAGAGCAATCCATTCAGTCACATTCCCCCGCTCTAACCCTGTAGCCCTGCAAGTTTATTTCCCTCAAGTGCCTATCCAGTCTCCCCCTGAAAACATTGAGTGTCTCCGCTTCCACCACTTCCATCGGCAGTGAATTCAAGGTCCTCACCACTCACTGCATAAAAAGCTTTTCCTCATATCCCCCCTCTATCTTTTGCCCAAAACCTTAAATCTGTGTCCCCTAGTCCTTATACAATCAACTGGTGGGTACAGATTTTCTCTGTCTAGCCTATCGAAACACGTCATAATCTTGTACACTTCTATCAAATCTCCTTTCAACCTCCTTTGCTCTAATGAAAACAAATCCAAATTTTCCAACATCTCCTTCTAGCTAAGATCTCCCATCCCCGGAACCATTCAGGTAAATGTCATCTGCACCCTCTCAACGGCCTTCACATCCTTCCGACGGTGTAGTGGCCAGAACTGAATGCCATACTCCAGTTGTGGCCTAACCAGCGCTCTGTAAAGTTTCAGCATAACTTCACTGGTTTTGTACACAATACCTCTATTTATGAAGCCCAAGGTCCCATATGCTTTGACATCTACACTCTCAATATGTTCTGCCACCTTCGGGGACTTATGCACATTAACTCCCAGGTCCCTCTGTCCCTGCACACACTTTAAAACTGTGCCTCTAAGTGTATATTGCCTCTCTCTGTTCATTCTGCCAAAAGGAATCACCTAACAATTCTCCTTACTAAATTCCATCTGCCACTTCTCTGCCCACTCTGCTAGCTTATCTATATCCTGTTGCAGTCGATTGGTATCATCGTCACTCTGTCCCACACCTCCAAGTTGGGTCTCATCAGCAAAATTAGAAATTCTACTCTTTATTCCAACATATCCAAATCATTTATATATAAATATATATATATATATATATAGCAAAAACCAGAGGCCCCCGCACAGGCCCTTGGGGAACACCACTGTGCACCATCCTCCATTCTTCAAAAACAGCCATTTACCACTACACGCAGTCTTCTGTCCTAAAGCCAACTCATTATCCAAGCTGCCACTGACCCACCTATTCCATCAGCCTCATTATATTTAAGCAGAATTCTATGCAGTACTTTGTCAAACGCCTTCCAAAATCCATGTGGACAGCATCCATTGCATTCCCTTCATCAATCCTCCCTGATACATCATCAAAAAATACAAAAAATTATTTATAATGGGAAGAGACATGCTCAACTTGGGAGTGGAATGGTCAATGTGACATTGCTTTCTAAACAAGAGCCCGCCAGTGAATGAGTTATCAATAAATGTTAAAGATATTAAAGGCTCTGCAATTACATTTTGAATAAAACGAAATAAAACGTTGAAAAAGAAATTGTCTTGTCAGTCCTTTATCTCTGTTGAATTCACTAGCAAAATTTAAGAATAATGTGTTTTGTACACACACACCGACACACATGTATATTATATACATATATGGCAAATACATTGTGTGTGCATTTTCAGTTGTTCATCTTAACCAGATGAGTTAGTGTTCTGTATGGATACTAGGACCCTTCATCAGCCCACCCTGTGGGGTCAAGGTTCCAGGCTCCGTCTAAAACAATCTGTGGGTCGCTCGAAAGCTAAATTGAAAATATTGCAGGAAAAATAATCCTTAACTAAAAAATCTGTGCGCAATTGGCACAGAACAACACAAGTGTAAATTTGTAAAGCTCGATCCATCCATCCATCCATCGTCCATTTATCTAATCCTCCATCAGTATATATATGTAGATATTTATATTTATATATCTAATTACTGCCTATATATCTATCGCTCTAAATCTCTATCTCGCTATTTGTCTATTCGGCTGTCTATCTATCTATCTATCTAGCTATCTATTTATCGATCTGTCTATCTATCACTCTCTCTCTATCTATCTATCTATCTATCTATCTATCTATCTATCTGTCTATCTATCACTCTCTATCTATCTATCTATGTATCTATCTATCTATCTATCTATCTATTACAGGGCTGTGATGAGCTGGACAGATCCTCCAGCTGACTGGTGTCTGAGACGTTGGATATATTTCCATTCCTGTGAGATGGGAAGTGTTACAAATAGATATACAACTAAAATAATTAAATTTTCTCCAGTAGTGTTGCTGGGTAGATTTGTATATAAATAGGCCTGATTGACAATGTAAAGGGTTTGAAGTTGACTTTCAGCCAAGTGGTCAGTAATGAGGAAACAGATCTTTGATTTACTGCACTGAACCCCCAGATGCTTCCTGTAAATGACACTGGGTGTTGAGCCTCGCTAACGGCAGTCGGCTGGGTTGATGCCAAATACTGTGTGGGGCAGATTAGCGTCAATATGAATGGAATCAAGATGAGATTTTACTATTTGAGCATTAAATGATTCAGTAGCACTCTTAAAAGAAAGAAACATTTTAAATGATATTAAATTGTAAAGAATGATTTTCGGTAAACTCCATGCTCACAATATCATAAAATAAGATCCGAAAATAGAAATTGATAAATATGGTATTCAATTAAATCTATTTTCAAATAAAGTTAATTCTAGATAATTCAGCCCGTTTATTCAGTACTGCATGAAGTGCTGGGGAGAGATTTAATGGACCCATACACACAAGTTAATGAGCTGAGTGGGAATCCCAAAGTAAATAATACAGCGGTGGAATTGCCTTGAACCCGCTGGGCTACATTGTATATTCTCAGAGTTGTGTGCCTGATTTAAACTAAAGGCTCCCTTATTACTGATTAGCAGCCGCGCACTGTGCAGTTTAATTGGTGCTGATTTGGATTCCTGAACAAGCCCGCTCACAGCCCAGCTACCAATGGGTAGAGAAATATCCAGTTTGTGATCTGTTTCAGCGGGAGATAAAGCATTTAATGTTGTGACATTCTGTAACATACCGCTGTGTCCTGATATACTGTGTTCCTGATACCAGTGTATGTTACACAGTAGGTCGTTATTAAAGGTCGCTGCAAGGATTTGGATGCCGGGGTTTACTGATCGTATTATCGGTTGTCATTCACCGGCTTCTCTCTTAAGAAGCTGATCTGAAGCGGGCGGGCCCCAAATTCTTATGTGTCTCTGTCAACTCAATCCTTAATTATCAGGCAAGCGGCCTTATCATACAGCTAATTTTATAAAGGACTGTCTTAGGGTCACAGACTCGGGGGCAGTTAGAGAAATGCAATGAAAGACACTTGTATAATGTGGGGGTATTGTACTCATCTCCAGACACAAATCGTGCAGCTATAGACATCCACATTGTAAATACAATCACATTACCCAATCCCGCATTAAGTTACATAGACCTAAAGCAGTTCATAATAGAGTGGATACTTTATTGGTGCAGAGTGAAGGGACAGGTACCGGGAGATGGAGTAACACACACTGGCAGTCTCTTTAGCCCTGATAATTTAATTTAAACTTAGAGATCCACTCCTCCTTTAATATTGAGGATATAAAGGGATTAATTTACAGACCAGATGTAAGTCCTTTCTCTTGGTGATGTGGACGGTGTGACGTGGCTCCAGCAGACACCTCTATCAGTGAATCAATAGGCGGCGCCTCTAACCACGCCCCCATCTGCCGGGTATTTAACTGCCGGTCACTGGGTCCGCAACACAAGAGCCCGGGAGCAGGTTTGCTCAGTGAGTTCTTGCCAGAACCATTTCCCACACATTGCCAGAAGGATGGGGTCGGCGATTTTTCTCAGTCTGTTGCTGGTTTTCTTATCCGGTGAGTAGTTTTAATTGTCCAAGTCTCTCACTATTACTGTTTCAGTGTTAGTCTCTCTCTTACAGAGTCAGAAATCATTTCACCAGGATTAATCCTCGGGGTTTTTGATTTTTTTTCAGGTGTCCAGTCGGATGAAATAGTGTTGACTCAGCCCGAGGCCGAGACCGGACATCCCGGGAACTCCCTGAGACTGACCTGTAAAACCAGCGGGTTCAATCTTGGTAGCTACTACATGAACTGGGTCCGACAGGTTCCCGGACAGGGGCTGGAGTGGCTGGTTCGCTACTACAGTTCATCCAGCAACAGCTACGCCCCCGGGATTGAGAGCCGATTTACTGCGTCCAAAGACCTTTCAAACAACATCTTCGCGTTGGACATGAAGACCCTGAAGACCGAAGACACCGCCATCTATTACTGTGCTAGAGACCACAGCGAGAGGAACCAGGGCTGGACCCGTACAAGAACAGACCGAGGGGAAATTCAGCAACTTCCATCGTAACCTGACGGTCAGTAATTGTGTCAAATGCAATATTAACGGCCGTGTTCAGAACAAGACCACAAGCCGCTTGTTACAGAAATAACAAACTGAAAATTCAATGGTAAATGTCTAACCCACTAACCGATGTACTGAGGAGATGTTCTGGTTGTGCTCCTGTTTACAGTTAACAGTGTCAGCAATTGTAGAGCTGGATATGATGCTCGGTTCAATCTGACTGATACCAGGAGGGAGTTGGTTGGAACTGTGTTCAGTTTCATTCAGTTTTTCATACTGTTGGAGTAAATTCTAATCTGGATCAGAAATGAATGTCTATTTGAAGTGAATGTTGAGAGTCAGTGCTGCACAGAGAGTGAGTGCAGTATTTGTGCGGGTTCCTGTCACTGTGGGAGTATATGGGGGGTCACGGTGCTGCACACAGCGAGCTCCTCATACAAAAACCCCAAACTGGGAGTTTGCTCAAACCTGCGATCACTACCACGCCAGGAGCTTCGCAGGAATTTAGGCTTACATACACATAATGAGTAGAAGTAATATATATTGTATTAAAGTATAAAGCGTTCTGCATTATTAATGTTGATACTCATGTTAAATCTGCACAGATGCTTCACAAGTAATCCAATCCGTTTTATAAATATAATGACCAGAACAAACTGACATATCTCACTGGTGCACTCTTAGTGGAGTCGGAACCAGGTTTTTTAGACCGCTGTGGAATTTAATCTCTGTATTTTACAGTTAACAGTCCACCGGAGTATTTGACACGATGTGTCTCACTGTGATATACTGGGATGGCACAGCAGTTAGTGTCAATACAAAAACCCCTCAGCACTTATTGACTGAGTTTGGGTCAGTGATCGCTTTTACAATCCAACTGTATATGCAATAGAGTATTATTTGTGTCCAGCACTGTCCTACTAGCACGTTTCAATATGAATACACTGTGATATTTATTCATTCAACAGTTGGTGATTTCGATAAATGTTCTTGGGCTACTCTGTGAAACATAAACCATCACGTTATTTTTTGAAGAGTGAAAGGTTTCCATTAACGCATTTAGCATTTTATGAAGATCCAGCGTGATTTTCTTTGCCCTGGGATATGGATATTTAAACTAATGTTGTGTTTCTGTCTCTTCCCTGCAGTGCCGGTTATTGTGTGACCAGCCCGGGGAATGTAACACTGTGACTATCTCGACTACTGGGGACAAGGGACCATGGTGATGGTGACTGCAGGTAAGAAACATGCACTCATTCAGTAACTGTTGTCTTCGTATTTTGATTTTATATTTCTGTTAATTTTAACAATGAATTCGTTCACTGAAACTTGGGTTCGGTCGATCCTGTATTGAGATTTTTTGCAATGTGTTATTTGATTCTGCTGCAATGGGATCATCGATTTAAACTGTTTCTTCACTGAAACTGCTGTTGAGGGCTTGAGTCTCTGATTGATGTGATTTGTTGTTTATCGGCTGATGAGATTGTGGGCCTGGGTTACTTTAAAAACCTAACGGTTTTTAAACTGATAGGAGTTTTTGCAATGTTTAATCTCGGTGACATCGATTTTTCTACAGGTTTTCTGATCAAAACCAAACATTGTGTTTAAATGTGTCTGAAAGGAGATTGTAGGCACAAAACAGAAAGCGTTAGTGCTCAGAAATAACCTTAAGATATTTTAACGATTTTTTATTTGTGATACTTACAAGACATCTATTAGTCTAATGTTCATGAACGTTTATATTTAGTACGTGATATGTTACTGTAATTAAGAAATTCAAAATTAACAAATTAGCAACCGGAACAGAATTAAATTAATATTACTTACAAAATTAGTAATATCACCCAATATTATTAAAATATGCTATAAAATCAATATTAATGTATTGAACATAATCTGCCTAATCACAACTCTGCCATCATTATTTTATATTCCTGCTTATTTCAATAATGAATTAGGTCAGTGACAAGCGGATTCGTTGGATTGTGTATTGAGGTTTTATGCAATGATACATTTGATTCTGCTGAAAGAGTTTATAGAATTAAGCAGCTGCTCCATGAAAGGTTCTGTCGCGGGATTCAGCCCCTCGGTGACATGATTCAGTGTTGATCTGCTGAGGGGAGTGTGGATTCAGCCCCTCAGTGATGTGATTTAGTGTTGATCTGCTGAGGAGAGTGTGGATTCAGCCCCTCAGTGATGTGGTTCAGTGTTGATCTGCTGAGGAGAGTGTGGATTCAGCCCCTCAGTGATGTGATTCAGTGTTGATCTGCTGAGGGGAGTGTGGATTCAGCCCCTCAGTGATGTGATTCAGTGTTGATCTGCTGAGGAGAGTGTGGATTCAGCCCCTCAGTGATGTGGTTCAGTGTTGATCTGCTGAGGAGAGTGTGGATTCAGCCCCTCTGATGTGATTTAGTGTTGATCTGCTGAGGAGAGTGTGGATTCAGCCCCTCAGTGATGTGATTCAGTGTTGATCTGCTGAGGGGAGTGTGGATTCAGCCCCTCGGTGATGTGATTTAGTGTTGATCTGCTGAGGAGAGTGTGGATTCAGCCCCTCAGTGATGTGATTTAGTGTTGATCTGCTGAGGAGAGTGTGGATTCAGCCCCTCAGTGATGTGATTCAGTGTTGATCTGCTGAGGAGAGTGTGGATTCAGCCCCTCAGTGATGTGATTTAGTGTTGATCTGCTGAGGAGAGTGTGGATTCAGCCCCTCAGTGATGTGATTCAGTGTTGATCTGCTGAGGGGAGTGTGGATTCAGCCCCTCAGTGATGTGATTCAGTGTTGATCTGCTGAGGAGAGTGTGGATTCAGCCCCTCAGTGATGTGATTTAGTGTTGATCTGCTGAGGAGAGTGTGGATTCAGCCCCTCAGTGATGTGATTTAGTGTTGATCTGCTGAGGAGAGTGTGTGTCTGGTTACTCTGAATACCCAGAATTTGTGAAACTATTTGCCGTTTCTACAATGTTTAATCTGGGTGACATCGAGCGGCAGCAGGTTTCTGATCTAAAGCAAACATTATATGTTTCAAACTATCACAAAACAGGAATGTTTTAGAAATAAAAAGTAATTGAAGGGTATTTAAAGTATCTTTATATTGAAGTGATAATTATGCATTTAACTATTAATCTATAGACTATTATGCTCATATTTAATACGTGAAATGTTACTGTAATTACTATCTACATCATTAACAAGTGTTCAGGTTGTAGTTAATTTTAATTAATATTAATCAGCGATAATAACGCGATAATGTCTCCCAATATTACTAAAATATGCTACAGTAAAAATATGAATTACTAAAGTTTATTCACCTTCCACAGTTCTGCAGTACACTGGGGAAAATTAACATGAGCGGAAAAGTTTATTCGCCTTCCACAGTTCTGCAGTACACTGGGGAAAATTAACATGAGCGGAAAGGTTTATTCACCTTCCACAGTTCTGCAGTACACTGGGGAAAATTAACATGAGCGGAGAAGTTTAGAGGCTGGAGAGAGTTGTTAATTATGCCTGCAATGATTCTCATAACATCCTGATTTCACCGCTGTGTTCAGATGGATTAGGGATGTTTTACACAGATGAATGACGGGTTGTATTCAAATACTACTTAAATCCGTGTTGTAAATTGCAGTTTGTCAATTTAATATACGCGGCGAGTTATGAAATTCATACTGTGCTGCAAAAACCATATTATTCCTTCAATAATATTGATTGTTTGACAGTGAGACAATTATCACTAAACTACTCAAAGTCCAAAGTCTAAGAGACAAAGGTCGCTGGCAGTCAAATAATTGTTCATGTGATTCTATTTTAATTCAAGGAAGGTTCAGACTGCGTAAGGCTGGAGACAGAAAGATATTCCATTGAAAGTCAAACATTTTAATTTAAACACAAGAGGTTCATATTATCTTAAATTTAAAACAAGATCCTGTCTCCCATAGCTCTGCTCTATATGGGATAGAACGAAAGGCAAAGGACAGATTATTTCTGAGAGTTATGTTTCATTCTTATTAATATTAAATTGATTAACAATATTTCTCCTCCAATTGCTCAATAAGTTTCAGTGCCGCAGATGGTCTGAATGAATTGTTCTCCTCCAGTTTTATATTGATCATAATGTAAATAGCAGACTATATATAATAATGAATTTACGGGCATTCTGTGAGTTACAGGAGTAAAATATAAAGGATTGTCTGTTATTAAATAGCGGAGGCTATGTTACTGACTGCAAACTGCACCGCTGGTTTTTAATTAACACAAATATTTGTTATTTTTAAGATTGAGGAGAATATTTCAACTCGAGAGTCCAGCTTTAGGTAACAGGTGGTGTTACAGCCCGTCGGTAGTTAGTGAGATGTGACCCCGGCCGGAAATTGTACTATTTAAAACAGTCCACTCCGAAATCCATAATGTGAAATACACTCTGAGAGTAGACAGACTTCAGGTTATATCAGAGAGTTCAGAAAAATGATGAGATTGAACACGTGTAGGCAGAGAGCTGGAGAGTATTACATTTTCCTGATCATTTTTAATTATTCAAATGTGATTGGATTTAAGTAAAAATAATACATTTATCTGATTGTATTGATGTATTATACTATTTAATATTTTAATTATGTCGAATTATCCTTCCAATTGAAGTAAAACCCTATTATATCAAAAGTAAATAGTCAGAATTAGGTTTAAAATTACTATTAATTAATTTTATTAATAAGGCTGGAGATGACAGGCAACACAATGAATTTCAAGCAGATTCATTTCATTACACAAGTTCCAGGAGCGGGTGGTTCTGAGGAGGAAGGTCCAGAAAGGCTCACAGAATATTAACACGGAATCACCAGTGGGGACCCGAATTTCTGGCCCAATGAATTGATAATCTTTAAACATTTTGAGTATCAGCTAATTATTGAATGAGATTGGCGTGATCCTGAGCTCACTTTCTGAATAAACATTTTCAGGAAGTGACGGTAACGCTCCAGAAAGCAGCGCCGATTCTGATCTTCCGGGAAGCTGGAAGTTATTTTGACAATTTAAACAGATAGTGTAATGCTTTACTCCGTATCTGACCCGTGTTGAACCTGCCCTGTGAGTGTTTGATGGGACAGCGTAGAGGGAGATTTGCTCTGTATCTAACCCGTGCTTTAACTGCACTGGGAGCGTTTGGTGGGACAGTGAAGAGGGAGTGTTACTCTGTACCTAACCCGTGTTGAACCTGCCCTGGGACAGTTTGACGGGGCAGTGTAGAGGAGGTTTTATTTTGTATGTAACCTGCGCTGTACCTGCCCTAAATGTGTTTGATGGGACAGTGCAGAGTGCGCTTTACTCTGTATCTAACCCGTGCTGCACCTGTCCTGGGAATGTTTGATGGGACAGTGTAGAGTGAGCTTTACTCTGTATCTAACCCGTCTTGTACCTGCCCTGGGAGTGTTGATGGGACAGTGTAGAGTGAGCTTTGCTCAGTATCTAACACGTGCTGTACCTGCCCTGACTGTGTTTGATGGGACAGTGTAGTGGAGATTTTAGACTGTATCTAACCTGCGCTGTACCTGCCCTGAGTGCGTTTGAAGGGCAGTGCAGAAGGAGATCTAGCCTCCTACTTACAATGACGTGGAGGTGATGGGCACGTTCAATACAGATTCACCTTCTATCCAATCATTGCTATATGTGAGCTGGAACGCTTTAATGAAATAGTGTATTTGAAGCTTTATGTTGTATATAATTGTGCTTTACCTAACTGAGCAAATTGTAAAAGCATTTTATGGAGAAGTTATTTTGTATCCAAACTGTGCTTTTGTAGAGCTGGGAATCGTTGATGGGACAAAATGGTAAAAAGTTTTACTCTGTTTCTGAACCGAGTATCAACTTGCCGCACAGTCTTTGGTCGGACCGTGTAGAAGGAGGTTTACACTGTATGTAGTTTCTGTTGTATGTGAGCCGTGAATATTTGCCTGGGCAGTGCTTATGGAGCTGTTTTCTCTATCTAACTCGTCTTGAATCTGACCTGCTAATTTAAAAATATATCTATCTCTTACTATATTTGACCCGGAGAGCCTGACAGGACAGTGGAGAGGGAGCATTTCTCAGCATCCAAACCTTGCTATTCCCGATCTGACCAGCAGGTTAATTCAGAGCGATCGTCATTCTATCTTATCCGTGCTATATCGGACCTGAGAGTGCTTGGTCAGACCCTTAAACTGCAGCTAACCAATAACTTGAGAGTGCTCGAGTCAGATATATAACAATAAATTGTTCCATTGCCCAGGTTGAACAAGGCACATTTATTGATGGCAACATTTTTTGGAAAACATGCCCAAATTTGAATAAAGTGTTAATGTTTAATCGTTTTGGATATCAGCTAATTATTGAATGAGATTGACCTGATCCTGAGCTCACTTTCAGAACAAACAGTTTGAGGAAGTGGCTGTAGCGCCAGAAGGCAGCACCTGTTCTAATCTGATGGGAGGCTGGAAGTTATTTTAAAAATTTAAATGCAGAAAGTTGATAGTCCCGCTCGGTGTAACCATCTTGGGAACTTTAAGTTTGACATCATAACTTCGTTCATTTTTCTTTTGAAAAGGGACAAATTCGACCGAGTTGCAGTTGTTGGACTGGGTCACAACACAAGGCAGACAGTAACTGAGCTGCACTTCTGTGAAACAATTAAAGATTTACATTCAGCCTGCAATGAGTCATCATTCACAATGAGCTTTAAGCCTTTATAATATAACCAAGTCACACATTTGCGTCAGATTGCTCAGATCCCTTTGTTTTAAATATCCTCTTTCATTGTAACAAACAATAAAATAGATCTGATAGAAGTGGCATAAAAATAAAACAAAAAAGGTGACTCAATCGCGGCTAACAAGGGAAATTAGGGACAGCATAAGATCCGAGGAGAGGACATATAAATTAGCCAGAAAAAGCAGTAAACCTGAGGACTGGGAGCAGTTTACGATTGAGCAAAGGAGGACAAAAGGATTAATTAAGAGGGGGAAGATATATTCTAGAGTAAGCTTGCAGGAACATAAAAACTGACTGTAAAAGCTTCTATAGGTATGAGAAGAGAGAAAGATTGTTGAAGTCAAGCATAGGTCCCTTGCAGGCAGAATCAGGGGAATTTATAATGGGGAACAAAGAAATGGCAGACCAATAAAATACATACTTTGATTCTGCCTTCACAAAGGAGGATACAAAGAACCTCCCAGATATGTTAGGGTACATAGGGTCGAATGAGTGGGAGGGATTGCATGACATCAGTATTTGTAGGGAAATGGTGTTAGGGAAATTGATGGGATTGAATGCTGAGAAATCCCCAAGTCCTGATAATCTACATCCTAGGGTACTTAAGGAAGTGGCACTGGAAATACTGGATGCATTGCTGGTCATCTTCCAAAATTCTATAGACTCTGGAGCAGTTCCAATGGATTGGAGGGTAGCTATTGTACCTCCACTATTTATAAAGGGTGATAGAGAGAAAACGGGGATTTATATACTGATAAGCCTGACATCGGAAGTGGGGAAAATGCTAGAGTACATTATAAAAGACGCAATTGCAGAGCACTTGGAAAACAGTGACAGGATCGGACAAAGTCAACATGGATTTAGAAAAGGTAATTCATGCTTGACTGTTCCACTGGAAGTTTTTGAGGATGTAACGGATAGAATAGATAAGGGAGAACCAGTCGATGTGGTGTATTTGGAATTTGAGAAGGCTTTCGAAAAATCCCGCATAAGGGATTAGCGTGCAATGTTAAAGCACATGGGATTGGGGGTAAGGTAATAACTTGGATAGAAAACTGGTTGGCAGAAAGGAAGCAAAGTGTTGGAATAAACGGGTCTTTTTCTGAGTGGCAGGCAGTGACTAGTGGGTACTGCAGGGTTCAGTGCTAGGACCCCAACTATTCACAATATATATTAATGAACTAGACGAGGGAACTAGATTTAATATCTCCAAGTTTGCAGACGGCACAAAGCTGGGTGGGCGTGTGTGCTGTGAGGAGGATGCAGAGAAACTCCAGTATGATCTGGACAGGTTGGGTGATTGGGCAGATGCATGGCAAATGCAGTATAATGTGGAAATATGCGAGGTTATCCACTTTGGTGGCAAAAACAGGAAGAAAGATTATTATCTTAATGGCAATAGATTGGGAAAAGAGGAAGTGTAACGAGACCTGGGTTACCTTGTTCACCAGTCGCTGAAGCTAATCATGCAGGTGCAGCAGGTGGTTAAGAAGGCAAATGGTATGTTGGCCTTCATAGCAAGAGGATTAGAGTAGAGGAGCAAGGATGTCTTGCTGCAGTTGTACAGGGCCTTGGTGAGACCACACCTTGAGTATTGTGTGCAGGTTTGGTCGGCTTATCGGAGGAAGGATTTTCTTGCCATGGAGGGAGTGCAGCGAAGATTCACCAGGCTGATACCTGGGATGTCGTATGAAGAGAGATTGAATCGATTAGGCTTATATTCGCTAGCGTTTAGAAGAATGAGAGTTGATCTCATTGAAACTTATAAAATTCTGACAGGACTAGACAGACTAGATGCAGGAAGGATGTTCCCCATGGCGGGGAGTCCAGGCCCAGAGGTCACAGTCTACGGATAAGTGGTAAGCCATTTAGGACTAAGAGGAGGAGGAATTTCTTCACCCAGAAAGTGGTGAACTTGAGGAATTCTCTGCCACACAGGGCAGTTGAGGCCAATTCATTACATATTTTCAAGAAGGAGTTAGATATATTTCTTAATGCTAAAGTGATCATGGGATATTGGGAGAAAGCAGGGACAGGGTAATGAGTTTGGATGATCAGCCATGATCTCATTAAATGGTGGAACAGGTTCGAGGGGCCGAATGGTCTACTCCTGCTCCTATATTCTATGTTTCTATGTTTCAGAATATGAAGTGTTTCCTTCCATTAAATCGGGAAGAACAATTTCCGCTGACTCCTCTAGAATCAGAGCAACGTACATCACAGGAAGAGGCCATTCGGCCCGTCCTGCCTGTGCCGGCTCTGAAAACTGTCCAATTTCCTCAAAAACCCCAGCCTTTTCCTCCTAACCCTGCAAATGGGTCCTCTTCAAGTACATGTCCAGCCAGCTGGTGCTTTCCAGTAATTAGCAACCCTCTTGTGGGAAATACCCCAATTGTCCCGCTAGATCTTCGGGAAATTATTTTAAATCTGTCACCTTCGGTTAACAACCTACTTGCCAAAGGAATCAGTTTCTGCCTATTTGCTCTAGCAAACCTCCCATAACTTTGAACAGCTCTGTTAAGTCTCCACTTAACCTCTGCTCTAACTAGAATATCCCAGCTTCTCCAATCTCTCCACAACTGAAGTTCCTCATCCCTGGTAACTTCCTGGTAAACCTCTTCTCTACCCTCTCAAAGGCCTTTCATCCTTCCTGAATTGTGCTGACAGGATTGTGCTCAATACTCCAGCTGAGGCCTGACCCCTGATTTGTAAAGGTTTTGCATAGCTTCCTTTTTTAAATAATCCGTGTATCTATTTACAAAGCCCAGTGTCCTATACGCCTTCATAACAGCTTTATCAACTTTCCCCGCCAACTTCAATGATTTGTGTATATGCACATCCATATCTCTCTGTTCTTGCATCCTCTCAAAATAGTACCATATAGATTATACTGCTTCTCCATGTTGTTCCTCCCAAGGTGCGTCGCTTCACACTTATCCACACTAAATTGCACCTACCATGTGCCTGTTCTTTTCACTAGTCTGTTTAAGTCCTCCTGAAGTCTGCTACTATCCTGCTCACTATTTGCTACTTTGCCAAGATTTGAATCATCTGGGAACTTCAAAATTGTACTCCCTATACCCAAGTCCAGGTCATTTTTATATAACAAGAACAACAATGGTCCTCATACCGATCCATGGGAGACCCCACTGCATTATTTTCTACAGTTTGTACAACATCCGCTCACCACTCCTCCCTGCCTCATATAAATGTATAATATTTAAGTGTTACCAATATTAGATTTTTATACAAGAAACCTCTCCCCATGATTAGATTATGCTCGATACAATCAGCAACAAGAGGTGCCTGTTCTCACTGGTGGGAGGTCATCAGGTACTTTTGTAACTGAAATGGGCCATTTAAAGAGACACTACCATTAACCGGATTTCGGAATCATATATTATAGTCGGATAATTAATTGAGTGGGAGCGAGGAGGAACTTCATGAAGCATCCATTCAATAGAATGGGACAGAGCACAAATGACAGGGCGTTGAAGTACATCGCTCAAATACTGAGCAGGAAAGAGATAGATTCGACCCAATCCCGATTCATCTGCAGCTTTTATCTTAGAAACTAGCCGTGAAAAAGTTTCCTGTTCAATTCTGTGTGTGTCGGATTTGAGCTGATGTTTTGCTAGTTTTATAAGCGCGGATTACGCTGTTACTTTTGAAGTAGAGTCACTGCTGTTTTGTAGGGAAAAGCATTAGTCAATTGACACAGAGCAAATTTCCAAAAACTGCAATGAAGTAAATGACCAGAAGTGGTGTTGATTGATAAATAAATGCTGGCCGAAATTGCAGGAAAAACTCTCTGCCCTTCTATTGTAAGATCGAATGAAAGATACCTTATTGAGGTGAGGTGAAAATGTTCTTATATTTGCAATATGATAGAACTCGGACAGAGAGGTGTGTTCCCGACCAGGGGGTCGACAGGCGCGTATGATGGACCTGACAAAAGCGCAAATGCCGCTGTAGTTTTTGATCGTCAAATGATGGAAAGAGTTTATCCTGGAGTCAAATTTCGCGTTGTTTGGTTGTTTTATGAGCCCGGATTACAGATTCTAATTTGCCTAATTGGCCATTCTTTCCCAGCGACACCATCTCCTCCCACCCTCTACGCTCTACTCTCCTGTGAACCACCCAACACAGACGGCTCCATCATTTTCGGCTGTTTGGCAATGGACTACAACCCCGAAATCACCAGCGTTTCCTGGACAAAAGATAAACAGCTGATCAACACTGGATTGATGACTTATCCATCATTGCTCAACAAGAGGGGAACCTACACACTGAGCAGCCAGTTAACCATCACCGAGTCAGAAATGGGGAGCAGCACAATCTACTGCGTGGTTCGACGAAGAGATTCCATGTGGATCGTTCCAATGCCAGGTTAGTGTAGTGGGATGCAGGGGCAAACTGTGAAAAGCAGGGAAGTTATGTTCAACTTGAATAGAAACTTGGTTAGTCCACACTTAGCGTATTGTGAACAGTTCTGGTCTCCACTTCATACTTAGAGTACGGAGCACAATCCTAGACTCCATATCACACTTCGAATACCGTGTACAGTCCGGTTACCTTCTCACACTTGCAATACTGTGCAGACTTCTGGTCACCGTATCACACTTAGAATACTGTGCACATTCCTGGTCTCCATATCACTCATAGAATACTGTGCAGAGTTCTGGTCTCCATATCACAATTAGAATACTGTGCAGAGTCCTGGTCTCCATGTCACAATTAGAATACTGTGCAGAGTCCTGGTGTCCATATCACTTTTAGAATATTGTGCACAGTCCTGGTCTCCATATCACACTTCGAATATCGTGCAGAATTCTGGTCCTTGGAAATGCCTTGCTAATGTGTGCCAGATAGTAAAGGACTTGTTTAATGATAAGGACACTATGCATTTCTTAATCATTTATTTTGCAATGAATGTCCAAAACATGTATTCCCCAGGACATGATCCAGTGGTCCATCCAACTGTTATCCTCACGGCGAGTTCCAGTGACCAAATCACCAGCAGCAGATATGCAAAGGTCGTGTGTTCAATCATGGACTTCCATCCAGAGTCACTGACCGTGAATTGGCTGAAGAATGGACAACTCATGCATTCGGGCTTCGTCACCTCTCTCGTCTGTGAAGTGAACGGGACCTTCTCGACCACCAGTCTGCTGACAGTCCCCGCCGGCGAATGGTTCAGCGGCTCGGTCTACACCTGCCAGGTCACTCATGAAGGGGTTACCCAAAGCCGAAACATTGCCAACTCTCAGGGTAAGAGGCACAGTCGGGGAGTTCCAACCCATTTCCAGTGCCGCTCTGAGTCAGAATTTTATTGGAATTAGTCCATAGCACAGCAGAGTTCCTAACTTACAAGGAAACACTTTGGTGTTTCCTTCCGATGTGAGTGGGACTCCTCAAGGTTTAGGGTTCCATCCCTTCACCAGCAAAGAATAATTCCCTCAGCTGTAATGTCAGACAGTGAGAGAGGTGTCCTTATTTTCAGATTTACCCTGTGTTAGCTCTAATTCTAATATACAATCATGCAGTTTGTGTTTCCTTCGGATGTAAAAGATAATAAAGAATTGGCTTTATACAGCGCCTTCTGGGGCCTCAGACTGCCGCAAACTGATTGACAACCAATGAATTATGCTTGAAATGTGCCCACTGTTGTAATGTACAAAATCAGGAAGACATTTTGTGCACAACAAGCTCCCACAAACAGCAATGTGATAAAGACCAGATTTTTTTTTTGTGATATTTGTTGAGGGGTAATTATTTGCCATGGCACCGGGAGAACTCCCCTGCTCATCTTTGAAATGGTGCCATGGGGTATCTTACGTCCAATTGAGAGGGCAGATTGATCCTCGCTTTAACGCCTCATCCAAAATACAGTGCAGCGCTCAATCAGTACTGCATTGGGAGTGTCAGTTTCCATTCTGTGTTCAAGTCTCTGGAGTGGGACTTGAACCAACCATCTTCATCAATTAGGATTCCTCACAGTTCTGGATTTAATAACCTCGCTATAGGTTTCCCTCGACTCTGATGTCAGACAGTGAGTGAGGTGTCCTTGGGCTCCGGTTTATCCTGAGCTGGCTGATCATATTCCGAGCGGCAGTAGGTGTCTGGAGGCCTTTACTGATAATTTTCCAGGAACCCACTGCTAGAAAGGTCATTTACCCTATTTAGAGAACTGTGTTCAGTTCTGGGCTCCACACATGAGGCAGGATATAATGACCTTGGAGGGGGTGCGTTGCAGATTTACCAGAATGTTACGGGGCAAGAAGTATTACATTTTGAGGACATATTGCACTGACTAGACGTGTATTGCTTTGAGTATAGAAGATTAAGGGGTGAACGAATTAAGATAATTTTTGGAATTGGTGGTCATATAGAGATAAAGTATTTCCTCTGCTGGAGAAGTCCAGAACAAAGGGGGATAATCTTAAAATTTGAGCTAGGCCGTTCAGGGGTGAGGTCAGAAACCACTTCTTCGTGCAAAGGGCTGTGGAAATCCGGAACTCTCTCTCCCACAAAGCTGTTCAAGATGGGCATCAATTGATAATATCAATACTGAGATTGATAGATTTATGTTGGGCAAGGGTTACAGAAACATTGCAGGTAGATGGTGTTGAGGTGCAGATCAGCCATGATCTCATTGAATGGTGGGCCAGGCTGGATGGGCTGAATGGCCTCCTCCTGTTGCTGTGTTTCTATTGCTGCCACGAGGTCATATTTCATTCTGAGTCTCTCTCACCAGGCATGAGAAAAGCTCACTATGACAGAAATAAACAAACTACCTCACACCGGCTTTACAAATTATTCCCCACCAAAAACACCCCTTTGGAATTCCAGCTCCCGACAATTCACTTCTACTCTGAGTATTCCTACACATTTTCATCGCCCCAAATATCGGAACAAGAAACCAGAAGATTCAGTTTTTTCTTGTTGCACCGAAAATCATGGATTTTATTTGACAGCCTTTTTGAAACAGTGTAATTTTCGTGAAGAGCTCTTGAACCTGGGGACAGAGACATTATAATGAGCGGAGATGTGTTCGGGCACCAGGATGTATGGACGGGCATAAAGGAGCAAGGGATTATGGGAAGAGCTGTTTTCAGTGCGTAAATAAATTGCACCCGAACTTATTCATTGTTTAACGCCGGGTAATTGCTTCACAGCCCATTACAGGAGTTCTGGGGGCAAATACACAGGAAATATTAAAGAGTCCCCCAGAATCGTTGACAATTTATTGTCATTCCAATAACGCTGGTGCTTAATCAACAGGGAGATTTATTCTGCTTGAGTCAGAAATGGGTGAATACTGGTGTCCTGATTCTGAAGATGAAACATTGCTTGACTTTCATTTCTGTTTCACAGATTGTTCCTCATGCAGCGATCTAGTGATTACTCTTCACCAACCGTCACTAGAACAGGTCTTACTGGAGGCGACGGTCACCTTAACCTGCGTCCTGTCTAATGGTCCTTATGGAGTCACCGTGACCTGGACCCGAGGAAAGGAATCTTTGAAATCAGAGATTGCCGTTCAACCCGGAGAGGATCCCAACAGCGTGATCAGCAAAATAAACATCTCGACACAAGCCTGGCTGAGTGGGGATGAGTTCTACTGCGTGGTGAGCCATCAGGATATGCCAACTCCTATCAGAGATTCCATCCACAAAGAAACAGGTGAGCAGTGAGAGTGTAGCAATAAGTGAGACACTGTGGCTGTTTCCTAGGTTTGAGTAAGGACCAATTCGTTCTATTATGAGTTCTAATGGACTACTCTGATCATTCAGATTGATAATTCCACTAACTAAATACCCTGGGAACCGAGGTAATGCACTTAAGGGGAAGATAGATAAGTTCATGAGGGAAAACAGAATCGAAGGATATGCCATTAGGGTTTAGATAAATGAGGTGGGAGGTGTCTCTTGTGGAGCATAATCACCGGCTCAGAGCTGTTGGGCCGAAGAGCCTGATTCTGTGCGGTAAACCCAACTCTTCAGGCTCATAGAGAAGGATTGCATATCAGCCAGCTCAGGCTTGGAAACCGAACAGGGTCCAGAGGAGAATATAAATCCTTTAAAAATCGGCGTGAAGCACATTTCTCTCACATCTAACCATTGCTTCCATTGTCTCTGGAATTCTCCAGCTTATTGTTCTTTATTCTAATTGTCCTGCAGCTCAAGATCCGCGGCAACCGTCCGTGTCTGTCCTCCTGCCCTCGGCAGAAGATGTCTCCGCTCAGAGGTCCGTCACCCTCACCTGCTTAGCGAGAGGTTTCTCCCCACGAGAGGTCTTCGTCAAGTGGACCGTTAATGACAAGCCGCTCAATTCCAGCAACTACAAGAACACCGAGGTGTTGGCGGAGAACGGCAGCAGTTCCTTCTTCATCTACAGCCTGTTATCCATTGCAGCGGAGGAGTGGGCCAGCGGCGCTTCCTACTCCTGTGTGGTGGGACATGAAGCGATCCCCTTGAAGATCATCACCAGAACGGTCAATAAATCCAGCGGTAAAGAATGCTAATGAACATTTCCCTTGTACTGATGGACTCCGTTAATTCTTGTCAATGAGAAACACTCGCTTGCATTTAAGTTCTTAAATAAACATCAATAAAGGTCTTTTCTTCCATTCCTGAGTTAAAAACACACCTTTCAATTAATTTTGTTTCCATTTTTGCCAAGGTTTCAGGTCGATTACCTTTCGGCAGCCCGTTTTGATGAAGGGTCGTCGACCTGAAAGTTTGACTCTGTTCCTATCTGCACAGATTCCGCCTGACTTGCTGAGTTTTTGCAGCCATTTCTGTTTTTATCCCAGTTACCATTGTTGTCCATCCCTTCAGAATTGGGGACATTTACATTTCAATAATCGCAGCAACTGCGAACTGATGTGAGGGCCACAAACGAGCACGAAATATACCCCCACCAGAGAGAGAGGGAAGGCCAATTGTTAACCCACAGTAGCCTCACTGTCCCACCAGAGAGAGGGTAAAGGGCAATTATTAACCAACTGTACCCCCACTCTCCCAGCACAGAGAGGGGAAAGGGCAATTGTTAACCCACAGTAGCCTCACTGTCCCACTAGAGAGATGGTAAAGTGCAATTATTAACCCACTGTACCCCCACTCTCCCAGCAGAGAGAGGGGAAAGTGCAATTATTAACCAACAGTACCCCCACTGTCTCACAAGATAGTGGGGAAAGGGCAATTGTTAACCCACAGTAGTCACACTGTCCCACCAGAGAGAAGGGAAAGGGCAATTAATAACCCACTGGACCCCTACTGCCCCACCAGAGAGAGGGGAGAGTGAAAATCTTCACTCACTGTATCTCCACTCACCCACGAGAGAGATGGTAAGGGCAATTGTTAACCAAATGCACCCACACTCCACCACCATAGATAGGGAAAGGGCAGTTGTTAACCAACTCTACCGCCACTCCATCACCACAGAAAATGAAAGGGCAGTGTTTAACCCACTGTGCCCCACACACCCTCCAATGATAGGGCAAGGGCAGTTGTTAACTCACTGTACTCCACTCCCACACCATTGATAGGGAAAGGACAATTGTAAGCCCACCGTATCTTCAATCGCCCAGCAGAAAGAGGGGAAATGGCGACTGTTAACCCATGAACCCCACTCTCCCACCAGAGAGAGGGGAACAGGCTATTGTTAACCCACTGTACACCCACTATCCCACCAGAAAGAGGGGAAAGGGCAATTTTTAAGCCACTGTATCTCCACTCACCCACCAGCGAGAGAATGAAGGGCAATTGGATTACCACTCTACCTCCCACTCCCCCAACAGAGAGAGGGGAAAGTGCAATTGTTATACCCACTGTATCTCCACTCACCCACCAGAGAGAGAATAAAGGGCAATTGTTATACCATTGTAACTCCCACTCCCCCAACAGAGAGAGGGGGAAGGGCAATTCTTAACCCACTGAATCTCCACTCACCCACCAGAGAATGAGGAAAGGGCAACTGTTATACCACTGTAACTGCCACTACCCACCTTCGAGTGGGGAGAGCGCAATTGTGAAGCCACTGGTTCTCCAGTCATCCACCAGTGAGAGAGGAAAGGGCATTTGTTATACCACTGTATCTCACAATCTCTCCCCCAAATGATGTTGAGGATGGGCGGCAACTGAAAATAGCAAAACAGAGATTGATAGATTTTTGTTAGGCAAGGTTATCAAGGGTTACAGAAAGAAAGCTGGTAGATGGTGTACAGGTGCAAATCCGCCATGATCTCATTGAATAACAGAACAAGCTGGATGGGATGAATGCCCACCTCCTATTCCTGTGTTCCTATTGCTGCCCTGCGGTCATACTTCATTCTGACTGTCACACCAGACATGAGAAATGCTCACTAATGACACAAATTAGCAAACTAACACACCACGGCATTTCAAATCATTCCCCACCACAAAAGAGGCCTTGGAGCTCCATTCTCCCGACGTATCACCTCTCCTCTGATGGGGGCTGCAACAGGTTCCTGCACATATTCATCGCCCCAAAAATCATAACAAGAAAACAGGAAATTCACTTTTTTCCTGTTCCACCTAAAATCCTGGATTTTATTTGACAGCCGTTTTGAAGCAGTGTAATTTTCGAGCTCCTGACACCTTGGGGCAGATGCATTATAATGATCAGAGATGTGTTTGGGCACCAGGATCTATAGACGGGCATAAAGGAGCAATGGATTTCGGCAAGAGCTCTAGTTAGTGCGTAACACAATTGCGCTTGAATTTATTCTTTTTTTTACGCCACGTATTTGCTTCACAGCACATTACGGGAAGCTCTGGGTGCAAATACTCAGGAAATGTTAAAGAGTTAGCCGGATTCGGTGCCATTTCTTTGTCTATCCAATAACGATGGTGTTTAAGCAACAGCGACAGGGTGAATTCACAATGGTGATTGAATCTCCTTGAGCTGAATGCTGGTGTCCAGATTATGAAGATGAAGCTTTGCTTGACTTTCATTTCCATTTCACAGATCCTATCACAAACAGCGATCCACTGATTATGCTTCGACAGCCATCACTAGAACAGGTCTTACTGGAGACGATGGTGATCTTAACCTGCGTCGTGTCTAATGCTCCTTATGGATTCACCGTGTCCTGGACCCGAGGAAAGGAGACTTTGAAATCAGAAATTGCCATTCAACCCGGAGAGGAACCCAACAGCGTCATCAGCAACATAAACATCTCGACACAAGCCTGGCTGAGTGGGGATGAGTTCTCCTGCGTGGTGAGCCATCAGGATATGCCGACTGCTATAAGCGATTCCATCCACAAGGAAACAGGTGAGCAGTGAGAGTGTAGCAATAAGTGAGACACTGTGGCTATTTCCTGTGTATGTATACGGGCCAATTCATTATAGTAAGAGCTTTAATGGACCACTCTGATAATTCAGATTGGTAATTCCACTAACTAAACATTCTGGGACCCGAAATAATTCACCTAAGGGGAAAGTAGATAAGCCCATGAGGGAAAAGGTAATAGAACGATATGCTATTGTGGTTAGATGAAGTAAGGTGGGAGGTGTCTCCTGTGGAGCATAAACACCTGCCCAGATTTGTTGGGCCGAATGGCCAGTTTCTGTGCTGTGAATTCAACTATTCAAGCTCTCAGAGAGAAGGATTGCATATCCCTCAACTGCGGGTTGAAAACCGGACAGGATCCAGAGGGGAAAATATGTACTTTAAAATTCAGCGTGAATCACATTTCCCTCACATCTAACCACCGCTTTCATTGTCTCTGGAATTCTCCAGCTTATTCTCCTTTATTCTGATTGTCCTGCAGCTCAAGATCTGCGTCAACCATCCGTGTCTGTCCTCCTGCCCTCGTCAGAAGAAATCTCCACACAGAGGTCCGTCACCCTCACCTGCTTAGCGAGAGGTTTCTCCCCCCGAGAGATCTTCATCAAGTGGACCGTCAATGACAAGCCGCTCAATTCCAGCAACTACAAGAACACCGAGGTGTTGGCGGAGAACGGCAGCAGTTCCTTCTTCATCTACAGCCTGTTATCCATTGCAGCAGAGGAGTGGGCCAACGGCGCTTCCTACTCCTGTGTGGTGGGACATGAAGCGATCCCCTTGAAGATCATCACCAGAACGGTCAATAAATCCAGTGGTAAACCAAGTTTTCTGAACATTTCCCTTATACTGATGGACACCGTCAATTCTTGTCAATGAGAAACTCTCGATTGCATTTCCGTTCTTAAATAAATATCAATAAATGCGTTGTCTTCCAACCGTGAGTTAAAAACACAGCCACTTAGTAAGTTGTGCTTCCCATTGTTGTCAAGGGGCGGGCTTTGTATCTGAAGTTGGGAGTTTTTGGGTCTTGGGTCCATGGCTTGTATAGTCAGCGCTCCCTGGTCAGATTCACCGTGAGTTAGAGATAAAATGAAGCTTTCTCATAAAACTTTACTCAACGTAACTTCAGCAACTTTCCTCCCACTGGGGGAAGCTTAAAATTCCCATTTCCGACAAACAAAAGCAGCAGATTAAGATCTTGGTCTCCGCATTTCTCGTTCAATAGCAGAATACTGCAGATGGTGGAAATCTTAGATAAAAACAGGAAATGCTGGAAATTCTCAGCATTCAGGCGGCATCTGTGCAGAGAGAAATAGCTAACGTTTCAGGTCGATGACCATTTGCCTGCCTGTTGTTAACCCACTGTACCACAACACCCCTACCAGAGAGAGAGGAAAGGGCATTTGTTAACCCACTGTGCCACAACTCCACTACCAGAGAGAGGGGAAAGTGCAATTGTTAACCCACTGTGCCACAACTCCACTACCAGAGAGAGGGGAAAGTGCAATTCTTAACCCACTGTACCACAACTCCCCTTCTAGAGAGAGGGGAAAGTGCAAGTGTTAACCCAATGTACCACAACTCCCTGCCAGAGAGAGAGGGGAAAGTGCAATTCTTAACCCACTGTACCACAACTCCCCTTCTAGAGAGAGGGGAAAGTGCAATTCTTAACCCACTGTACCACAACTCCCCTTCTAGAGAGAGGGGAAAGTGCAAGTGTTAACCCACTGTACCACAACTCCCTGCCAGAGAGAGAGGGGAAAGTGCAATTCTTAACCCACTGTACCACAACTCCCCTTCTAGAGAGAGGGGAAAGTGCAAGTGTTAACCCAATGTACCACAACTCCCCTACCAGAGAGAGGAAAGGGCATTTGTTAACCCACTGTGCCACAACTCCACTACCAGAGAGAGGGGAAAGTGCAATTCTTAACCCACTGTACCACAACTCCCCTTCTAGAGAGAGGGGAAAGTGCAATTCTTAACCCACTGTACCACAACTCCCCTTCTAGAGAGAGGGGAAAGGGCAAGTGTTAACCCAATGTACCACAACTCCCCGAACAGAGAGAGAGGAAAGGGCAATTGTTAACCCACTGTACCACAACTCCCCTTCTAGAGAGAGGGGAAAGTGCAATTCTTAACCCACTGTACCACAACTCCCTGCCAGAGAGAGGGGAAAGTGCAAGTGTTAACCCAATGTACCACAACTCCCCTAACAGAGAGAGAGGAAAGTGCAAGTGTTAACCCACTGTGCCACAACTCCCCTTCTAGAGAGAGGGGAAAGTGCAACTGTTAACCCACTGTGCCACAACTCCCCTTCTAGAGAGAGGGGAAAGTGCAATTGTTAACCCACTGTACCACAACTCCCCTTCTAGAGAGAGGGGAAAGTGCAATTCTTAACCCACTGTACCACAACTCCCCTTCTAGAGAGAGGGGAAAGTGCAACTGTTAACCCACTGTACCACAACTCCCCTTCTAGAGAGAGGGGAAAGTGCAATTGTTAACCCACTGTACAACAACTCCCCTTCTAGAGAGAGGGGAAAGTGCAATTGTTAACCCACTGTACCACAACTCCCCTTCTAGAGAGAGGGGAAAGTGCAATTGTTAACCCACTGTACCACAACTCCCCTTCTAGAGAGAGGGGAAAGTGCAATTGTTAACCCACTGTACAACAACTCCCCTTCTAGAGAGAGGGGAAAGTGCAATTGTTAACCCACTGTACCACAACTCCCCTTCTAGAGAGAGGGGAAAGTGCAATTCTTAACCCACTGTGCCACAACTCCACTACCAGAGAGAGGGGAAAGGGCAATTGTTAACCCACTGTACCACAACTCCCCTTCTAGAGAGAGGGGAAAGTGCAATTCTTAACCCACTGTACCACAACTCCCCTTCTAGAGAGAGGGGAAAGTGCAATTCTTAACCCACTGTACCACAACTCCCCTTCTAGAGAGAGGGGAAAGTGCAACTGTTAACCCACTGTACCACAACTCCCCTAACAGAGAGAGAGGAAAGGGCAATTGTTAACCCATGGTAGAGCCACTCCCCTACCCGAGAGTGAGGAAAGGCAATTGTTAACCCACTGTACCACAACACCCCTACCAGAGAGAGAGGAAAGGACAATTGTTAACCCACTGTACCACAACTCCCCTAACAGAGAGAGAGGAAAGGGCAATTGTTAACCCAGTGTACCACAAAACCCTTACCAGAAAGACAGGAAAGTGCAATTGTTAACCCACTGTACCACAACTCCACTACCAGAGAGAGGGGAAAGGGCAATTGTTAACCCACTGTACCACAACACTCCTACCAGAGAGAGGGGAAAGTGCAATTGTTAACCCACTGTACCACAACTCCCATTCCAGAGAGAGGGGAAAGGGCAATTGTTAACCCACTGTACAACAACACCCCTTCCAGAGAGAGGGGAAAGGGCAATTGTTAACCCACTGTACCCCAACTTCCCCACCAGAGAGAGAGGAAAGGGCAATTGTTAACCCACTGTACCCCAACTTCCCCACCAGAGAGAGAGGAAAGGGCAATTGTTAACCCACTGTACCACAACTGCCCTACCACAGAGAGGAGAAAGAGCAATTGTTAACCCACTGTACCACAACTTCCCCACCAGAGAGAGGAGAAAGAGCAATTGTTAACCCACTGTACCACAACTTCCCCACCAGAGAGAGGAGAAAGAGCAATTGTTAACCCACTGTACCACAACTCCCTGCCAGAGAGAGAGGGGAAAGGACAATTGTTAACCCACTGTACCACAACTGCCCTACCAGAGAGAGAGGGGAAAGGGCAATTGTTAACCCACTGTACCACAACTCCCTGCCAGAGAGAGAGGGGAAAGGACAATTGTTAACCCACTGTACCACAACTGCCCTACCAGAGAGAGAGGAAAGGGCAATTGTTAACCCACTGTACCACAACTCCCCTACCAGAGAGTGAGGAAAGGGCAAATGTTAACCCACTGTACCACAACTCCCCTACCAGAGAGAGAGGAAAGGGCAATTGTTAACCCAATGTACCACAACTCCCTAACAGAGAGACAGGACAGGGCATGTGTTATTCTACTGTACCACAACTGCCCTACCACAGAGAGGGGACAGGGCAATTGTTAACCCACTGTACCCCAACTTCCCCAACAGAGAGAGAGGAAAGGGCAATTGTTAACCCACTGTACCCCAACTTCCCCACCAGAGAGAGGGGAAAGGGCAATTGTTAACCCACTGGACCACAACTCCCTGCCAGAGAGAGAGGGGAAAGGGCAATTGTTAACCCACTGTACCACAACTCCCTGCCAGAGAGAGAGGGGAAAGAGCAATTGTTAACCCACTGTACCACAACTCCCTGCCAGAGAGAGAGGGGAAAGGGCAATTGTTAACCCACTGTACCACAACTCCCCTACCACAGAGAGGAGAAAGAGCAATTGTTAACCCACTGTACCACAACTCCCTGCCAGAGAGAGAGAGGAAAGGGCAATTGTTAACCCACTGTACCACAACTGCCCTACCAGAGAGAGGGGAAAGGGCAATTGTTAACCCACTGGACCACAACTCCCTGCCAGAGAGAGAGGGGAAAGGGCAATTGTTAACCCAATGTACAACAACACCCCTGCCAGAGAGAGAGGAAAGGGCAATTGTTAACCCATTGTACACCCACTCCTCTACAAGAGAGAGAGGAAAGTGCAATTGTTAACCCACAGTACACCCACTCCTCTACAAGAGAGAGAGGAAAGTGCAATTGTTAACCCACAGTACACCCACTCCCCCACAGAGAGAGAGGAAAGTACAATTGTTAACCCACTGTACACCCACTCCTCTACAAGAGAGAGAGGAAAGTGCAATTGTTAACCCACAGTACACCCACTCCTCTACAAGAGCGAGAGGAACGTGCAATTGTAAACCCACTGTACCCCCACTCCCCCACCAGAGAGAAAGGAAAGTGCAATTGTTAACACATTGTACACCCACTCCCCCACCACAAGAGAGAGAGTGGAAAGGTCAATTGTTAACCCAATGTACCACAACTCCCCTACCAGAGAGAGGAAAGGGCAATTGTTAACCCACAGTACACCCACACCCCTTCAGAGATATGTGAAAGGGCAAATGTTAACCCACTGTACGACCACACCCCTACCAGAGAGAGAGGAAAGAACAATTGTTAACCCAATGTACCACAACTCCCCCACCAGAGAGAGGGGAAAGAACAATGGTTAACCCAATGTACCACAACTCCCCCACCAGAGAGAGGGGAAAGAACAATTGTTAACCCAATGTACCACAACTCCCCCACCAGAGAGAGGGGAAAGTACAATTGTTAACCCAATGTACCACAACTCCCCCACCAGAGAGAGGGGAAAGTACAATGGTTAACCCATTGTACCACAACTCCCCCACCAGAGAGAGGGGAAAGAACAATTGTTAACCCACTGTACCACAACTCCCCCACCAGAGAGAGGGGAAAGGGCAATATTTAACCCACTGTACTTCCACACACACACCAGAGAGAGGGTAAAGGGCAATATTTCACTCACTGTACTTCCACACACACACCAGAGAGAGGGGAAAGGGCAATATATAACCCACTGTACTTCCACACACACATCAGAGAGAGGGGAAAGGGCAATATTTAACCCACTGTACTTCCACACACACACCAGAGAGAGGGGAAAGGGCAATATTTAACACAGTGTATTTCCACACACACACCAGAGAGAGGGGAAAGGGCAATATTTAACCCACTGTACTTCCACACACACACCAGAGAGAGGGGAAAGGGCAATATTTAACCCACTGTACTTCCACGCACACACCAGAGAGAGGGGATAGGGCAATATTTAACCCAATGTACTTCCACACACACACCAGAGAGAGGGGAAAGGGCAATATTTAACCCACTGTACTTCCACACACACACCAGAGAGAGGGGAAAGGGCAATATTTCACTCACTGTACTTCCACACACACACCAGAGAGAGGGGAAAGGGCAATATTTAACCCACTGTACTTCCACACACACACCAGAGAGAGGGGAAAGGGCAATATATAACCCACTGTACTTCCACACACACACCAGAGAGAGGGGAAAGGGCAATATTTAACCCACTGTACTTCCACGCACACACCAGAGAGAGGGGATAGGGCAATATTTAACCCACTGTACTTCCACACACACACCAGAGAGAGGGGAAAGGGCATTTGGTAACCCACTGTACTTCCACACACACATCAGAGAGAGGGGAAAGGGCAATATATAACCCACTGTACTTCCACACACACACCAGAGAGAGGGGAAAGGGCAATATTTAACCCACTGTACTTCCACACACACACCAGAGAGAGGGGAAAGGGCAATATTTAACCCACTGTACTTCCACACACACACCAGAGAGAGGGGAAAGGGCAATATTTAACCCGCTGTACTTCCACACACACACCAGAGAGAGGGGAAAGGGCAATATTTAACCCACTGTACTTCCACGCACACACCAGAGAGAGGGGATAGGGCAATATTTAACCCACTGTACTTCCACACACACACCAGAGAGAGGGGAAAGGGCATTTGGTAACCCACTGTACTTCCACACACACATCAGTGAGAGGGGAAAGGGCAATATTTAACCCACTGTACTTCCACACACACATCAGAGAGAGGGGAAAGGGCAATATATAACCCACTGTACTTCCACACACACATCAGAGAGAGGGGAAAGGGCAATATATAACCCACTGTACTTCCACACACACATCAGAGAGAGGGGAAAGGGCAATATATAACCCACTGTACTTCCACGCACACACCAGAGAGAGGGGAAAGGGCAATATATAACCCACTGTACTTCCACACACACACCAGAGAGAGGGGAAAGGGCATTTGGTAACCCACTGTACTTCCACACACACACCAGAGAGAGGGGAAAGGGCAATATTTAACCCACTGTACTTCCACACACACATCAGAGAGAGGGGAAAGGGCAATATATAACCCACTGTACTTCCACACACACATCAGAGAGAGGGGAAAGGGCAATATTTAACCCACTGTACTTCCACGCACACACCAGAGAGAGGGGATAGGGCAATATTTAACCCACTGTACTTCCACGCACACACCAGAGAGAGGGGAAAGGGCAATATTTAACCCACTGTACTTCCACGCACACACCAGAGAGAGGGGAAAGGGCAATATTTAACCCACTGTACTTCCACGCACACACCAGACAGAGGGGAAAGGGCAATATTTAACCCACTGTACTTCCACGCACACAACAGAGAGAGGGGAAAGGGCAATATTTAACCCACTGTACTTCCACACACACACCAGAGAGAGGGGAAAGGGCAATATTTAACCCACTGTACTTCCACACACACACCAGAGAGAGGGGAAAGGGCAATATTTAACCCACTGTACTTCCACACACACACCAGAGAGAGGGGAAAGGGCAATATTTAACCCACTGTACTTCCACGCACACACCAGAGAGAGGGGAAAGGGCAATATTTAACCCACTGTACTTCCACACACACACCAGAGAGAGGGGAAAGGGCAATATTTAACCTACTGTACTTCCACACACACACCAGAGAGAGGGGAAAGGGCAATATTAAACCCGCTGTACTTCCACACACACACCAGAGAGAGGGGAAAGGGCAATATTTAAGCCACTGTACTTCCACACACACACCAGAGAGAGGGGAAAGGGCAATATTTAACCCACTGTACTTCCACACACACACCAGAGAGAGGGGAAAGGGCAATATTTAACCCACTGTACTTCCACGCACACACCAGAGAGAGGGGAAAGGGCAATATTTAACCCACTGTACTTCCACACACACACCAGAGAGAGGGGAAAGGGCAATATTTAACCCACTGTACTTCCACACACACACCAGAGAGAGGGGAAAGGGCAATATTTAACCCACTGTACTTCCACGCACACACCAGGGAGAGGGGAAAGGGCAATATTTAACCCACTGTACTTCCACACACACACCAGAGAGAGGGGAAAGGGCAATATTTAACCCACTGTACTTCCACACACACACCAGAGAGAGGGGAAAGGGCAATATTTAACCCACTGTACTTCCACGCACACACCAGAGAGAGGGGAAAGGGCAATATTTAACCCACTGTACTTCCACGCACACACCAGAGAGAGGGGAAAGGGCAATATATAACCCACTGTACTTCCACACACACACCAGAGAGAGGGGAAAGGGCAATATTTAACCCACTGTACTTCCACGCACACACCAGAGAGAGGGGAAAGGGCAATATTTAACCCACTGTACTTCCACGCACACACCAGAGAGAGGGGAAAGGGCAATATTTAACCCACTGTACTTCCACGCACACACCAGAGAGAGGGGAAAGGGCATTTGGTAACCCACTGTACCTCGCAGTCCCCCACCAGAGAGAGGGCAAAGGGCCATTGATAACCCTCTTTAACCCACACTCCCAAGAGAGAGAAAGGGGACGTGACCCAATATCTATTCTATGTATTCAGTTATCGTTAGTTAAAAAGCAGCTTCTAACTCACTGCTCAAAACTGTTCAAAATGCCGCATGAGAATCATATTGTAAAAAAATATATTCAACATGCTATTTTTATATAGGGTTTGGGATAACTTTGTCCCTTTTATTTGTAAAGTAATATATTATTATGTTAGACCAGATACATGCTGATGATTGACTCCACTTCTCATTTATCATGGTTGTGTCCCTGATGTTGCTGAGGACCATCGGTTGAAATGTTGCATTCCACCCTCTCTGTGCACACTTACACTTAAACACACACAGACACTCATATTAACACACACATCAATACACACACACTAGCACATCAAAACACAGACTCTCACCCTAACACACACATCAATACACACACACTTACACATCAACACACAGACACTCACCCTAACACACACATCAATACACTCACACTTACACAAAGCACACACAGACACCTGTATTAACACACACGTCAATACACACACCCTTACACAAAGCACACACAGACACTCACCCTAACACACACATCAATACACACATACTTACACAAAGCACACACAGACACCTGTATTAACACACACATCAATACACACACCCTTACACAAAGTACACACAGACACTCACCCTAACACACACATCAATACACACATACTTACACAAAGCACACACAGACACCTGTATTAACACACATCAATACACACACCCTTACACAAAGTACACACAGACACTCACCCTAAAACACACATCAATACACACGCACTTACACATCATCAGACACTCCTATTAACACACGCATCAATACACACACTCTTACACATCAACACACACAGCACACACCCTAACACACACATCAATACACACACACTAACACATCAACACACACAGACACTCACCCTCAGTAAAGCTTTTGACAAGGTCCCGCATAGGAGACTGGTCAAGAAGGTAAGAGCCCATGGGATCCAGGGGGCCTTGGCGCATTGGATCCTAAACTGGCTGAGTGGCAGGAGGCAGAGGGTGATGGTCGAAGGTTGCTTTTGTGACTGGAAGCCTGTGTCCAGTGGGGTACCTCAGGGATCGGTGCTGGGTCCCTTGCTGTTTGTGATCTACATTAATGATTTGGATGAGAATGTAAAGGGTATGATCAGTAAGTTCGCGGATGACACGAAAATTGGTGGGGTGGTAAATTGCGAGGAGGAAAGCCTCAGGCTGCAGGACAATATTAATGGGTTGGTCAGATGGGCGGAAAAGTGGCAAATGGAATTTAACCCGGAAAAGTGCGAGGTGATGCATTTTGGACGGACAAATAAGGCAAGGGAATACACAATGAGTGGTAGGACCCTAGGAAGTACAGAGGGTCAGAGGGACCTTGGTGTACATGTACATAATTCCCTGAAGGCAGCGGAACAGGTAGATAAGGTGGTTAAAAAGGCTTATGGGATACTTGCCTTCATTAGCAGAGGCATAGAATATAAGAGCAGGGAGGTTATGATGGAGCTGTACAAAACGCTGGTGAGGCCACAGCTGGAGTACTGTGTGCAGTTCTGGTCGCCTCACTATAGGAAGGATGTGATTGCTTTGGAGAGGGTGCAGAGAAGATTCACCAGGATGTTACCTGGGATGGAGCGCCTCAGCTATGAAGAGAGACTGGACAGGCTGGGGTTGCTTTCCTTGGAGCAAAGAAGGCTGAGGGGGGACCTGATTGAGGTGTACAAAATGATGAGGGGCATAGATAGGGTAGATAAAGAGGAACTTTTCCCCTTAGTAGGGGGGTCAATAACAAGGGGGCACAGATTCAGGGTAAGGGGCAGGAGATTTAGGGGGGATTTGAGGAGGAACTTTTTCACCCAGAGGGTGGTTGGAAGCTGGAACTCACTGCCTGAAAGGGTGGTAGAGGCAGGAACCCTCACAACATTCAAGAAGCATTTGGATGAGCACTTGAAATGCCATTGCATACAAGGCTATGGACCAAATGCTGGAAAATGGGATTAGACTGGACAGGGAGGGATGGGCGGCGCAGACACGATGGGCCGAAGGGCCTCTTTCTGTGCTGAAAAACTCTATGACTCTATGACACACACATCAATACACACACACTTACACATAAACACACACAGACACTCCTATTAACACACACATCAATACACACACACTTACACAAAGCACACGCAGACACTCACATTAACACACACATCAATACACACACACTTACACATCAACACACACAGACACTCACCCTAACACACACATCAATACACACACACTTACACATAACACACACAGACACTCATATTAACACACACATCAATACACACACACTTACACAAAGCACACACAGACACCCGTATTAACACACACAAACAGACACCCACAATAACACACACAAAGACACACGCACAAACATACACATTAACACACAATTATACAAAACACACGCGGACACCCATATTAACACACACAAACAGACACTCACATTAATACACACACACACAGACACCCGCACAAACATATACATTAACACACACTTACAGAAAACAAACACACACACCCGGATTAACAAACACACACATTCACTCATATAAGCAGAAACATCGACACAGACACACTTACAGAAGAGACACACAGACACCTGCATGAGCACACACATCAACACACACACTCATTAAAAAAAAGCACACACAGGCTCCTGCATTAACACAAATTTCAACATACACATTTGCACAAAACACAAACAGACACCCAAATTAACACACACATCAAGACACACACACGTACACAAAACACACACTGACACCCAAATTAACAAACACATCAATACACACACACTTACAAAAAACACACACCGACACCCACATTAACACACACATCAATACACACACACTTACACAAAACACACACAGACACCCACAGTAATGTAAATATCAACACACACAGACCATTACACCAAACACACACAGACACCCGCATTAACACAAACATCAACACACACACACACTTACATAAAACACACACAGACACCCGCATTAACACACACATCAACACACACACACCCTTGCACAAATCACACACAGAGACACCCGCATTAACACAAACATCAACACAGACACCCTTACAAAAAACACACACAGGAACCCACATTAACATAAATATCAACACACACAGACCCTTATATAAAACAGACATAGACACCCGCATTAACATAAATATCAACACACGCACACACTTACACAAAGCACACAGAAACATGCACATTAACACACACATCAACACACACACACTCTTATAAAAAACACAAACAGACACCCGCATTAACACAATCATCAACACACACACTTACAAAAAGCACACACAGACACCCGCATTTATGCACACATCAAGGCACATACACTTACACAAAGCACACACAGGCACCCACATTAACGCACACTTCCACATACACACACCCTTACACGAAGCACAAACAGACACTCACATAAAAACTCACATCAACACACACACACAATACAAGCACACACAGACATCCGCATTAACACATCCATCAACATACACACCCTTACACAGAACACACACAGACACGTGCATTACCGGCACATCAACACACACACACACACACTTACACAAAACACACACAGACACCAGCATTAACACACACACAACACACACACATTCTTATCCAAGAACACACAGACACCCGTGTTATCAAACTCAACACACAAACAATCCCTTACACAAAAACTCACAGACACCCACATTAACACATACATCAGCACACAAACAAACACTTACACAAACACACACAGACACCTGCATTAACAGACAAACAAGCACTTACACAAAAACACTCAGACACCCGCATTAACACACACATCAACACACAAACAAACCCCTACACAAAACACACACAGACACCCGCATTAACACACATCAACACACACACCCTTTCACAAACTCACAGACACCATCATTAACACAAACATCAATACAAACATACACAGACACCCACATTAACACACATCAACAGGCACACACACCCTTACACAAAACACAGACAGACACCCACAGTAACACACATAACACACACACACACTTACACAAAACACAGACAGACACCCACATTAACACACACATCAACAAACACACATCCTTACACAAAACACACACAGACACCTGCATTAACACACATCAACAGACACACAAACCATTACACAAAACACCCAGAGACACCAGCATTGACACACTCATCAACAGACACACACACTTACATGAAACACACACAGACACCCACATTAACACACATATCAGCACACTCAGACCCTTTCACAAACACACAAAGACACCCGCATTAACACACATCAACAGACGCACACACCATTACACAAAACACACACAGACAGCCGAATTAACACATATCAACAGACACACACACCATTACACAAAACACCCAGAGACACCAGCATTGACACACTCATCAACAGACACACACTTACACGAAACACACACAGACACCCGCATTAACACACATATCAACACACACACCCTTACACAAAACGCACACAGCCACCAGCATTAACACACACAACACACACACACTTACGCAAAACACACAGACACCAGCATTAACACATACATAAAAAAACACACCCTTACACAAAACACAGACAGACACCCGCATTAACACACACATCAACAAACACACATCCTTACACAATACACACACAGACACCACATTGACACACACATCAACACACACAAACCCTTACACAATACACAAACAGACACCAGCATTAGCACACATCAACAAACACACATCCTTACACAAAACACACACCGACACCCATATTAACACACAACAACATACACACACCGTTACACAAAATACACACAGACCCCCGCATTAGCACACACATCAACACACACACAAATCCTTACACAAAACACGCACAGACACCCGCATTAACACATGTCAAAACACACACACACAAATCCTTACACAAAACACACACATACACCTGCATAAACACACATCAACACATACACCATTACACAAAACACACACAGTCCCCCGCATAAACAAACACATCAACTCGCACACACTTACAGAAAACAAACACCGACACCCACCTTAAAACACACATCAACACCCACACACGCTTACACAAAACTCACACAGACACTCGCAAAAACAAACACAACACACACACACCCTTGCACAAAACACACAGAGACACCTGCATTAACACACACAACTCACACACACACTCTTACACACAACACAAACAGACACCCTCATTAACACACAAAACACACACGCCCTTACACATAACACACACAGACGCCCACATTAACACACATATCAACGCACACAATCGTACAAAATACACACATACCCGCATTAACACGCACAATACACACATTTACACAAAACGCACAGAGAACCCCACGTTAAAACATATATCAACACATGCACACAACATTACACAAACACACACAGACACCCGCATTAACAAAAACATCATCACAAGCACAACCTTGCAAATAACACACATAGAGATCCGCATTGACACACACATCAACACACACACACACACTTACACAAAACACAAACAGGCACCCGTATTAACACACACATAAATACACACACACCCTTACAAAAACACGCACATCATCGAGCATACACCCTTATACAAAACGCACACAGAGACCCGCATTTTGATACAGAACACACACACACACTTACACAAAACACACACATAACCCCGCATTAAACACACATCATCACACACACTCGCTTACGCACAAAACTCAGACAACTGCATTAACACATATTAACACACATACAGAATTACACAAAACACAAAGACACCAGCATTAACACACAAATCAACACACAAACCCTAACACAAAACATAAACAGACACCCACAATAACGGATAAAACACACACACACCCTTACACAAACAGACAAAGACACCCACAATAGCACACACAAACACACACACCCTTACACAGAACACACGTAAAACCCTGCAGTACCACTCTCACAACACAAACACTAACACAAAACACACACAGAGACCCGCATTAACAGAAACATCAACAAGACAAAAAACACACACAGACCCCTGCATTAACACACACAACACACATGCACCCTTACACAAAACAAACACAGACACCCGCATTAATACACACAACACACACACACCCTTACACAAAACACACAGAGACACTCGCATTAATACACAAAACACACACACACCCTTACACAAAACACACACAGACACCCGCATTAACACACACAACATACACACACCCTTACACAAACACACACAGGCACCCACATTAACACACAAATCACACATACACCCTTACACAAAACACACAATGGCACCCACATTAACACACACAACACACACAGGCACCCACATTAAAACACACAACACACTCACACCCTTACACTCAACACACCCAGACACCCGCATTAATACACACAACAAACACACACCCTTACACAAAACACACACAGACACTCGCATTAATACACAAAACAGGCACACACCCTTAAACAAACACACAGCACCAGCATTAACACACACAACACACACAAACCCTTACACAAAACACACACAGAGACCCGCATTAAAACACACAACACACTCACCCTTGCACAAAACACACACAGGCACCCACATTAAAACACACAACTCAAACACACCCTTACACAAAACACACACAGACACCCGCATTAACACACAAAACACACACACACCCTTACACAAAACACACACAGGCTCCTGCATTAAAACACACAATACACTCACACGCTTACACAAAACACACACAGGCACCCGCATTAACACACAAAACACCCACACACCATAATTATATGATATCTTGGATTAAAAATGATCTGAATTTATTTCCTCCTCTACATCCCCGTAGATTCCTCAGACCACATCTGGATTGAAGACTATGAGGACGAGAGTGGCAATATTTGGACAACCGCTTCCACATTCATCCTCCTGTTCTTCCTGAGCATTTTCTACAGCGCTGCTGTCACGCTGGTGAAGGTGAGAAGATTCAACCCACTCAAACTTCGACATGACTGAAGCGGTTTGACAAATCTCTGAAAGTTTCATTGATAAAAATACTGAGATAATTATCCTAGACCACTAAAGTCCTGCTTCATTCTTTTATCCCTCTTTTAAAGGTCAAGTGATGGGCTGAATTTCAGATGCCATGGATTTTCCTCATCTGTTTATTAACATCGCTGTGTTCTGAAAATAAAATATTTCCACTTGTTGATTCTCAAAGTAAAATGTCTTCAGTTATAAAGATCCGAATCTATAGCTGAGAAAAATATAACCTTGAATTCCGTCTTTTTGTTTGAAATGTGTGAGATAATCGGGGCTATAATGTATATGTATCTTAGAGTTGTTTGAATGTTTCACATGTAAGTAAGTCACTTTTTTCTATTCTAATTCACAATTGTTCCCTTCCCTTTATGTGGAGCCCCTGTTTTCTCTCTCTGGTGTCTGTAAGAGATGTACAGATAACTTGCAGCTCAGACCACATGTATTCAGTTCTCAATGTGACGCTCAGTTATTATATTCACTTTGTGTTACCTTTTTAAACCATTCTCTGTAAATTGTATGCTGTGAAATTGTTAATAAATCTGGAATGAAAAATTGACTAACTTAGACTTTGCTGATTTCCTTTCACCGAGGCTCCTCCACACCGCTCCAGTTTCCCTATCACACATTCTTTATTTCCCTGACAGGTATTTTTCACCCGTCCTGTCTGAGTTATAATTGAACCCAAGTCCCTTTGGTTAAGGAGCCGCTGCGCCACCCAGTGTCCCATCAGAGAAAAGACACTTTTACCCAGGCCTTTTTATGTCAGGCAGTATAGGTGGAATGATTGCAGAGAGCCCAGACGCACCATGCAGTCTCCTCTGATATTATAGTCCGTACGATTCACATGTCAGGCTCTGTTAAAGAGCAGGGCTCTGCTCTATCGCAGCCTGATACAGTGCAGTACATGGCAAAGTAAATCTCCCTTTAAACTCCCCAGCTACCACTGCCAGGCAAGGCACAGCACTGGTTAGTTACAGAGTAACGCTCCCACTTCACTCCCCATCCAACACTCCCAGCGCAGGTTCACAACATGCGTTATGCAGAGTAAATCTCCCTTGACACTGACCCATCAAAGAGTCCCATGCTGGTGCAGCACGGGTTAAATACAAAGTAAAACACCCTCTATAATGTTCCATCAAACATTCCCAGGGAAGGTACAGTTCTGGTCAGATAGAGAGAACAGCTCCTTCCACACTCTCCCATCAAATAGTATCAGGGCAGGTACAGCACGGCTTAGATACAGCGTAAAGCTCCCTCTATACTGTCCCAAGACACACTCCAAGGGCAGGTACAGCACGTGTTTGATACCGAGTAAAGTTAAGAACATAAGAACATAAGAAATAGGAGCAGGAGTAGGCCAATCGGCCTTTCGCGCCTGCTCCGCCATTCAACAAGATCATGGCTGATCTGATCCTAACCTCAAATCTACTTCCACTCTCCATCCCACCAGATCCCATGTGATCTCCCGGGAGAGGCAAAAAACCAGGTAAAAAACCCAATGGCCAATTTGGGAGAATAAATCTGGGAAATTCATCTCCGACCCATCTAGGCGATCGAAACTCGTCCAGGAGATCACTCTGTACCTATATTTGCTGCAATACTTACCTTCTGTAAAAGGCAATCTCCACCCCAGCCAGGAACAGGCCCAATTTACTCTTGAAGGACTCCTAGCTGGCAGCCTGTTCCCGAGGTCTCCACTAATCCCTATGAATAAAACCATCTCCTGAAATCTAACACAGAATTAGAACACAAGAAGTAGGAGCAGGACCAGGCTACACGGCCCCTGGGCCCGCTCCGCCACCCACAGGGCCATGATCGATCCGAACCTAGACTCATGTCCAATTTCCTGCCCGCTCCCCGGAACCCCTAATTCCCTTTACTTCTAGGAAAGTGGCTATTTCTGTTTTAAATTTAATTAATGATGTAGCTTCCACAGCTTTCTGGGGCAGCAAAGTCCACAGACCTACTACCCTCTGAGTGAAGAAGTTTCTCCTCATCTCAGTTTTGAAAGAGCAGCCCCTTATTCTAAGATTATGCCCCCTAGTTCTAGTTTCACCCATCATTGGGAACATCCTCACCTCATCCACCCGATCAAGCCCCTTCACAATCTTATATGTTTCAAAAAGATCGCCTCTCATTCTTCTGAACTCCAATGAGTAGAGTCCCAATCTACTCAGCCTCTCCTCATATGTCCACCCCTTCGTCCCCGGGATTAACCGAGTGAACCTTCTTTGTACTACCTCGAGAGCAAGTATGTCTTTTCTTAAGTATGGACACCAAAACTGTATGCAGTATTCCAGGTGCGGTCTCACCAATACCTTGTATAACTGCAGCAATACCTCCCTGTTTTTATATTCTATCCTGCTAGCAATAAAAACCAACATTCCATTGGCCTTCTTGATCATCTGCTGCACCTGCATACTAAATTTTTGAGTTTCGTGCACCAGGACCCCCAGATCCCTTTGTAATGCGTTACTTTCCAGTTTCTTGCCATTAAGATAATAACTTGCTCTATGATTTTTGCTGCCAAAGTGCATAACCTCACACTTTCCAGTATTGTATCCCATCTGCCGAATCTCTGCCCACTTACTTAGCCTGTCTATGTCCCTTTGCAGGTTTTTTGTATCCTCCTCACTCCCTACTTTCCCTCCCATCTTTGTAAGTTGCCTGTATACTGTCCCTTTAAACATTCCCAGGGAAGTTACAGCACTGGTCAGATACAGAGTAATGTTCCCTCCACACTGCCCCATCAAATACTCCCTGTGCAGCTACAGCACTGGTCTGATACAGAGTATATCTCCCTCTGCATTGTCCAATCAAACAGCCCCAGTGCAGGTACAGCACGGTACACATCAGGGAGCGCAAAGCTGGGAATGATTCCCAGAGTCTGGTGCCTATCAGACAGACACACTCTCACGATCGTCTTGTGTTATACACACCGACTCTCTCCATGTTTCAGTTAAACACACAGAGTGTCTCCAGCTTTCTGACAGTATTTGAGGTAGATGAGAGGGGGGATCACATTGTGTCCGCGGGCATTTTGAGCCTTCTGCGCCAGTGGGCATCGCTGATACAGGTTCAGGATAGAATCATAGAAATTTACAGCACAGAAGGAGGCCATTAGTTCCATCATCCATGCCGGCCGACAAAGAGCAATCCACCCTGACCCCAGTTTCCAGCATTAGGCCCGTAGCCCTGTAGGTTACGGCACTTCAAGTGCATATCTAAGTAATTTTAAATGTGTTGAGGGTCTCTGTCTCTACCACCCTTTCAGGCAGTGAGTGCCAGACCCCACCAACCTATGGGTTCACAAAATTCTCAAATCCCCTCAAAACCTCCGACCAACTACTTTAAAACTATACACCCCTGGTTACTGACCCTTCTGCTATGGGAAATAGGTCCGTCGTGTCCACTCTATCTGGGCCTCTCATAATATTTACACCTCAATTAAGCCTCCCCTCAGCCTCCTCTGTTCCAATGAAAATAACCCCATCCATGCCATTATTTTCTCATAGCTAATTATTCCCCAGCCCAGGCAAAATCCTTGCATATATCCTCTGCACCCGCTCTAGTGCAATCACATCCTTCTTATAATGCGGTGACCAGAACTGCACGCAGTATTCTAGCTGTGGCTTAACTAATATGTTATAGAGATGAAGCACAACCTCCCTGCTCTTATATTTTAAGCCTCGGCTAACAAAGGCATGTATCCCATCTGCCTTATTAACTATCTTATCGACCCTTCCTGCTACCTTCAGGGATCTGTGGACAGGCACTCCAAGGTCCCTCTGATCTTCCGCACTTCTCAGTGTCCTACAAGTTATAGTCTCTTCCCTTGCTTTGTTAGCCCTCCCCATAAGTATTATCTCACACTTTTCCAGGTTGAATTCCATTTGCAATTCTTCTGCCCACCTTTCCAGTCCATTGATATCTTCCTGCAGTCTACAGGTTTACTCTTCATTATCAATCACACGACTAAATTTTGTATTATCTGCAAACTTCTTAATCATACTTCATACATTCAAGTCAAAACCATTGATATATACCACTAACACCAAAGGACCCAGCACTGGACACTGCAGAAACCCACTGGAAACAGTCTTCCAGTCGCAAAAATACACTTCGACCAATGCCCTTTGCTTCCGGCCTCTGAGCCAATATTGGAACCAACTTGCCAGTTTGCCTTCGATCCCATGGGCTTTTACTTTCGCGACCAGTATGCCATATGGGACCTTATTAAAAGCCTTGCTAAAATACATATGAACTACATCAAATGCACTACCGTCATCGATCCTCCCTGTTACCTCCGCAAAAATTCTATCAAATTATACAGACACGACCTTCCCTTAACAAATCGACGCTAACTGTCCCTGATTAAACCGTGTTCTTCTAAATGATGATTTTCCTGGACCTCGGGATTTTACATACAATTTTCCTACTACCGAGGTTAGGCTGACTGCCCTAAAATGACTCGGTCTATCCCTTTCTTCCTTTTTAAACAATGGTACCACATTAGCACTCCTCCAGTCCTCCGGCACCATAATCTAACCAGATAGGATTGGAAAACAATGGTTAGTGCCTCTGCTATTTCCGATTTTACTTCTCTTAACTGTCTGCAATGCATTTCATTCGGGCCTCGAGATTTAGCCACTTTCAAAGAGGCTAAACCCGTTAATACTCCCTCTTTCACTCTGTTTATTTCTTCTAATATTTCACATACCTCCCCCCTGATTGCAATGTCTGCATCGTCCGTCTCATTTGTGAAAACAGACGCAAAGTACTCATTAAGAACCATACCCATATCTTCCCCTTCCACACACAGGTTACATTTATTGTCCCTAATAGGCCCAACACTTACATTGTTATCCCCTTTCTCTTAACGTATTTGTAAAACATATTTTACTTGCCAATGTTTTTTCATGCCCCCTGTTTGCTTTTCTAAATTCCTTTTGAACGTCACTTCTGCACTTTTTATATCCACTAGGCTTTCTGCAATATTGCGTTCTCGATATCTGTCATAATCTTCATTTTTTTAATCTTTATCCTATCCTGTAGGCCCCTTGACATCCAGGGTGCTCTAGATTTGTTAGTCCCTCACATTTACTTTAAGAGAACATACTTGCGCAGAATCCTCACTATCACCTCCTTGAATGCCTCCCACTGCTCTGATAATAATTTACCATCAGGTTTCTGTCTCCAGTCCACCTTGGCTAAATCACCTCTCAGCTTAGTAAACTTATCTTGGTCCCAATTGAGAAATTTAATTCCTGGTCTGTCCTTAGCCTTTTTATAAACTGCCCTAAATATAACTGAGTTATGATCACTACCAGAAATATGCACTCCCATTGATAACCTTTCCACCTGCCAAGATTTGTTCCCTAAAACTAGATCCAAAACCGCCACCTCTCTTGTTGGGCTTGCTATGTACTAGGTAAAAATTACCTCCTGAATACAATTTAAGAATTCTGCTCCCTCTATACCTGTCAAAGTACTTTTATCCCAGTTATTATTAGGGAAGTTGAAATCCCCTTCTATTACTGTCCTATTTCTGCAAGTTTCAGAAATTTTCCGACATATTTGCTCTTCTAACTCCTTCTTACCAGCACTGCGATTGCCTCTTTTTTTGTTTTTCAGTTCAACACATAAGGACACACTTGATGATCCTTCTAAGATATCATCCCGCCTCACAGCTGTAATTGATTCTTTAATCAATATTGCGTCCGCCTCTTTTTTATCCACCTTTCCATCTCATCAGAAATCCCAGTAACGAGGAATGTTGAGTTGCCATTCCTGTCCTTCGTTCAGCCATGTCTCAGTAACACCTGTAATATCAAACTCCCACGTGTCTGTATGTGCGCTCAGCTCATCTGCTTTATTCCCTTGACTCCTTGCTTTGACGTCTATGTCATTTAGCACTGCCAAACTCATTTCTTGTCTATTTAATAGTCTTTCTTTCCTCTGCCTTACAAATTCGCTTACTAATTTGTTGAATTGCAGGGTTGCTTCTTGCCCTTCTGAAAATACTCCCAGGTTCCTATCCACCTGCCAAGCTCGTTAAATCCTCCCCAACAGCACTAGCAATGACCGCCCACCCTCAAGCCATGAGGACATTGATCCAAGTCTGTTGAGGTGCAACCCTCCAGTTTTTGGCGGTATAAGCGAGTTGTCTCTCTTTATATTAAACTAGATCCTGTCTATGTTTATATTACACTAGACACTGTCTCTTTTATTTAAAACTAGACCCTGTCTCTGTTTATATTACAATAGGCAATGTCTCTGTTTATATTACTCTAGATGCTGCCTATATTTATATTACATTAGACCCTGTCTGAGTTCATATTACATAAGACCCTATCTCTGATTATATTAAACTAGATCTTGTCCCGGTTTATATTACACTAGACCCCGTCTCTGCTTATATTTCACTAGACCCTGTCTCTATTTATATTACACTAGAGCCTGTCTCTGTTTATATTACAGTACACTCTGTCTCTGTATATATTACACCAGACCCTGTCTTTGTTTATATCACACTAGACCCTGCATTTGCCTATATTACACTAGACCATGTCGCTGTTTATATTATACTAGGCCCTATCTCTGTTTTTATTTCACTCGACCCTGTCTCTGTTTATATTACACTAGGCACATTCTCTGTTTATATTTCCCTAGACCTGTCTCTGTTTATATTGCGCTAGACCCTGCCTCGGTTTATATTACTCTAGACCCTGTCCCTGTTTATATTACTCTAGACCCTGTCCCTGTTTATATTACACTAGACCCTGTCTCTGTTTCTACTTCCCTAGGCCATATCTCTGTTTGTATCACATTGGGCCCTTTCTCAGTTATTAATATACCAGACACTGTCTATGTTTCTGTTACACTAATGTCTGTCTCTGTTTGTAGTACACTCGGCATTGCCTGTTTATATTACACTAGACCCTGTCTCTCTTTATATTACACTAGACCCTGTCTCTGCTTATATTACCCTAGGCCCTGTCTCTTTTTATATTACACTAGACCCTGTCTCTGCTTATATTACCCTAGGCCCTGTCTCTTTTTATTTTACACTAGACTCTGTCTCTGTTTCTATTATCCTAGGCCGTATCTCTGTTTATATTACATTGGTCACTTTCTCAGTTATTAATATACCAGACACTGTCTCTGTTTCTGTTACACTAATGTCTGTCTCTGTTTGTAGTACACTCGGCATTGCCTGTTTATGTTACACTAGGCACTGTCTCTTTTATTATTGCACCAGAGAATGTCTGTTTCTATTGCACTAGACATTGTAGCTGATGCTGATGCAGTAGACCATACTGCTTTTTAAATTACACGATACCCTTTCTCAGTTATTACTGCCATGTCAATGTTTAAACACATCATGACTGATCAATATATTGACTCTATCAAGCTATCGTTTCCTAACTAAAATCTACCAATCAATCTCTGGCAGCATAGAGAAATTAATGCCACTGCCTTTCCAAGCTTTCTCTGCATGAAGGGGTTTGAGCGATCTGATAGTGAGGTACAATTTTAACTGACAGGAGTGTCGGTATCCAGAGGACACAGATTTCATATATTTAGCAAATAAAATCAGTGGGGGGAAGATGAGAATTTTTGGCGAGCGAATTGTTTTAACCTGGAATGCACTGCCTGAAAGTGTCAATAGAAAATATCAAAAGGGACATGGAAATATGTTGTAATGAAATATTTGCAGGCCGTTGGAGAAAAGCAGTAGAGTGGGACTAATAGGATATCTCTTTCAAAGAGCGGACACAGGAGCAATGGGCCGAATGTTCCTTCTGTGCAATAAGATTGCACGATTCTCTTAATTTAAATTACACTAATCACAAATTTTCTAATTGTACTATTGAAGTTGATTTTTGTGATATTAATGTGCGGATGCTTAATGACAACGATATTATCCAATATTACTCTAAAATAGTACATATAAAATTCCACCTGAGACCATGAAACATTTTAGTAGCAGCTTGTCTAAAGTGGCTTGATTCTTGTTTCAGAATAAGTAGATTGTGGATTCCAGCTCAAACTAATTCACACATTAACTCGGTGTCTAATCATAGAATCATAGAAATTTACAGCAGAGAAGGAGGTCATTTCGGCCAATCGTGTACTTGCCGGCCAACAAAGAGCTATCCAGCCTAATGCCACGTCCCAGCTCTTGGTCCATAGCCCTGCTGGTTACAGCATGCCGAGTCTGTATCCAAGTACCTTTTAAATGTGGATAGATTTTCTGGCTCTACCACTCTTTCAGGAAGTGAGTTCCAGACCCTCACAAACCTCCAGGTGAAGCAGTTTCCCCTCAACTCCCCTGTAAACATTCCACCAATTACTGTAAATCTATTCCACCGGAATAAAGACAGGGTCCAGTGTAATATAAATAGAGACAGGGTCTCGTGTAATATAAAAAGAGACAGGATCTAGTGGCTTATAAACAGAGACAGGGTTTGGTGTAATATAAACAGAGACAGGGTCTCGTGTAATATAAATAGAGACAGGGTCTAGTGACTTATAAACAGAGACAGGGTCTAGTGTAACATAACAGAGATAGAGTCAAGTGTAATATAAACAGAGACAGGGTCTAGTGTAATGTAAGCAGAGACAGGGTGTAGTGTAATATAAACAGAGACAGGGTCTAGTGTAATATAAACAGAGACAGGTTCTAGTGTAATATAAACAGAGACAGGGTCTAGTGTAATATAAAGAGAGACAGGGTCTAGTGTAATATAAACAGAGACAGGGTCTAGTGTAATATAACAGAGACAGGGTCTAGTGTAATATAAACAGAGACATGGTCTAGTGTAATATAAACAGAGACAGGTTCTAGTGTAATATAAACAGAGACAGGGTCTAGTGTAATATAAACAGAGACAGGGTCTAGTGTAATATAAACAGAGACAGGGTCTAGTGTAATATAAACAGAGAGATTGTCTAGTGTAATATAAAGAGAGACAGGGTCTAGTGTAATATAATCAGAGACAGGGCCTAGTGTAATATAACAGAGACAGGGTCTAGTGTAATACAAACACAGACAGGGCCTAGTGTAATATAAACAGAGACAGGGTCTAGTGTAATATAAACAGAGACAGGGTCTAGTGTAATATAAACAGAGACAGGGCCTAGTGTAATATAAAGAGAGACAGGGTCTAGTGTAATATAAACAGAGACAGGGTCCAGTGTAATATAAACTGAGACAGGGTCTAGTGTAATATAAACAGAGACAGGGTCTAGTGAAATATAAACTGAGACAGGGTCTAGTGTAATATAACAGAGACAGGGTCTAGTGTAATATAAACAGAGACAGGGCCTAGTGTAATATAAACAGAGACAGGGTCCAGTGTAATATAAACAGAGACAGGGTCTAGTGTAATATAAACAGAGACAGGGTCTAGTGTAATATAAACTGAGACAGGGTCTAGTGTAATATAACAGAGACAGGGTCTAGTGTAATATAAACAGAGGCATGGTCTAGTGTAATATAAACAGAGACAGGGTCTAGTGTAATATAAAGAGAGACAGGGTCTAGTGTAATATAAACAGAGACAGGGTCCAGTGTAATATAAACTGAGACAGGATCTAGTGTAATATAAACAGAGACAGGGTCTAGTGAAATATAAACTGAGACAGGGTCTAGTGTAATATAACAGAGACAGGGTCTAGTGTAATATAAACAGAGACAGGGTCCAGTGTAATATAAACAGAGACAGGGTCTAGTGTAATATAAACAGAGACAGGGTCTAGTGTAATATAAACTGAGACAGGGTCTAGTGTAATATAACAGAGACAGGGTCTAGTGTAATATAAACAGAGGCATGGTCTAGTGTAATATAAACAGAGACAGGGTCTAGTGTAATATAAACAGAGACATGGTCTAGTGTAATATAAACAGAGACAGGGTCTAGTGTAATATAAACAGAGACAGGGCCTAGTGTAATATAAACAGAGACAGGGTCTAGTGTAATACAAACAGAGACATGGTCTAGCGTAATATAAACAGAGACAGGGTCTAGTGTAATATAAACAGAGAGAGGGTCCAGTGTAATATAAACAGAGATATGGTCTAGTGTAATATAAACAGAGACAGGGTCTAGTGTAATATAAACAGAGACAGGGCCTAGTGTAATATAAACAGAGACAGGGTCTAGTGTAATACAAACAGAGACAAGATCCAGTGTAATATAAACAGAGACAGGGTCTAGTGTAATATAACAGAGACAGGGTCTAGTGTAATATAATCAGAGACAGGGTCTAGTGCAATATAAAAAAAGACAGGGTCTAGTGTAATATAACAGAGACAGGGTCGAGTGTAATATAATCAGAGACAGGGTCCAGTGTAATATAACAGAGACAGGGTCCAGTGTAATATAACAGAGACAGGGTCTAGTGTTATATAAACAGAGACAGGATCTAGTGTAATACAAACAGAGACAGGGTCTAGTGTAATATAAACAGGGACAGGGTCTAGTGTAATTTAACAGAGACAGGGTCTAGTTTAATATAATCAGAGACAGGGTCTAGTGTAATATAAACAGAGACAGGGTCTAGTGTAATATAAACAGGGACAGGATCTAGTGTAATATAAACAGAGGCAGGGTCCAGTGTAATATAACAGAGACAGGGTCTAGTGTTATATAAACAGAGACAGGATCTAGTGTAATACAAACAGAGACAGGGTCTAGTGTAATATAACAGAGACAGGGTCTAGTGTAATATAAACAGAGACCGGGTCTAGTGTAATACAAACAGAGACAGGGTCTAGTGTAATATAAACAGAGACAGGGTCTAGTGTAATATAAACAGAGACAGGGTCTAGTGTAATATAAACAGAGACAGGATCTAGTGTAATATAAACAGAGACAGGGTCGAGTGTAATATAACAGAGACAGGGTCTAGTGTTATATAAACAGAGACAGGGTCTAGTGTAATACAAACAGAGACAGGGTCTAGTGTAACCTAACAGAGATAGAGTCAAGTGTAATATAAACAGAGACAGGGTCTAGTGTAATGTAAGCAGAGACAGGGTGTAGTGTAAAAAAACAGAGACAGGGTCTTGTGTAATATAAACAGAGACAGGGTCTAGTGTAATGTAAACAGAGACAGGGTCTAGTGTAATATAAACAGAGACAGGGTCTAGTGTAATATAAACAGAGACAGGGTCTAGTGTAATATAAACAGAGACAGGGTCTAGTGTAACATAAACAGAGACAGGTTCTAGTGTAATATAAACAGAGACAGGGTCTAGTGTAATATAAACAGAGAGAGTGTCTAGTGTAATATAAAGAGAGACAGGGTCTCGTGCAATATAATCAGAGACAGGGCCTAGTGTAATATAAAAGAGACAGGGTCGAGTGTAATACAAACAGAGACAGGGTCTAGTGTAATATAAACAGAGACAGGGCCTAGTGTAATATAAAGAGAGACAGGGTCTAGTGTAATATAAACAGAGACAGGGTCTAGTGTAATATAAACTGAGACAGGGTCCAGTGTAATATAAACAGAGACAGGGTCTAGTGTAATATAAACTGAGAAAGGGTCTAGTGTAATATAACAGAGACTGGGTCTAGTGTAATATAAACAGAGACAGGGCCTAGTGTAACATAAACAGAGACAGGGTCTAGTGTAATATAAACAGAGACAGTGTCTAGTGTAATATAAACAGAGACAGGGTCTAGTGTAATATAAACAGAGACAGGGTATAGTGTAATATAAACAGAGACAGGGCCTAGTGTAATATAAACAGAGACAGGGTCTAGTGTAATACAAACAGAGACATGGTCTACTGTAATATAAACAGAGACAGGGTCTCGTGTAATATAAACAGAGACAGGGTCTAGTTTAATATAAACAGAGACATGGTCTAGTATAATATAAACAGAGACAGGGTTTGGTGTAATATAAACAGAGACAGGGTCTAGTGTAATATACACAGAGACAGGGTCGAGTGTAATACAAACAGAGACAGGGTCTAGTGTAATATAAACAGAGACAGGGTCTAGTGTAATATAAACAGAGACAGGGTCTAGTGTAAGATAACAGAGACAGGGTCTAGTGTTATATAAACAGAGACAGGGTCTAGTGTAATACAAACAGAGACAGGATCTAGTGTAATATAACAGAGACAGGGTCTAGTGTAATATAAACAGAGACCGGGTCCAGTGTAATACAAACAGAGACAGGGTCTAGTGTAATATAAACAGAGACAGGGTCTAGTGTAATATAAACAGAGACAGGGTCTAGTGTAATATAAACAAAGACAGGGTCTAGTGTAATATAAACAGAGACAGGGTCTAGTGTAATATAAACATAGACAGCGTCTAGTGTAATAAAAACAGAGACAGGGTCTAGTGTAATATAAACAGAGAGAGTGTCTAGTGTAATATAAACAGAGACAGGGTCTAGTGTAATATAAACAGTGACAGGGTCTAGTGTAATATAACAGAGACAGGGTCTAGTGTAATACAAACAGAGACATGGTCTAGTGAAATATAAACAGAGACAGGGTCTAGTGTAATATAAACAGTGACAGGGTCTAGTGTAATATAAGCAGAGACAGGGTCTAGTGTAATATAAACAGAGACAGGGTCTAGTGTAATATAAAGAGAGACATGGTCTAGTGTAATATAAACAGAGACAGGGTCCAGTGTAATATAAACAGAGACAGGGTCTCGTGTAATATAAACAGAGACAGGGTCTAGTGTAATATACACAGAGACAGGGTCGAGTGTAATACAAACAGAGACAGGGTCTAGTGTAATATAAACAGAGACAGGGTCTAGTGTAATATAAACAGAGACAGGGTCTAGTGTAATATAACAGACACAGGGTCTAGTGTAATATAATCAGAGACAGGGTCTAGTGTAATATAAGCAGAGACAGGGCCTAGTGTAATATAAACAGAGACAGGGTCTAGTGTAATATAAACAGAGACAGGGTCTAGTGTAATATAACAGAGACAGGGTCTAGTGTAATACAAACAGAGACAGGGTCTAGTGTAATATAACAGAGACAGGGTCTAGTGTAATACAAACAGAGACAGGGTCTAGTGTAATATAACAGAGACAGGTTCTAGTGTAATACAAACAGAGACAGATTCCAGTGTAATATAAACAGAGACAGGGTCTAGTGTAATATAAACAGAGACAGGGTCTAGTGTAATATAAACAGAGACAGGGTCGAGTGTAATATAACAGAGACAGGGTCTAGTGTAATACAAACAGAGACAGGGTCTAGTGTAATATAAATAGAGACAGGGTCTAGTGTAATATAAACAGAGACAGGGTCTAGTGTAATATAAACAGAGACAGGGTCTAGTGTAATATAAACAGAGACAGGGTCTTGTGTAATATAAACAGAGACAGCGTCTAGTGTAATACAAACAGAGACAGGGTCTAGTGTAATATAAGCAGAGACAGGGTCTAGTGTAATATAAACAGAGACAGGGTCCAGTGTAATATAAACAGAGACAGGGTCTAGTGTAATACAAACAGAGACAGGGTCTGGTGTAAAATAAACAGAGAGAGTGTCTAGTGTAATATAAACAGAGACAGGGTCGAGTGTAATATAACAGAGACAGGGTCTAGTGTAATACAAACAGAGACATGGTCTAGTGTAATATAAACAGAGACAGTGTCTAGTGTAATATAAACAGAGACAGGGTCTAGTGTAATATAAACAGAGACAGGGTATAGTGTAATATAAACAGAGACAGGGCCTAGTGTAATATAAACAGAGACAGGGTCCAGTGTAATACAAACAGAGACATGGTCTACTGTAATATAAACAGAGACAGGGTCTCGTGTAATATAAACAGAGACAGGGTCTAGTTTAATATAAACAGAGACATGGTCTAGTATAATATAAACAGAGACAGGGTTTGGTGTAATATAAACAGAGACAGGGTCTAGTGTAATATACACAGAGACAGGGTCGAGTGTAATACAAACAGAGACAGGGTCTAGTGTAATATAAACAGAGACAGGGTCTAGTGTAATATAAACAGAGACAGGGTCTAGTGTAAGATAACAGAGACAGGGTCTAGTGTTATATAAACAGAGACAGGGTCTAGTGTAATACAAACAGAGACAGGATCTAGTGTAATATAACAGAGACAGGGTCTAGTGTAATATAAACAGAGACCGGGTCCAGTGTAATACAAACAGAGACAGGGTCTAGTGTAATATAAACAGAGACAGGGTCTAGTGTAATATAAACAGAGACAGGGTCTAGTGTAATATAAACAAAGACAGGGTCTAGTGTAATATAAACAGAGACAGGGTCTAGTGTAATATAAACATAGACAGCGTCTAGTGTAATAAAAACAGAGACAGGGTCTAGTGTAATATAAACAGAGAGAGTGTCTAGTGTAATATAAACAGAGACAGGGTCTAGTGTAATATAAACAGTGACAGGGTCTAGTGTAATATAACAGAGACAGGGTCTAGTGTAATACAAACAGAGACATGGTCTAGTGAAATATAAACAGAGACAGGGTCTAGTGTAATATAAACAGTGACAGGGTCTAGTGTAATATAAGCAGAGACAGGGTCTAGTGTAATATAAACAGAGACAGGGTCTAGTGTAATATAAAGAGAGACATGGTCTAGTGTAATATAAACAGAGACAGGGTCCAGTGTAATATAAACAGAGACAGGGTCTCGTGTAATATAAACAGAGACAGGGTCTAGTGTAATATACACAGAGACAGGGTCGAGTGTAATACAAACAGAGACAGGGTCTAGTGTAATATAAACAGAGACAGGGTCTAGTGTAATATAAACAGAGACAGGGTCTAGTGTAATATAACAGACACAGGGTCTGGTGTAATATAATCAGAGACAGGGTCTAGTGTAATATAAGCAGAGACAGGGCCTAGTGTAATATAAACAGAGACAGGGTCTAGTGTAATATAAACAGAGACAGGGTCTAGTGTAATATAACAGAGACAGGGTCTAGTGTAATACAAACAGAGACAGGGTCTAGTGTAATATAACAGAGACAGGGTCTAGTGTAATACAAACAGAGACAGGGTCTAGTGTAATATAACAGAGACAGGTTCTAGTGTAATACAAACAGAGACAGATTCTAGTGTAATATAAACAGAGACAGGGTCTAGTGTAATATAAACAGAGACAGGGTCTAGTGTAATATAAACAGAGACAGGGTCGAGTGTAATATAACAGAGACAGGGTCTAGTGTAATACAAACAGAGACAGGGTCTAGTGTAATATAAATAGAGACAGGGTCTAGTGTAATATAAACAGAGACAGGGTCTAGTGTAATATAAACAGAGACAGGGTCTAGTGTAATATAAACAGAGACAGGGTCTTGTGTAATATAAACAGAGACAGCGTCTAGTGTAATACAAACAGAGACAGGGTCTAGTGTAATATAAGCAGAGACAGGGTCTAGTGTAATATAAACAGAGACAGGGTCCAGTGTAATATAAACAGAGACAGGGTCTAGTGTAATACAAACAGAGACAGGGTCTGGTGTAAAATAAACAGAGAGAGTGTCTAGTGTAATATAAACAGAGACAGGGTCGAGTGTAATATAACAGAGACAGGGTCTAGTGTAATACAAACAGAGACATGGTCTAGTGTAATATAAACAGAGACAGGGTCTAGTGTATTATAAACAGAGACAGGGTCTAGTGTAATATAAACAGAGACAGGGTCTAGTGTAATACAAACAGAGACAGGGTCTAGTGTAATATAAACAGAGACAGGGTCTAGTGTAATATGAACAGAGACAGGGTCTAGTGTAATACAAACAGAGACATGGTCTAGTGTAATATAAACAGAGACAGGGTCTAGTGTAATATAAACAGAGACAGGGTCTCGTGTAATATAAACAGAGACAGGGTCCAGTATAATATAAAGAGAGACAGGATCTAGTGCAATATAACAGAGACGGGGTCCAGTGTAATATAAACAGAGACAGGGTCTAGTGTAATATAAACAGAGACAGGGTCTAGTGTAATATAAACAGAGACAGGGTCTAGTGTAATATAACAGAGACATGGTCTAGTGTAATATAATCAGAGACAGGGTCTAGTGTAATATAAACAGAGACAGGGCCTAGTGTAATATAAACAGAGACAAGGTCTAGTGTAATATAAACAGAGACAGGGTCTAGTGTAATATAACAGAGACAGTGTCTAGTGTAATACAAACAGAGACAGGGTCTAGTGTAATATAACAGAGACAGGGTCCAGTGTAATACAAACAGAGACAGGGTCTAGTGTAATATAACAGAGACAGGGTCTCGTGTCATACAAACAGAGACAGGGTCTAGTGCAATATAAACAGAGACAGGGTCTAGTGTAATATAAACAGAGACAGGGTCTAGTGTAATATAACAGAGACAGGGTCTAGTGTAATACAAACAGAGACAGGGTCTAGTGTAATATAAACAGAGACAGGGTCTAGTGTAATATAAACAGAGACAGGGTCTAGTGTAATATAAACAGAGACACGGTCTAGTGTAATATAAACAGAGACAGGGTCTAGTGTAATATAAACAGAGAGAGTGTCCAGTGTAATATAAACAGAGACAGGGTCTCGTGTAATATAACAGAGACAGGGTCTAGTGTAATACAAACAGAGACATGGTCTAGTGTAATATAAACAGAGAAAGGGTCGAGTGTAATATAAACAGAGACAGGGTCGAATATAATATAAACAGAGACAGGGTCTCGTGTAATACAAAGAGAGACATGGTCGAGTGTAATATAAACAGAGACAGGGTCTAGTGTAATATAAAGAGAGACAGGGTCTAGTGTAATATGAACAGAGACAGGATCTAGTGTAGTACAAACAGAGACAAGGTCTAGTGTAATATAAACAGAGACAGGGTCTCGTGTAATATAAACAGAGACAGGATCTAGTGTAATATAACAGAGACAGGGTCTAGTGTAATATAAACAGAGACAAGGTCTAGTGTAATATAAACAGAGACAGGGTCTAGTGTAATATAAAGAGAGACAGGGTCTAGTGTAATATAAACAGAGACAGGGGCTAGTGTAATATAAACAGAGACAGGGTCTAGTGTAATATAAACAGAGACAGGGTCTAGTGTAATATAAACAGAGACAGGGGCTAGTGTAATATAAACAGAGACAGGGTCTAGTGTAGTATAACAGAGACATGGTCTCGTGTAAAATAAACAGAGACAGGGTGTAGTGTAATATAACAGAGACAGGGCCTCGTGTAATATAAACAGAGACAGGGTCTAGTGTAATATAAACTGAGACAGGGTCTAGTGTAATTGAAACAGAGACAGGGTCTAGTGTAATATAATCAGAGACAGGGTCTAGTGTAATATAACAGAGACAGGGTGTAGTGTAATATAAACAGAGACATGGTCCAGTGTAATATAAACAGAGACAGGGTCTAGTGTAAAATAAACAGAGACAGGGTCGAGTGTAATATAAGCAGAGGCAGGGTCTAGTGTAGTATAACAGAGACATGGTCTAGTGTAGTTTAACAGAGACATGGTCTAGTGTAATATAACAGAGACATGGTCTAGTGTAATATAAACAGAGACAGGGTCTAGTGTAATATAAACAGAGACAGGGTCTAGTGGATTGTAAACAGAGACAGAGTCTAGTGTAATATAAACAGAGACACGGTCTAGTGTAATATAACAGAGACAGGGTCTAGTGTAATATAAACAGAGACAGGGTGTAGTGTAATATAAACAGAGACATGGTCTAGTGTAATATAAACAGATACAGGGTCTAGTGTAACATAACAGAGACAGGGTCCAGTGTAATATAAACAGAGACAGGGTCTAGTGTAATATAAACTGAGACAGGGTCTAGTGTAATACACACAGAGACAGGGTCGAGTGTAATACAAACAGAGACAGGGTCTAGTGTAATATAAACAGAGACAGGGTCTAGTGTAATATAAACAGAGACAGGGTCTAGTGTAATATAACAGAGACAGGGTCTAGTGTAATATAATCAGAGACAGGGTCTAGTGTAATATAAACAGAGACAGGGCCTTGTGTAATATAAACAGAGACAGGGTCTAGTGTAATATAAACAGAGACAGGGTCTAGTGTAATATAACAGAGACAGGGCCTAGTGTAATATAAACAGAGACAGGGTCTAGTGTAATATAAACAGAGACAGGGTCTTGTGTAATATAAACAGAGACAGCGTCTAGTGTAATACAAACAGAGACAGGGTCTAGTGTAACACAAACAGAGACAGGGTCTAGTGTAATATAAACAGAGACAGGGTCTAGTGTAATATAAACAGAGACAGGGTCGAGTGTAATATAATCAGAGACAGGGTCCAGTGTAATATAAACAGAGACAGGGTCTAGTGTAATATAACAGAGACAGGGTGTAGTGTAATATAAACAGAGACATGGTCCAGTGTAATATAAACAGAGACAGGGTCTAGTGTAATATAAACAGAGACAGGGTCGAGTGTAATATAAGCAGAGGCAGGGTCTAGTGTAGTATAACAGAGACATGGTCTAGTGTAGTTTAACAGAGACAGGGTGTCGTGTAATATAAACAGAGACAGGGTCTAGTGTAATATAAACAGAGACATGGTCTAGTGTAATATAACAGAGACATGGTCTAGTGTAATATAAGCAGAGACAGGGTATAGTGTAATATAAACAGAGACAGGGTCTAGTGGATTGTAAACAGAGACAGAGTCTAGTGTAATATAAACAGAGACAGGGTCTAGTGTAATATAACAGAGACAGGGTCTAGTGTAATATAAACAGAGACAGGGTGTAGTGTAATATAAACAGAGACATGGTCTAGTGTAATATAAACAGATACAGGGTCTCGTGTAACATAACAGAGACAGGGTCCAGTGTAATATAAACAGAGACAGGGTCTAGTGTAATATAAACTGAGACAGGGTCTAGTGTAATACACACAGAGACAGGGTCGAGTGTAATACAAGCAGAGACAGGGTCTAGTGTAATATAAACAGAGACAGGGTCTCGTGTAATATAAACAGAGACAGGGTCTAGTGTAATATAACAGAGACAGGGTCTAGTGTAATATAATCAGAGACAGGGCCTAGTGTAATATAAACAGAGACAGGGCCTTGTGTAATATAAACAGAGACAGGGTCTAGTGTAATATAAACAGAGACAGGGTCTAGTGTAATATAACAGAGACAGGGCCTAGTGTAATATAAACAGAGACAGGGTCTAGTGTAATATAAACAGAGACAGGGTCTTGTGTAATATAAACAGAGACAGCGTCTAGTGTAATACAAACAGAGACAGGGTCTAGTGTAATACAAACAGAGACAGGGTCTAGTGTAATATAAACAGAGACAGGGTCGAGTGTAATATAAACAGAGACAGGGTCGAGTGTAATATAAACAGAGACAGGATCTAGTGTAATATAAACAGAGACAGGGTCTAGTGTAATATAACAGAGACAGGGTCTAGTGTAATATAAGCAGAGGCAGGGTCTAGTGTAGTATAACAGAGACATGGTCTAGTGTAGTTTAACAGAGACAGGGTGTCGTGTAATATAAACAGAGACAGGGTCTAGTGTAATATAAACAGAGACATGGTCTAGTGTAATATAACAGAGACATGGTCTAGTGTAATATAAGCAGAGACAGGGTATAGTGTAATATAAACAGAGACAGGGTCTAGTGGATTGTAAACAGAGACAGAGTCTAGTGTAATATAAACAGAGACAGGGTCTAGTGTAATATAACAGAGACAGGGTCTAGTGTAATATAAACAGAGACAGGGTGTAGTGTAATATAAACAGAGACATGGTCTAGTGTAATATAAACAGATACAGGGTCTCGTGTAACATAACAGAGACAGGGTCCAGTGTAATATAAACAGAGACAGGGTCTAGTGTAATATAAACTGAGACAGGGTCTAGTGTAATACACACAGAGACAGGGTCGAGTGTAATACAAACAGAGACAGGGTCTAGTGTAATATAAACAGAGACAGGGTCTCGTGTAATATAAACAGAGACAGGGTCTAGTGTAATATAACAGAGACAGGGTCTAGTGTAATATAATCAGAGACAGGGCCTAGTGTAATATAAACAGAGACAGGGCCTTGTGTAATATAAACAGAGACAGGGTCTAGTGTAATATAAACAGAGACAGGGTCTAGTGTAATATAACAGAGACAGGGCCTAGTGTAATATAAACAGAGACAGGGTCTAGTGTAATATAAACAGAGACAGGGTCTTGTGTAATATAAACAGAGACAGCGTCTAGTGTAATACAAACAGAGACAGGGTCTAGTGTAATACAAACAGAGACAGGTTCTAGTGTAATATAAACAGAGACAGGGTCGAGTGTAATATAAACAGAGACAGGGTCGAGTGTAATATAAACAGAGACAGGATCTAGTGTAATATAAACAGAGACAGGGTCTAGTGTAATATAACAGAGACAGGGTCTAGTGTAATATAATCAGAGACAGGGTCTAGTGTAATATAAACAGAGACAGGATCTAGTGTAATATAAACAGAGACAGGTCTAGTGTAATATAACAGAGACAGGGTCTAGTGTAATACAAACAGAGACAGGGTCTAGTGTAATATAAACAGAGACAGGGTCTAGTGTAATATAAACAGAGACAGGGTCTAGTGTAATATAAACAGAGACAGGGTCTAGTGTAATACAAACAGAGACAGGGTCTAGTGTAATACAAACAGAGACATGGTCTAGTGTAATATAAACAGAGACAGGGTCGAGTGTAATATAAACAGAGACAGGGTCTAGTGTAATATAAACAGAGACAGGGTCTAGTGTAATACAAAGAGAGACATGGTCGAGTGTAATATAAACAGAGACAGGGTCTAGTGTAATATAAAGAGAGACAGGGTCTAGTGTAATATGAACAGAGACAGGATCTAGTGTAGTACAAACAGAGACAAGGTCTAGTGTAATATAAACAGAGACAGGGTCTAGTGCAATATAAACAGAGACAGGGTCTAGTGTAATATAAACAGAGACAGGGTCCAGTGTAATATAAACAGAGACAGGATCTAGTGTAATATAACAGAGACAGGGTCTAGTGTAATATAAACAGAGACAAGGTCTAGTGTAATATAAACAGAGACAGGGTCTAGTGTAATATAAAGAGAGACAGGGTCTAGTGTAATATAAACAGAGACAGGGTCTAGTGTAATATAAACAGAGACAGGGTCTAGTGTAATATAAACAGAGACAGGGGCTAGTGTAATATAAACAGAGACAGGGTCTAGTGTAGTATAACAGAGACATGGTCTCGTGTAAAATAAACAGAGACAGGGTGTAGTGTAATATAACAGAGACAGGGTCTAGTGTAATATAAACAGAGACAGGGTCTAGTGTAATATAACAGAGACAGGGCCTAGTGTAATATAAACAGAGACAGGGTCTAGTGTAATATAAACTGAGACAGGGTCTAGTGTAATAGAAACAGAGACAGGGTCTAGTGTAATATAATCAGAGACAGGGTCCAGTGTAATATAAACAGAGACAGGGTCTAGTGTAATATAACAGAGACAGGGTGTAGTGTAATATAAACAGAGACATGGTCCAGTGTAATATAAACAGAGACAGGGTCTAGTGTAATATAAACAGAGACAGGGTCGAGTGTAATATAAGCAGAGGCAGGGTCTCGTGTAATATAAACAGAGACAGGATCTAGTGTAATATAACAGAGACAGGGTCTAGTGTAATATAAACAGAGACAGGATCTAGTGTAGTACAAACAGAGACAAGGTCTAGTGTAATATAAACAGAGACAGGGTCTCGTGTAATATAAACAGAGACAGGATCTAGTGTAATATAACAGAGACAGGGTCTAGTGTAATATAAACAGAGACAAGGTCTAGTGTAATATAAACAGAGACAGGGTCTAGTGTAATATAAAGAGAGACAGGGTCTAGTGTAATATAAACAGAGACAGGGGCTAGTGTAATATAAACAGAGACAGGGTCTAGTGTAATATAAACAGAGACAGGGTCTAGTGTAATATAAACAGAGACAGGGGCTAGTGTAATATAAACAGAGACAGGGTCTAGTGTAGTATAACAGAGACATGGTCTCGTGTAAAATAAACAGAGACAGGGTGTAGTGTAATATAACAGAGACAGGGCCTCGTGTAATATAAACAGAGACAGGGTCTAGTGTAATATAAACTGAGACAGGGTCTAGTGTAATTGAAACAGAGACAGGGTCTAGTGTAATATAATCAGAGACAGGGTCTAGTGTAATATAACAGAGACAGGGTGTAGTGTAATATAAACAGAGACATGGTCCAGTGTAATATAAACAGAGACAGGGTCTAGTGTAAAATAAACAGAGACAGGGTCGAGTGTAATATAAGCAGAGGCAGGGTCTAGTGTAGTATAACAGAGACATGGTCTAGTGTAGTTTAACAGAGACAGGGTGTCGTGTAATATAAACAGAGACAGGGTCTAGTGTAATATAAACAGAGACATGGTCTAGTGTAATATAACAGAGACATGGTCTAGTGTAATATAAACAGAGACAGGGTCTAGTGTAATATAAACAGAGACAGGGTCTAGTGGATTGTAAACAGAGACAGAGTCTAGTGTAATATAAACAGAGACACGGTCTAGTGTAATATAACAGAGACAGGGTCTAGTGTAATATAAACAGAGACAGGGTGTAGTGTAATATAAACAGAGACATGGTCTAGTGTAATATAAACAGATACAGGGTCTAGTGTAACATAACAGAGACAGGGTCCAGTGTAATATAAACAGAGACAGGGTCTAGTGTAATATAAACTGAGACAGGGTCTAGTGTAATACACACAGAGACAGGGTCGAGTGTAATACAAACAGAGACAGGGTCTAGTGTAATATAAACAGAGACAGGGTCTAGTGTAATATAAACAGAGACAGGGTCTAGTGTAATATAACAGAGACAGGGTCTAGTGTAATATAATCAGAGACAGGGTCTAGTGTAATATAAACAGAGACAGGGCCTTGTGTAATATAAACAGAGACAGGGTCTAGTGTAATATAAACAGAGACAGGGTCTAGTGTAATATAACAGAGACAGGGCCTAGTGTAATATAAACAGAGACAGGGTCTAGTGTAATATAAACAGAGACAGGGTCTTGTGTAATATAAACAGAGACAGCGTCTAGTGTAATACAAACAGAGACAGGGTCTAGTGTAACACAAACAGAGACAGGGTCTAGTGTAATATAAACAGAGACAGGGTCTAGTGTAATATAAACAGAGACAGGGTCGAGTGTAATATAATCAGAGACAGGGTCCAGTGTAATATAAACAGAGACAGGGTCTAGTGTAATATAACAGAGACAGGGTGTAGTGTAATATAAACAGAGACATGGTCCAGTGTAATATAAACAGAGACAGGGTCTAGTGTAATATAAACAGAGACAGGGTCGAGTGTAATATAAGCAGAGGCAGGGTCTAGTGTAGTATAACAGAGACATGGTCTAGTGTAGTTTAACAGAGACAGGGTGTCGTGTAATATAAACAGAGACAGGGTCTAGTGTAATATAAACAGAGACATGGTCTAGTGTAATATAACAGAGACATGGTCTAGTGTAATATAAGCAGAGACAGGGTATAGTGTAATATAAACAGAGACAGGGTCTAGTGGATTGTAAACAGAGACAGAGTCTAGTGTAATATAAACAGAGACAGGTCTAGTGTAATATAACAGAGACAGGGTCTAGTGTAATACAAACAGAGACAGGGTCTAGTGTAATATAAACAGAGACAGGGTCTAGTGTAATATAAACAGAGACAGGGTCTAGTGTAATATAAACAGAGACAGGGTCTAGTGTAATACAAACAGAGACAGGGTCTAGTGTAATACAAACAGAGACATGGTCTAGTGTAATATAAACAGAGACAGGGTCGAGTGTAATATAAACAGAGACAGGGTCTAGTGTAATATAAACAGAGACAGGGTCTAGTGTAATACAAAGAGAGACATGGTCGAGTGTAATATAAACAGAGACAGGGTCTAGTGTAATATAAAGAGAGACAGGGTCTAGTGTAATATGAACAGAGACAGGATCTAGTGTAGTACAAACAGAGACAAGGTCTAGTGTAATATAAACAGAGACAGGGTCTAGTGCAATATAAACAGAGACAGGGTCTAGTGTAATATAAACAGAGACAGGGTCCAGTGTAATATAAACAGAGACAGGATCTAGTGTAATATAACAGAGACAGGGTCTAGTGTAATATAAACAGAGACAAGGTCTAGTGTAATATAAACAGAGACAGGGTCTAGTGTAATATAAAGAGAGACAGGGTCTAGTGTAATATAAACAGAGACAGGGTCTAGTGTAATATAAACAGAGACAGGGTCTAGTGTAATATAAACAGAGACAGGGGCTAGTGTAATATAAACAGAGACAGGGTCTAGTGTAGTATAACAGAGACATGGTCTCGTGTAAAATAAACAGAGACAGGGTGTAGTGTAATATAACAGAGACAGGGTCTAGTGTAATATAAACAGAGACAGGGTCTAGTGTAATATAACAGAGACAGGGCCTAGTGTAATATAAACAGAGACAGGGTCTAGTGTAATATAAACTGAGACAGGGTCTAGTGTAATAGAAACAGAGACAGGGTCTAGTGTAATATAATCAGAGACAGGGTCCAGTGTAATATAAACAGAGACAGGGTCTAGTGTAATATAACAGAGACAGGGTGTAGTGTAATATAAACAGAGACATGGTCCAGTGTAATATAAACAGAGACAGGGTCTAGTGTAATATAAACAGAGACAGGGTCGAGTGTAATATAAGCAGAGGCAGGGTCTCGTGTAATATAAACAGAGACAGGATCTAGTGTAATATAACAGAGACAGGGTCTAGTGTAATATAAACAGAGACAGGATCTAGTGTAGTACAAACAGAGACAAGGTCTAGTGTAATATAAACAGAGACAGGGTCTCGTGTAATATAAACAGAGACAGGATCTAGTGTAATATAACAGAGACAGGGTCTAGTGTAATATAAACAGAGACAAGGTCTAGTGTAATATAAACAGAGACAGGGTCTAGTGTAATATAAAGAGAGACAGGGTCTAGTGTAATATAAACAGAGACAGGGGCTAGTGTAATATAAACAGAGACAGGGTCTAGTGTAATATAAACAGAGACAGGGTCTAGTGTAATATAAACAGAGACAGGGGCTAGTGTAATATAAACAGAGACAGGGTCTAGTGTAGTATAACAGAGACATGGTCTCGTGTAAAATAAACAGAGACAGGGTGTAGTGTAATATAACAGAGACAGGGCCTCGTGTAATATAAACAGAGACAGGGTCTAGTGTAATATAAACTGAGACAGGGTCTAGTGTAATTGAAACAGAGACAGGGTCTAGTGTAATATAATCAGAGACAGGGTCTAGTGTAATATAACAGAGACAGGGTGTAGTGTAATATAAACAGAGACATGGTCCAGTGTAATATAAACAGAGACAGGGTCTAGTGTAAAATAAACAGAGACAGGGTCGAGTGTAATATAAGCAGAGGCAGGGTCTAGTGTAGTATAACAGAGACATGGTCTAGTGTAGTTTAACAGAGACAGGGTGTCGTGTAATATAAACAGAGACAGGGTCTAGTGTAATATAAACAGAGACATGGTCTAGTGTAATATAACAGAGACATGGTCTAGTGTAATATAAACAGAGACAGGGTCTAGTGTAATATAAACAGAGACAGGGTCTAGTGGATTGTAAACAGAGACAGAGTCTAGTGTAATATAAACAGAGACACGGTCTAGTGTAATATAACAGAGACAGGGTCTAGTGTAATATAAACAGAGACAGGGTGTAGTGTAATATAAACAGAGACATGGTCTAGTGTAATATAAACAGATACAGGGTCTAGTGTAACATAACAGAGACAGGGTCCAGTGTAATATAAACAGAGACAGGGTCTAGTGTAATATAAACTGAGACAGGGTCTAGTGTAATACACACAGAGACAGGGTCGAGTGTAATACAAACAGAGACAGGGTCTAGTGTAATATAAACAGAGACAGGGTCTAGTGTAATATAAACAGAGACAGGGTCTAGTGTAATATAACAGAGACAGGGTCTAGTGTAATATAATCAGAGACAGGGTCTAGTGTAATATAAACAGAGACAGGGCCTTGTGTAATATAAACAGAGACAGGGTCTAGTGTAATATAAACAGAGACAGGGTCTAGTGTAATATAACAGAGACAGGGCCTAGTGTAATATAAACAGAGACAGGGTCTAGTGTAATATAAACAGAGACAGCGTCTAGTGTAATACAAACAGAGACAGGGTCTAGTGTAACACAAACAGAGACAGGGTCTAGTGTAATATAAACAGAGACAGGGTCTAGTGTAATATAAACAGAGACAGGGTCGAGTGTAATATAATCAGAGACAGGGTCCAGTGTAATATAAACAGAGACAGGGTCTAGTGTAATATAACAGAGACAGGGTGTAGTGTAATATAAACAGAGACATGGTCCAGTGTAATATAAACAGAGACAGGGTCTAGTGTAATATAAACAGAGACAGGGTCGAGTGTAATATAAGCAGAGGCAGGGTCTAGTGTAGTATAACAGAGACATGGTCTAGTGTAGTTTAACAGAGACAGGGTGTCGTGTAATATAAACAGGGACAGGGTCTAGTGTAATATAAACAGAGACATGGTCTAGTGTAATATAACAGAGACATGGTCTAGTGTAATATAAGCAGAGACAGGGTATAGTGTAATATAAACAGAGACAGGGTCTAGTGGATTGTAAACAGAGACAGAGTCTAGTGTAATATAAACAGAGACAGGGTCTAGTGTAATATAACAGAGACAGGGTCTAGTGTAATATAAACAGAGACAGGGTGTAGTGTAATATAAACAGAGACATGGTCTAGTGTAATATAAACAGATACAGGGTCTCGTGTAACATAACAGAGACAGGGTCCAGTGTAATATAAACAGAGACAGGGTCTAGTGTAATATAAACTGAGACAGGGTCTAGTGTAATACACACAGAGACAGGGTCGAGTGTAATACAAACAGAGACAGGGTCTAGTGTAATATAAACAGAGACAGGGTCTCGTGTAATATAAACAGAGACAGGGTCTAGTGTAATATAACAGAGACAGGGTCTAGTGTAATATAATCAGAGACAGGGCCTAGTGTAATATAAACAGAGACAGGGCCTTGTGTAATATAAACAGAGACAGGGTCTAGTGTAATATAAACAGAGACAGGGTCTAGTGTAATATAACAGAGACAGGGCCTAGTGTAATATAAACAGAGACAGGGTCTAGTGTAATATAAACAGAGACAGGGTCTTGTGTAATATAAACAGAGACAGCGTCTAGTGTAATACAAACAGAGACAGGGTCTAGTGTAATACAAACAGAGACAGGGTCTAGTGTAATATAAACAGAGACAGGGTCGAGTGTAATATAAACAGAGACAGGGTCGAGTGTAATATAAACAGAGACAGGATCTAGTGTAATATAAACAGAGACAGGGTCTAGTGTAATATAACAGAGACAGGGTCTAGTGTAATATAATCAGAGACAGGGTCTAGTGTAATATAAACAGAGACAGGATCTAGTGTAATATAAACAGAGACAGGTCTAGTGTAATATAACAGAGACAGGGTCTAGTGTAATACAAACAGAGACAGGGTCTAGTGTAATATAAACAGAGACAGGGTCTAGTGTAATATAAACAGAGACAGGGTCTAGTGTAATATAAACAGAGACAGGGTCTAGTGTAATACAAACAGAGACAGGGTCTAGTGTAATACAAACAGAGACATGGTCTAGTGTAATATAAACAGAGACAGGGTCGAGTGTAATATAAACAGAGACAGGGTCTAGTGTAATATAAACAGAGACAGGGTCTAGTGTAATACAAAGAGAGACATGGTCGAGTGTAATATAAACAGAGACAGGGTCTAGTGTAATATAAAGAGAGACAGGGTCTAGTGTAATATGAACAGAGACAGGATCTAGTGTAGTACAAACAGAGACAAGGTCTAGTGTAATATAAACAGAGACAGGGTCTAGTGTAATATAAACAGAGACAGGGTCTAGTGTAATATAAACAGAGACAGGGTCCAGTGTAATATAAACAGAGACAGGATCTAGTGTAATATAACAGAGACAGGGTCTAGTGTAATATAAACAGAGACAAGGTCTAGTGTAATATAAACAGAGACAGGGTCTAGTGTAATATAAAGAGAGACAGGGTCTAGTGTAATATAAACAGAGACAGGGTCTAGTGTAATATAAACAGAGACAGGGTCTAGTGTAATATAAACAGAGACAGGGGCTAGTGTAATATAAACAGAGACAGGGTCTAGTGTAGTATAACAGAGACATGGTCTCGTGTAAAATAAACAGAGACAGGGTGTAGTGTAATATAACAGAGACAGGGTCTAGTGTAATATAAACAGAGACAGGGTCTAGTGTAATATAACAGAGACAGGGCCTAGTGTAATATAAACAGAGACAGGGTCTAGTGTAATATAAACTGAGACAGGGTCTAGTGTAATAGAAACAGAGACAGGGTCTAGTGTAATATAATCAGAGACAGGGTCCAGTGTAATATAAACAGAGACAGGGTCTAGTGTAATATAACAGAGACAGGGTGTAGTGTAATATAAACAGAGACATGGTCCAGTGTAATATAAACAGAGACAGGGTCTAGTGTAATATAAACAGAGACAGGGTCGAGTGTAATATAAGCAGAGGCAGGGTCTAGTGTAGTATAACAGAGACATGGTCTCGTGTAGTTTAACAGAGACAGGGTGTCGTGTAATATAAACAGAGACAGGGTCTAGTGTAATATAAACAGAGACATGGTCTAGTGTAATATAACAGAGACATGGTCTAGTGTAATATAAACAGAGACAGGGTCTAGTGTAATATAAACAGAGACAGGGTCTAGTGGATTGTAAACAGAGACAGAGTCTAGTGTAATATAAACAGAGACAGGGTCTAGTGTAATATAACAGAGACAGGGTCTAGTGTAATATAAACAGAGACAGGGTGTAGTGTAATATAAACAGAGACATGGTCTAGTGTAATATAAACAGATACAGGGTCTAGTGTAACATAACAGAGACAGGGTCCAGTGTAATATAAACAGAGACCGGGTCTAGTGTAATATAAACTGAGACAGGGTCTAGTGTAATACACACAGAGACAGGGTCGAGTGTAATACAAACAGAGACAGGGTCTAGTGTAATATAAACAGAGACAGGGTCTAGTGTAATATAAACAGAGACAGGGTCTCGTGTAATATAACAGAGACAGGGTCTAGTGTAATATAATCAGAGACAGGGTCTAGTGTAATATAAACAGAGACAGGGCCTTGTGTAATATAAACAGAGACAGGGTCTAGTGTAATATAAACAGAGACAGGGTCTAGTGTAATATAACAGAGACAGGGCCTAGTGTAATATAAACAGAGACAGGGTCTAGTGTAATATAAACAGAGACAGGGTCTTGTGTAATATAAACAGAGACAGCGTCTAGTGTAATACAAACAGAGACAGGGTCTAGTGTAATACAAACAGAGACAGGGTCTAGTGTAATATAAACAGAGACAGGGTCTAGTGTAATATAAACAGAGACAGGGTCGAGTGTAATATAAACAGAGACAGGATCTAGTGTAATATAAACAGAGACAGGGTCTAGTGTAATATAACAGAGACAGGGTCTAGTGTAATATAATCAGAGACAGGGTCTAGTGTAATATAAACAGAGACAGGATCTAGTGTAATATAAACAGAGACAGGTCTAGTGTAATATAACAGAGACAGGGTCTAGTGTAATACAAACAGAGACAGGGTCTAGTGTAATATAAACAGAGACAGGGTCTAGTGTAATATAAACAGAGACAGGGTCTAGTGTAATATAAACAGAGACAGGGTCTAGTGTAATACAAACAGAGACAGGTTCTAGTGTAATATAAACAGAGACAGGGTCTAGTGTAATACAAACAGAGACAGGGTCTAGTGTAATTTAAAAAGAGACAGGGTCTAGTGTAATACAAACAGAGACAGGGCCTCGTGTAATATAAACAGAGACAGGGTCTAGTGTAATATAAACAGAGACAGGGTCTAGTGTAATGCAAACAGAGACAGGGTCTAGTGTAATATAAACAGAGAGAGTGTCTAGTGTAATATAAACAGAGATAGGGTCTCGTGTAATATAACAGAGACAGGGTCTAGTGTAATACAAACAGAGACATGGTCTAGTGTAATATAAACAGAGACAGGGTCTAGTGTAATGTAAACGGAGAGGGTCTAGTGTAATATAAACAGAGACAGGGTCTAGTGTAATATAAACAGAGACAGGGTCTAGTGTAATATAAACAGATACAGGGTCTAGTGTAATATAAACAGAGACAGGGTCTAGTGTAATATAAACAGAGACATGGTCTCGTGTAATATAAACAGAGACAGGGTCCAGTGTATTATAAACAGAGACAGGGTCTAGTGTAATATAAACAGAGACAGGGTCTAGTGTAATATAAACAGAGACAGGGTGTAGTGTAATATAACAGAGACAGGGTCTAGTGTAATATAACAGAGACAGGGTGTAGTGTAATATAAACAGAGACATGGTCTTTTGTAATATAAACAGAGACAGGGTCTAGTGTAATATAACAGAGACAGGGTCTAGTGTAATATAAACAGAGACATGGTCTAGTGTAATATAAACAGAGACAGGGTCTAGTGTAATATAACAGAGACAGGGTGTAGTGTAATATAAACAGAGACAGGGTCTAGCGTAATATAAACAGAGACAGGGTCTAGTGTAATATAAACAGAGACAGGGTCTAGTGTAATACAAACAGAGACAGGTTCTAGTGTAACATAAACAGAGACAGGGTCTAGTGTAATATAAACAGAGACAGGGTCTCGTGTAATATAACAGAGACAGGGTCTAGTGTAATATAACAGAGACAGGGTCTAGTGTAATATAATCAGAGACAGGGTCTAGTGTAATATAAACAGAGACAGGGCCCAGTGTAATATAAACAGAGACAGGGTCTAGTGTAATATAAACAGAGACAGGGTCTAGTGTAATATGAACAGAGACAGGGTCTAGTGCAATGTAAACAGAGACAGGGTCTAGTGTAATACAAACAGAGACAGCGTCTGGTGTAATACAAACAGAGACAGGGTCTAGTGTAATATAAACAGAGACAGGGTCTAGTGTAATACAAACAGAGACAGGGTCTAGTGTAATATAAACAGAGACATGGTCTAGTGTAATATAAACAGAGACAGGGTCTAGTGTAATATAACAGAGACAGGGTGTAGTGTAATATAAACAGAGACAGGGTCTAGTGTAATATAAACAGAGACAGGGTCTAGTGTAATATCAACAGAGACAGGGTCTAGTGTAATGCAAACAGTGACAGGGTCTAGTGCAATATAAACAGATACTGGAGAGAGTGTAATACAAACAGTGACAGGATCTATTGTAACAGAAACAGAGACAGTGTCCAGTGTAATTCAAACAGAGACAAGGGCTAATGATATATACACAGAGACCGGGTCTAATGCAGTAATAACGTAACTGGGGTCTTCTGTAAAACTATAAGAAACAAGTCACTGTGCAATAATATCTGAATCAGGTGATATTGTAACATTAACAGAAGCCGGGTCTGCTTTAACAATCCCAGAAACAAACTTTGTTGAATACAACAGAGACAAGTTCTACAGTTATAATAATTGAGGCATGCACTAGAACTGGAATAACTGGCAGGTTATTTTCTAATAACAGCCGAGGCAGCATCTAGTGTAACAATTAAAGAGACAGGGTCTCACACAATAAGAAATAACAAAAGAATATAAGAAATAGGTGCAGGTAATAGGCCTTTCGGCCCGTCAAACCTGCTCTGCCATTCAACCTGATCATGCCTGATGTTCTACCTCAAATACACTCTCCTGTACTATCTCCGTATCCTTTGATTCCCTTAATATCCAATAACCTATCGATCTTAAATATATTCAACGACTGAGCCTCCACAGTCCTGTGGGGTAGAGAATTCCAAAGATTCACCACCCACTCAGTGAAGAAATTTCAACTCATTTCAGTCCTAACTAGCAGACCCCTTATTCTAAGATTGTGATGCCTGATTCTAGACTCCCCAGCCAGGGGAAACATCCTCCCTGCATTAACCCTGTCAAGTCATGTCAGAATTGTGCATGTTTCAAATACATCACCTCCAATTCTTCTAAACTCGAGAGAATATAGGCCTAGTCTACACAAACTTTCCTCATAGGAAAATCTCCTCATCCAAGGATACTTTGTTGCAATCCCTCTATGGCATGTATATCCTTCCTTATGTATGGAGACCAAAACTGGGCCCTATATAATTGCAGTGCGACATCTTTACACTTACACTCAAATCATCGTGTAATGATGGCGAACATATAATTTGCTTTCCTAATTGTTTGCTCTACCTGCATGTTAACTTTCAGTGATTCGTGTACAGGGGCGCCCAGTTATCTCTGAACACCAAAATGTCCTAATACCTCACCATTGAAAATACACTATGCTCTTCTATTATCCTGCCAAATTGGATAACTTCACATTTCTCCACTTTATATTCCATTTGCCATGTCCCTTCCCACTCGCTTAGCCTCTGTATATCCCCTCACAGCCACCTCACAACTTACATTCCCACTAAACCTTGTATCATCAGCAAACTTGGATATAGTAAATTTGTTCCCATCATCCAAATAATTGATGTAGATTGGAAATCGCTGAGGCCCAAGCACTGATCCTTGTGGCACACCAGTAGTTACATCCTGCCAATCCGAAAATAAACCGTGTGTTTCTACTCTCTGTTTTCTGTCCATTAACCCATCCTCAATCCATGCATGTACATTACCACCATTCTCATGACCCCAAATTTTGTTCAAAACTTCTTGAGTAGCACCTTATGGAATGCCTTCTGAAAATCCAAATTCAACACATGCACTGATGGTTGCCCTTCATCTATTCTGCTAGGTACAACCTCAAAAAACTAACCATGACGGGTGTGTAGTTTAACAAGTGTGATATGGAAAATTGTTTAAGAATAACATAGGGAAGTGATAAGAAGAGTACCGAGGTCTAGTGCAAATATAAAGGGGCAGGAGAGGTCTGAAAGCTGGAAGTTACATGAGTCCTTTTGAGACCATAAGTAAGGCCCCGGAACCTTTACCTGGTTACCTGCATGTTAACTTTCAGTTATTCATGTACAGGGGCGCCCAGTTATCTCTGAACACCAAAATGCCCTAATACCTCGGCGGCAGTTCAAACCGGCGGCAGTGAGTCAGGAGCAGCCCGACTAGAGCGGGCCTTGTGGGGACACAGCATCCGCGGCAGTTCAAACCGGCGGCAGTGAGTCAGGAGCAGCCCGACTAGAGCGGGCCTTGTGGGAACACAGCATCGGCGGCAGTGAGTCAGGAGCAGCCCGACTAGAGTGGGCCTTGTGGGAACACAGCATCGGCGGCAGTTACACCGGCGGCAGTGAGTCAGGAGCAGCCCGACTAGAGTGGGCCTTCTGGGAACACAGCATCGGCGGCAGTTACACCGGCGGCAGTGAGTCAGGAGCAGCCCGACTAGAGTGGGCCTTCTGGGAACACAGCATCGGCGGCAGTTACACCGGCGGCAGTGAGTCAGGAGCAGCCCGACTAGAGTGGGCCTTGTGGGAACACAACATCGGCGGCAGTTACACCGGCGGCAGTGAGTCAGGAGCAGCCCGACTAGAGTGGGCCTTGTGGGAACACAGCATCGGCGGCAGTTACACCGGCGGCAGTGACTCAGGAGCAGCCCGACTAGAGCGGGCCTGTGTGAGAACACAGCATCGGCGGCAGTTACACCGGCGGCAGTGAGTCAGGAGCAGCCCGACTAGAGTGGGCCTTGTGGGAACACAGCATCGGCGGGAGTTACACCGGCGGCAGTGAGTCAGGAGCAGCCCGACTAGAGCGGGCCTTGTGGGAACACAGCATCGGCGGCAGTTACACCAGCGGCAGTGAGTCAGGAGCAGCCCGACTAGAGTGGGCCTTCTGGGAACACAGCATCGGCGGCAGTTACACCGGCGGCAGTGAGTCAGGAGCAGCCCGACTAGAGTGGGCCTTGTGGGAACACAGCATCGGCGGCAGTTACACCGGCGGCAGTGAGTCAGGAGCAGCCCGACTAGAGTGGGCCTTGTGGGAACACAGCATCGGCAGCAGTTACATCGGTGGCAGTTACACCGGCGGCAGTGAGTCAGGAGCAGCCCGACTAGAGTGGGCCTTGTAGGAACACAGCATCGGCGGCAGTTACACCGGCGGCAGTGAGTCAGGAGCAGCCCGACTAGAGTGGGCCTTGTGGGAGCACAGCATCGGCGGCAGTTACACCGGCGGCAGTGAGTCAGGAGCAGCCCGACTAGAGTGGGCCTTGTGGGAACACAGCATCGGCGGCAGTTACACCGGCGGCAGTGAGTCAGGAGCAGCCCGACTAGAGTGGGCCTTGTGGGAACACAGCATCGGCGGCAGTTACACCGGCGGCAGTGACTCAGGAGCAGCCCGACTAGAGTGGGCCTTGTGGGAACACAGCATCGGCAGCAGGTACACCGGCGGCAGTGACTCAGGAGCAGCCCGACTAGAGTGGGCCTTGTGGGAACACAGCATCGGCGGCAGTTACACCGGCGGCAGTGAGTCAGGAGCAGCCCGACTAGAGTGGGCCTTGTGGGAACACAGCATCGGCGGCAGTTACACCGGCGGCAGTGAATCAGGAGCAGCCCGACTAGAGTGGGCCTTGTGGGAACACAGCATCGGCGGCAGTTACACCGGCGGCAGTGAGTCAGGAGCAGCCCGACTAGAGCGGGCCTTGTGGGAACACAACATCGGCGGCAGTTACACCGGCGGCAGTGAGTCAGGAGCAGCCCGACTAGAGTGGGCCTTGTGGGAACACAGCATCGGCAGCAGTTACACCGGCGGCAGTGAGTCAGGAGCAGCCCGACTAGAGTGGGCCTTGTGGGAACACAGCCCGACCAATTCAACAGCAGGGGAGAGAGGTAAAAAGTAATCAAAGTGTGACGTCACCAGGAAGCAGGTAAGTGATTGGTTGGTGAGTATTTGGTTGGTGAGTATATCTCTTTTTTTTAAACTTTAACTCTGGTTTATAGTTTCTAAGGTCTCTCTGGTGTAGCAGGGACTGTTGGTAAAGCAGTTAACTGTAGTGTAATTAGTGGGATTGATTGATTTAATTTAAATTCAATTAATTAATGGGTACGTCATGGCAGGAAAGCCGGCGGGCGAGCGAGGGGGTCGTCCGACCGGATTGCCTCCCCCTCTTCCGTGGCCATGTTCGCGCCCGGGTGGCCCTAGAGATGGAGCACGCGGTGTCCGCCGGCACGCTCGAGCTTTTTCGTGACTGGTGGGCGCCGCGGGGACTGGAGTGCATAATTAATCTGGGCAACCAAATTTTAATTTGATTGGTGGAGGGCTCTTTAAAAGGGTTATTGGTTTTTTTTGTTAGTTAATTTGTGCACTTGTTTTTTGGTCGAATAAAAAGAGAGGCAGGAAAGCCGGGCCCCGTGATGTGCTCCTCCTGCGATATGTGGGAACTCAGGGACACTTCCTGTGTCCCTGACAACTACATGTGCTGGAAGTGCATCCAGCTGCAGCTACTGACAGACCGCATTGCGGCGGTGGAGCTGCGATTGGACACATAATGGAGCGTTCACGATGCTCAGGACAACGTGAATAGCACATTTACAGAGTTGGACACACCGCAGGTAGAGGTTGGACAGGAATCAAGGGAACGGGTGACCAACAGGCAGAGTACTAGGCACAGGCAGGTAGTGCAGGGGTCCCCTGTGGCCATCCCCCTCTCCAACAGATACACCAAATTGAGTACTGTTGGGGGGGGTGGCTTATCAGAGGAAGGCAGCAGCAGCCAACTACCCGGCACCAGGGGTGGCTCTGCTGCACAGAATGGGAGGAAAAAGAGGGGGAGAGCTATAGTAATAGGGGATTCAATTCAAAGGAGAATAGATAGGCGTTTCTGCGGCCGCAAACGAGACTCCAGGATGGTGTGTTGCCTCCCTGGTGCAAGGGTCAAGGATGTCTCCGAGCGACTCCAGAACATCTTGGAAGGGGAGGGTGAACAGCCAGTTGTCGTGGTGCATATAGGCACCAACGATATAGGTAAAAAGCGGGATGAGATCCTCAAAGCGGAGTATAGGGAGTTAGGAGATAAATTAAAAAACAGGACCTCAAAGTTAGTAATCTCAGGATTGCTACCAGTGCCACGTGCTAGTCAGAGTAGAAATAGAAGGATACTTCAGATGAATATGTGGCTAGAGGAATGGTGCCGGGGGAGGGATTCAAGTTCCTGGGACATTGGAACCGGTTCTGGGGGAGGTGGGACCAGTTCAAACCGGACGGTTTGCACCTGGGCAGGGCTGGAACCAATGTCCTAGGGGGAGTGTTTGCTAGTGCTGTGGGGGAGGGTTTCAACTAAAATGGCAGGGGGTTGGGAACCTGAGCAGGGAGACAGAGGAAAGGGAAACAAGGATAAAAGCAAAAGATAGGAAGGAGAAAAACAAAAGTGGCAGTCAGAGAAATCAACGGTTTAAATCAAACATGGCCACAGTAAATATTAATTCTAATAGGTCTAAGAGCATTAAAAAAACAAGCCTGAAGGCTTTGTGTCTTAATGCGAGGAGCATTTGTAATAAGGTGGATGAATTGGCTGCGCAAATAGAAGTAAACAAATACGGTTTGGTTGGGATTACGGAAACGTGGCTCAAGGAAGGCTAGGACTGGGAACTCAACATCCAGGGGTATTCGATATTCAGGATAGATAGGCAAAAAGGAAAGGGAGGTGGGGTAGCATTACTGGTTAAGGAAGGGATTAACACAATTGTAATGAAGGATATTAGCTCTGATGAGGTGGAATCTGTATGGGTAGAATTGAGAAATATTAAGGGGAAATAAACGTTAGTGGGAGTGGTTTATATACCTCCAAACAGTAAGGCGGAGGTTGGGGATGGCATTAAACGAGAAATTAAAGAAGCGTGCATTAAGGGCACAGCAGTCATCATGGGGGACTTTAATCTACATATGGATTGGGCCAACCAAATTAGTACCAATACTGTGGAGGAGGAATTCCTGGAGTGTTTATGGGATGGTTTCCTGGACAAATATGTCGAGGAACCAACCAGAGATCAGGCCATCTTAGACTGGGTATTATGTAACGAGAAAGGATTAATTAGCAATCTTGTTGTAAGAGGCCCCTTGGGTCGGAGCGATCATAATATGATCGAATTCTTCATTAAGATGGAGAATGAAGTAGTTGACTCGGAGACTAGGGTCCTCAATTTAAATAAAGGAAACTATGATGATCTGAGGAGCGAGTTGGGTAGGATTGATTGGGGAATGGCACTCAAAGGGTTGACGGTGGTTCGGCAATGGCAAACATTCAAAGACCGAATGGATGAATGACAGAATTTGTTCATCCCAGTTTGGCATAAAAATAAAACAAAAAAGGTGACCCAACCGTGGCTAACAAGGGAAATTAGGGGTAGCATAAGGTCCAAGGAGAGGGCATATAAATTGGCCAGCAAAAGCAATAATCCTGAGGATTGGGAGCAGTTTAGGATTCAACAAAGGAGGACAAAGGGATTAATTAAGAAAGGGAAAATAGAATATGAGAGTAAACTTGCAGAGAACATAAAAACTGACTGTAAAAGCTTTTATAGATATGTGAAGAGAAAAAGATTGGTGAAGTCAAGCGTAGGTCCCTTGCAGTCAGAATCGGGGGAATTTATAATGGGGAAAAAAGAAATGGCCGACCAACTAAATACATATTTTGGTTCTGTCTTCACAAAGGAGGACACAAATAACCTCCCAGAGATGCCAGGGAACATAGGGTCTGATGAAATGGTGGAACTGAAAGAAATCAGTATTTGTAGGGAAATGGTGTTAGGAAAATTGATTGGACTAAAGGCCGATAAACCCCCAGGGCCTGATAATCTACATCCCAGGGTACTTAAGGAAGTGGCCCTAGAAATAGTAAATGCATTGCTGGTCATCTTCCAGAACTCGATGGACTCTGGAACGGTACCCATGGATTGGCGGGTAGCTAATGTTACCCCACTATTCAAAAAAGGTGGTAGAGAAAAGGCGGGGAATTATAGACCAGTAAACTTGACATCGGTAGTGGGGAAAATGCTAGAGTCCATTATAAAAGATGTAATAGCAGAGCACTTGGAAAGCAGTGACTGGATCGGACAAAATCAACATGGATTTACAAAAGGTAAATCATGCTTGACTAATCTACTGGAATTTTTTGAGGATGTAACTGGTAAAATAGATAAGGGAGAACCAGTGGATGTGGTGTATTTTGACTTTCAGAAGGCTTTCGATAAGGTCCCGCATAAGAGACTAGCGTGCAATATTAAGGCACATGGGATTGGGGGCAAGGTATTGGCTTGGATAGAGAGCTGGTTGGTGGACAGAAAGCAAAGAGTTGGAATAAACGGGTCGTTTTCCGAGTGGCAGGCAGTGACTAGTGGGGTACCGCAAGGATCGGTCCAAGGACCCCAGCTGTTCACAATATATATTAATGATCTGGACGAGGGAATTGGATGTAATATCTCCAAATTTGCAGACGACACAAAGCTGGGGGGGAGGGTATGCTGTGAGGAGGATGTCGTGAAACTCCAGCACGATTTGGACAGGTTGGGTGATTGGGCAGAAACATGGCAAATGCCCTGTAATGTGGATAAATGTGAGGTTAACCACTTTGGTGGCAAAAATAGGAGGGCAGATTATTATTTGAATGGTAATAGATTGGGAGAAGGGGAAGTGCAAAGAGACCTGGGTGTTCTTGTACACCAGTCGCTGAAGGTAAGCATGCAGGTGCAGCAGGCAGTAAAGAAGGCAAATGGTATGTTGGCCTTCGTAGCAAGAGGGTTCGAGTACAAGAACAAGGATGTCTTGCTGCAGTTCTACAGGGCCTTGGTGAGACCACACCTTGAGTATTGTGTGCAGTTTTGGTCGCCTTACCTGAGGAAGGACGTTCTTGCCATGGAAGGAGTGCAGCGAAGATTCACCAGGCTGATACCTGGGATGGCAGGAATGACGTATGAGGAGAGTTTGTGTCGATTGGGCTTATACTCACTGGAGTTTAGAAGATTGAGAGGGGATCTCATCGAAACCTATAAAATTCTTTCAGGCCTGGACAGACTAGATGCAGGAAAGATGTTTCTGATGGCCGGGGAGTCCTGAACCAGGGGTCATAGTCTAAGGATAAGGGGTAAGCCATTTATGACTGAAATGAGGTGGAATTTCTTCACCCAGAGAGTGGTGAACCTGTGGAATTCTCTGCCACAGAGGGCGGTGGAGGCCAGTTCATTAAGTATATTCAAAAAAGAGTTGGATATATTTCTTAAGGCTGAAGGGATCAAGGGATATGGGGAGAAGGCAGGGACCGGGTACTGAATTTGGATGATCAGCCATGATCTCATTGAATGGCGGAGCAGGCTCGAAGGGCCGAATGGCCTACTCCTGCTCCTATCTTCTATGTATCTATATATCCTGGGACAGAATTGCTGCCCGGGAGTTAAGTTGAAAATAACTTGCTGGTTCTTTAGTGTAACCATAACAATACGAGTGACTTGTGCCAAAATAATCGGTGCATTACCTTGTTCAGAAGGGACAGAAGCCTTACTGGGAGAAAATACTGCTTTGTTTTGCCCACTATTTTCATGCTAAGGCAAGGATGTTATTGATAAAGCTTTATAAATCAGAGGTGAGGCTTCAGCTGAAGTGCTCTGTCCAACTTTGTAGTCTAAACTTTTATTTATGATTGCCAGAAGGACTGAGAAAGAGAGAAATAAAGAGAGAAAGAGACTTTAAAAGAGGAGATACAATGAGGTTAGTGATAAAAGCTGTGAACTAGAATTACCAAATGAAATATTACAGGAAGAGGCCATTCAGCCCATCGTGCCTGTGCCAGCTCTTTGAAAGAGCTCTCTAATTAGTCCCACTCTCTGCTCTTTCCCCAAGTCCTGTCTCTTATTTTTCAATAAAGTATGTATTCAATTCTCTTCTGAAATTTATGATAAAAGCTGCTTCCACCACGCTCTAAGGCAGTGCATTCCAGATCATAACATCTCGCTGCCTAATGAAAAGTGTCCTCATATACTGAAAGGGAGCAAACTACCAGCTCCCTGCTTCAGAGAGCAGAGGGAGCTCAGTGACTGATCCACAGAAACCGCCAGTCATGTCCGGGAATGCAGACCCTAAACACAATCAACAATTGCAAATGTCACCACCATGTGATCTGTGTGGCTCTGCACCGACTCTGTGGCCAGATATAGGCCGCCTTGCCAGATGTTTCCACCAGATTGTGGCCCCTGGATTTATTTTCTGCTCAGAACTGAGATGTGTGGCTTGGAGCCGGCAGTGAGAAAGAGGAAGTTGAGTCCCCTGAGACTGAAATCGCAGGTGTCAGTCTGATGTTATTACCATGAACAGGCTTCCTGTCTGTGGGGGCGGCCTCACTGTGACAGCACCAGGAACTGCAACACAGAGTGTTCCTCATCTCAACATTACTGTCACACCCAGTCTCATTTTAAGGACTATTTAGTTTTAACAGATACAAAAAAGATGGAGATTGACTAATGACGCCGCTGAGGAAACCAGCCAACGAAGCTGAGGAGTGCTACAACTCCAGCCACATTACCACCAGATGCATTATTGAGCAAAACATCGGATTGCTGAAGATGTGCTTCAGATGCCTCCATAGATCAGGTGGAGCCCTACAGTGCTCATCAGCCAGGGTCTGCAAAATCGTTGTGGTATGCTGTGTGCTTCTCAACATGGCGCAGTGTCGTGGCTTGCCGATTCCGCAGGACCAAGGGGCTCCTCACAGAGCCGCCTCGGATGAGGATGATGCTGAGGAGGAGGAGGAGGACAGAAACGAGCATCCTGCAGAGGCCCGCCAACCAGCGGCACCAGTGCGCGAGAACATTGCTGGGAACGCACTCATGCTGGGCAGATTTGCGTAGCCTGGAACTTCAAACACTGCAGCCTCACTGCTTCTGAATTGACTATGGACAATGGCCCATGCCTGCACTTTCCAACAACTTTGACCAGCTTGCAGTCATCTGCAAGTTATCCTAAGACCTCTATGTGACATCCCCATTCGCCAAATGACAGACGCCATAACTGCAGCAGCTGGCACCAGATTTTTTATGTACAGGAAAATAATGGCATTAAAACTATTTACAAGACTGGATGGTGGAATAGTTCTGTGAATGTGAGCATGGAGAGAGATGGAATGGGTAAGGGTGCATGGATGTGACTGTGAAGTGGGATGTGGAAGCAGAGATTGCTGAAGCTGAGTGCTGTTGGGGAAAGGCAATGGGGATCAGGTTGAGGTTGATGGAAACTTCATACTTGCTTTCCCTGTGCGGTGAAGGTCATGGAAGCGCTTCCTGCACCGCAGTCAGGTGCGACTGGTGACACCCAGAGAGTTTACCTCTGATGCCACCTCCATCCAGGCAGCCGTGGATTCTTTGGGAGGCCTCTTCCTCCCTGAGCGAGGGTAGAGGACCTCCCTGTGGGCCCTTACCCCATCCACCAAAGTCTGCAATGACGTCCCGTTGAATTTGGCCGCAGCTCAGCCTCTGCCGCTGGCAGCAGCTGGTGCAGGCTCCTCTGCCATTGTGCAAGAGTGATTGAGAAGCCTGCAGAGGTGGAGACGCTTGCTGGACACTTTGAAAGCACCACGAATGATGACACCACACTGTGGGGCTTTCTGACACGAATTGGACAATTAGCAAAGCTGCCCACATGCTGGGAATTAATTGGCCACTTGAGGGAAAATTGCATGGATCTGGCTGACACATTTTTTTGTGTGTCAGGAGCTCCACATTCGGGGAAATCCGACCATTTCCCACACAAGCCAAAAATCGGGCCCAGTGTCTCCCATAAAATAATCAGATTCAGGGTCTAGTGTAATAATAAATATGAAATCTGTGTCCTCTGTTTAATAACCCCCTACCACTGGAAGCAGTTTCCCCCTAATCTCTCGATCAAACCCGCTCATAATTTCGAAAACCTCTATTAAATCTCCCGTCGCCATTCTCGGCTCTAAAAAGAACAATCCCAGCTCCCAACTGCTCTCATGGTGCTTCTCCCGCAGTGTAGAGCTCAAGTTAAGTGAGCATTTCAGCCTCGGAAACTTCCAAATGTTCCTTTGCGGAGTCACTGACACTTTTATATGGATTCAGTGGAAATACCGTGCACAGTTACAACAATGTCGCAAAAGCATTCCAGGCAAGATACGCCCCGTGAATTAAATGGATCGGTGTAATACTGAGCTCAGGCCCTGAACTTTAGCCACACTGATTTAAATGGCAGCTTTAAAAATACAAGCTGTGATATGTTAAACCTGTAATGATATCAGCAAATAGTGATGGCATTTGCCTGTTTGATTATTTATGCCTTACCAGCAGAGGGCATGTGAGAGACAAGCAGTTTAGTTTTAGCTTCGTTTTAGATGGATCTCTAAGATGGTGTCTCCTGTAATGCTGTTAACAGAGTTGAACATACTTTATATAAAAAGACATTCTCTTTCATGAATGTGTCATCATTGAACCCACATACAAATCAATACATGGTGTCAGAAGTGATTGAAAGAGATGAAGAGGAAAAATCTGAAGTTAAATCAGCTCTCCACATATTAGCAAGCCAAAAGAGAACATCGTTACTTACCTTTGGAGAATAGCTAACGAAGTGAAAAATGGTAGGATTGCACCCACCGGCGAAGCTTCAGTTGACAGGTAATGTGGCTGAAAATTGCCTCCAAACAACGTTTGGAGTTGTACTTAGCGGCAATCGGAGCTGACGAGAAAAGTGATAAAATGAAAGCATCAGTGTTCTTACATGTCGTGGGTGATGAAGCGCTGGAGGTGTATAATAACTTCACATTCGCTGCTGATGGAGACAAAATGAAGTTGGATAAAATAATGGAACAGTTTGAGGCCTACTGCCTACCTAAACGTAACGTGAAGTTTGAGAGGCACAGATTTTTCACATGTGTACAGAAAACGGGAGAGACTATTGATCAGTATGTGACTGAACTGAAAAACAGAAGCAAAACATGTGAATTTGGGGGACTGACAGACTCGCTAATAAAGACAGACTGGTGTGTGGTATTCCAGATAATGGTCTAAGGGAAAGACTGCTAAGAGAGCAAGATCTAGACCTGGGAAAATCCATAGCACTGTGTAGGGCTACAGAGACTGTGAAGTCGCAGGCAAAGGAGCTGTTCAGTGACAGTAGCTGCAACGTGGATGCAGTGAGAAAGAACGGATACAAACCGTTTAACAAAAAGAGCGCCAATGTGAAAAAAGAGGCGTGGCCAGCGAACAAAAATGAAAGGGACAATCGAAAGTCATGTAGTCGATGCAGTACACAGCATCCATCAAAAAAGTGTGCAGCATATGGTAAAACATGCAATAGTTGCAACAAAAACAACCATTATGCCCGTTGCTGTAAGAACGAAGCGCAACAAAGCAAGGTCCATGCAGTAGATGAAAGCGAGATAGAGGAGTTCTATGTGGATGTTGTGTCTGAAAACAAAAAAGAAAAAAGAGACTGGATGTTGACACTAAAAGTGAATGACATACACATTCCATTTAAATTGGATACTGGAGCACAAGTTAATGTGATATCAGAGACTGATTTTAAGAAAATTAGACCCAGACCAAAGATACATGGAATAAAAGTGAAAGTGACAGGTTACTCAGGTACTGATATACCAGTAAAAGGAAGATGCATTGTCAAAGTGACACACAAGGACAGAGAGCACACGCTAGCAGTAACCGTGGTGCCAAAGGATGTGCAAGCCATACTAGGTTTAATAGCCTGTGAGAGACTGAACCTGGTAAAGAGAGTCCTCGTTGTGGAAAGCGAAGGAGAGACAGTCTATGATGAACTCATGAAAGAGTACAACGACCTATTTCAAGGTCTAGGCTGCCTTCCAGGAGAACACACGATCAGAGTAGATAAAAGTATGCCAAAGGTCATACATCCATGCAGAAAAGTTCTGTTTGCTCTTCAAAAGCAACCGAAGGCAGAGTTGGACAGGATGGAAAGCCTGAACGTGATTCAGAAGATAGATGAGCTAACTGAGTGGGTGAGTTCCCTCATCGTTGTGGACAAAAAGAATGGAAAGCTCAGAATTTGCCTGGATCCAAGAGATCTAAACAGAGCAATAAAGAGAGAGCACTTCAAGCTTCCTACACATGAGGAAATCATGTCACAGTTTGCAAATGCAAAGTATTTCAGCAAGTTAGATGCATCATCAGGATTTTGGCAGATGAAACTGTCCGAGGCAAGTTCAAGACTGTGCACGTTCAACAGTCCATTTGGCAGATACAGATTCCTAAGGTTACCATTTGGCATTGCCTCAGTTCCTGAAGTGTATCACAAAACTATCCATATGATCTATGAGCATCAGGAGGGAGTTGATATATCAATGGATGACATCATAGTATGGGGAACCACGAGAACTGAGCATGATGAGAGACTGAAAAAAGTGCTGGAAGCAACAAGGAAAACAAACCTGAAGCTGAATAGAGAGAAATGCCAGCTCGGGGTGACAGAACTGACATTCGTGGGAGATATCCTTAGCAGTGAGGGCATCAGACCAGATCCCAGAAAGGTGTCAGCCATTGAGAATATGCCAAAGCCACAATGCAAAAAGGACGTGCAGAGGTTTAATGGAATGATCAACTACATGGGTAAATTCATATCCAACCTCTCAGAAAAGATGGCGCCACTGAGACGACTAACTGAAAAGAACATAGAATGGGAATGGAATCATGAGCAAGAGAAGTCATGGAGCGATCTAAAGAAACTGCTCACAGAGGAACCAGTTCTGAGGTTTTATGACCCAGCGAGACCCATCAAGATATCATCAGATGCATCACAGAGTGGGCTCGGTGCCGTTCTTCTGCAAAAATATGACTACTGGCAACCTATTGCATATGCATCGTGCTCAATGACAGACGCGGAGACGCAATATGCTCAAAAAGAAAAGGAGCTGCTCAGCATCACATACGCCTGTGAAAGATTTCACCAGTTTGTGGCAGGACAAGTAATCAGTGTAGAGACTGACCATAAGCCCTTGATTGCATTGTTCCAAAAGCCACTAAATAGCTGTCCGCTTAGAATACAAAGAATGATGATCAGGCTGCAACGCTATACACTGAATGTTGCGTACACACCGGGTAAGCTGATGTATACAGCAGACACGTTGTCCAGAGCTGTTGACCCAAGTGAGCCCGCAAACACCAAAATGGATGAAAATGTGAACGCCTACGTTGACATGACCACAAGTGCACTGCCCATAGCAGATGCAAAAATGGAGCTCATAAAGACTGAGACAAACAAAGATGAAACAATGAGACGACTGAGGAAATCATCTTGGATGGATGGCCCAACATGAATCAAGACTGCTCACCTGACATGGCAGAGTACTGGAACTGCAGGGCGGAACTATCAGTGGTCGAAGACATCATCTACAAAGGAAGCAAAATAGTTATCCCAAAGAGTCTGAGAAAAGAGATGCTAAAAAGGTTCCATGGAGGACATCTGGGAATCGAAAAGTGTAAGAAAAGAGCACGAGAGGTGATGTACTGGCCACGAATCAACCAAGATGTGACAAATGAGGTGTCAATCTGCACAATATGCCTGAAATATCGAGCAAGCAATCCGGTAGAACCACTAAAGCCACACCCAGCGCCAGACAGACCTTACCAGAAGGTAGGTGCTGACCTATTCGTATGTCAAGGGAAGGACTATCTTGTAGTCACAGACTATTACTCCCTGTATCCAGAGGTTTGTAGACTGTACACCACCACTGCAGATGCTGTGATAAGATGTATGAAAGCCATATTCTCCAGACATGGCGTGGCAAGCGAGGTCTTCACAGACAATGGACCCCAGTTTTACAATGCAAGTTTCCGACACTTTGCCAAAGAGTGGGATTTTGTCCACACAACGTCAAGTCCTAACTTTCCACAGTCCAATGGACTAGTGGAAAAATCGGTCCAGACAGTGAAAAGACTGATGTACAAGGCAAAAGACAGTGGAACTGACTTCTACCAGATCATGCTTGTACACCGCACAACGCCGCGCGAGTGTGGTATGTCACCAGCCCAACTCCTTATGGGACGTCTGCTAAGGTCAAACCTACCCATCCCGGAGAACCTCCTGAAAACAAAAGAGGGGGAGAAAGTGAGGAAGTTCAAAGAACAACAGAAAGAAAAGCAAAAGTACTACTATGACAGAGGAACACAAAACCGACCTGAACTCCACACTGGTGACCAAGTAAGGTTCAAAGACAAAACAAACATATGGACTCAGAAGGGAACTGTCCTGAGTGAAGTTCAACCAAGGTCATACACCATTCAGACAGATGAGGGTTCTGTTCTGAGAAGAAATCGTCGGGATCTTCTCATGGGACCAGCCACAGCAAATCAAAAAACTGATACTGTTGAACAACCTGATCACACAGCAGGTCAAAAGACTGATACTGTTGAACAACCTGATCACACAGCTGAGAAACCATCATCTGAGGCAACAACTCAGATTCAAGGACAATCAATCAGAAAATCCTCAAGACACGTGAAGCCTCCTGAGAGACTCATTGAGCAAGTTTAAGGACTCTTGTTATAGAAGGAAGTAATGTTATCTTATTCTTTCTTCAAGTTCTAGGTATTTACATATTTCATGTGAACACACAAAACAAGGTTAAAAAACCTTGATAATGATAATGATAATGTAAGTTCATTAAATGTTACAGTTAAAATGCAGAGTAATACAAAGAAAACATGTTGTTAGATAAAAGTAAAATACTTTTGTTTTAAGAAAGGGAGATGTAATGATATCAGCAAATAGTGATGGTATTTGCCTGTTTGATTATTTATGCCTGACCAGCAGAGGGCATGTGAGAGACAAGCAGTTTAGTTTTAGTTTCGTTTTAGATGGATCTCTAAGATGGTGTCTCCTGTAATGCTGTTAACAGAGTTGAACATACATTAGATAAAAAGACATTCTCTTTCATGAATGTGTCGTCATTGAACCCACATACGAATCAATACAAAACCCTCGGCTCAGTGAGATCACTTTCGCCTCTGAGTCAGAAGGTCAGAGGTTCAAACCCCACTCCAGAGACTTGAGCACATAATCTAGGCTGGCACGCCCGGTGCCTGTACTGAATGGGTGCTGCACAGTCGGAGGTGCCGTCTTTCGGATGAGACCTTAATTCGAGGCCCTGTCTTCCCTCTCAGGAGGATGTAAAAGGCCGCATGGCACTATTTTAAAGAGCAGTCGAGTTCAGCCCAGTATCCAGGAGAAATATGTACCCATCAACCAACACCGCTAAAATACAGATTATCTGATGTTTATCACAAGCCTGTTTGTGGGAATGTGCTGTACATAATTTGACTGCCTGGTATCGTACATTACAAACAGTGACCATATTGCCAAGGTATTTCATTGGCTGTAAGGCGCTTTGGGACATCCTGAGGTCGTGAGAGTCGCTAAAGAAAGACAAGTTATTTGTAACTGTCAACATTTTAAAAGGCAGGTTGCGATATGCTGAAAGCTCAGACTTTACTTTGATTGTGGAACACTGCTCTGGTCCCTATCTTAACCTGTTTAATTTAAATGGCTGGAAGATTCTGCTGAATGGACATCCAGTGAAATACCACCATCACTGCCTATAACTCCTATTTCCACCTTCTGTCACGGGTCATTGGGTCTAGCACACAACAAGATATCAACATCTTACAAAAAATTTCTCTCAGACATATTTCTAGGCCTCGACCAAAATTCATGGGAGTGTGCAGATGGTGCTTTACACTCAAATATGTCTTACGAATTGAATGATCTGGGAGTGTTTGATGGGACAGTATTGGGGAGGCTTTACTCTGTATCTAACACGTGCTGTACCTACACTGGGAGTGTTTGATGGGACAGTGTACTGGGAGCTTTACTCTGTATCTAACCCGTGCTGTATCTGCCCAGGGAGAGATTGATGGGACAGTGTAGAGGGAGCTTTAGTGAGTATCCAACCAGAGCTGTACATGCCCTGGGAGTGTTTGATGGGACAGTGTGGAGGGGGCTTTACTCTGTATCTAACCCCGTGCTGTACCTGCCCTGGGAGTGTTTGATGGGACAGTGTAGAGGGAGCTTTACTCTGTATCTAACCCGTGCTGTACCTACACTGGGAGTGTTTGATGGGACAGTGTAGATGGAGCTTTACTCTGTATCTAACCCATGCTGTACCTGCCCTGGGGGTGTTTGATGGGACAGAGTAGAGGGAGCTTTACTCTGTATCTAACCCGTGCTGTTCCTGAATAGGGAGTGGTTGATGGGACAGTGTAGAGGGAGCTTTACTCTGTATCTAACCCGTGCTGTACCTGCCCTGGGAGTGTTTGATGGGGACAGTGTAGAGGGAGATTTACTCTGTATCTAACCCGTGCTGTACCTGCCCTGGGAGTGTTTGATGGGACAGTGTAGAGGGAGCTTTACTCTGTATCTAACCCGTGCTGTACCTGCCCTGGGGGTGTTTGATGGGATAGTGTAGATGGAGCTTTACTCTGTATCTAACCCGTGCTGAACCTGCCCTGGGGGTGTTTGATGGGATAGTGTAGATGGAGCTTTACTCTGTATCTAACCCGTGCTGTACCTGCCCTGGGAGTGTTTGATGGGACAGTGTAGATGGAGCTTTACTCTGTATCTAACCCGTGCTGAACCTGCCCTGGGGGTGTTTGATGGGACAGTGTGGAGGGGGCTTTACTCTGTATCTAACCCCGTGCTGTACCTGCCCTGGGAGTGTTTGATGGGACAGAGTAGAGGGAGCTTTACTCTGTATCTAACCCCGTGCTGTACCTGCCCTGGGAGTGTTTGATGGGACAGTGTAGAGGGAGCTTTACTCTGTATCTAACCCCGTGCTGTACCTACCCTGGGAGTGTTTGATGGGACAGTGTGGAGGGGGCTTTACTCTGTATCTAACCCGTGCTGTACCTACCCTGGGAGTGTTTGATGGGACAGTGTAGATGGAGCTTTACCATGTATGTAACCCATGCTGTACCTGCCCTGGGAGTGTTTGACGGGACAGTGTAGAGGGAACTATACTTTGTATCTAACCCATGCTGTTCCTGAATAGGGAGTGGCTGACGTGAAATTTAGACAGAATTTTACGCTGGACATAAACAATGCATAGATTTTGTCAGCAGAATCTTCAGAACTGAATGTTTTATTTTAAACATTTCCCTTTGATATAATTCACATCTGTTCTAATTGAACAAAACTGTAACCGATGGCAATGTTCGAGGTATTTTTATTCATCCTGTACCAACTGTCAATATTATAAAAATATAGCCTTGCTGTGAGTTGAAACAAATCAATAAGTGACTTTGTTGACATGGTTTTGCTGCCATCTTCACTTCATGGAAACCAGTGAGCCATTTATCTAAATAAACACAGAAATAGAAGTCCCAGATTAGAGCATTGCGTGACAGAAACATAACACATGTTTCCCCACCAACACAGCACAGAAATAGAAGTCCCAGATTAGAGCATTGCGTGACAGAAACATAACACATGTTTCCCCACCAACACAGCACAGAAATAGAAGTCCCAGATTAGAGCATTGCGCGACAGAAACACAACATATGTTTCCCCACCAACACAGCACAGAAATAGAAGTCCCAGATTAAAGCATTGAGCGACAGAATCACAACACATGTTTCCCCACCAACACAGCACAGAAATAGAAGTCCCAGATTAGAGCATTGCGCGACAGAAACACAACACATGTTTCCCCACCAACACAGCACAGAAATAGAAGTCCCAGATTAGAGCATTGCGCGACAGAAACACAACACATGTTTCCCCACCAACACAGCACAGAAATAGAAGTCCCAGATTAGAGCATTGCGCGACAGAAACACAACACATGTTTCCCCACCAACACAGCACAGAAATAGAAGTCCCAGATTAGAACATTGCGCGACAGAAACACAACACATGTTTCCCC